>NC_091470.1:51528559-51890855 GCF_036971445.1 Narcine bancroftii | reverse complement strand
CAACACCCCACCTTCCCCCAACACCCCCCTCCATAGTTGTTGCCCTGTTCTTTTCCCAACTGCCATTATGTTCCCTCCTCATTGTTCCTCTGTGGTCATTATGTCTCCTTTATATGGTTCCACCCATTCTCTTCCTTCCAAAACCACCTTCTCCCTTCACCTTACTCAGTCCCACCCCTGGACAACTTTGTCTGTTTTTCACATTAGCTTCTGCCTCTGTCTCTCATCTCACCCCTTCTACTTCCCCACATGGTACCATCCATCCCCCATCCTTCACTACTCATCCCATTGATGTTGCCTGATCGGAGCTCCTCCAGCAGTTTTTAATGCTCCAGATTTCAGCATCTGCAGTTTCCAACCTCTGCAATAGACCGACTTTCAATAGAGAGTGCTAGCCAGAGGAGAGAAAGCAAAATGTGGAAGATATTCTACGCACAAGTGGAAAACAGTCACTAACAAATGGCTGGAGTCAGAGAGCTATCTCGCTTCAGAGGTTCTCCATAACAGGCTGGGACTATTAAGTATTCAGGACTAAAATGTCTGCTGCAGATACAGCTTCATCTGAAACCATGACCATCTAATGAATATCATCGGACTCACCACATTGATAATTGCCTCACTGAATTGCATATCATATCAAATGTTTTGATATGCAGCTGAACCAATATTAATTATTAGGCACCTTTGCTAGCAGCTTTACATGAGCAGCATCAGAAAGCTTGACATTCTTTACTAAGAGACACAAGACACTGCAGAGGCTTCAACCTGGAGCCAAGAAACAAGTTGCTGGAGGTACTTAGTAGGTCAGGCAACATCTGTACAGCCAGAAGGGTAGTCAACTGAGTTCTTCCAGTAGTTTGTTTTATGCTGTATTCTTTACTGATATTTATTCATTTATAAAGGATTTATCTCAGATGAATCATTCTATTATTCAGGCCATTTAATCTCCAAAATATTTGATTTAAAACAGCCATTCTCAACAGGAGTCATATGGACACCATGGGGGCCACAGCACATTTAAGGGGGTCACGGACAGAAATCATGAATATATTTTTAAAATGATTTTTATGTAGCAATAGAAGTACAGAAGAACCCAATTAAACTTGACTTCTTCACAGGGAAGGGGGCCCATAAATTTTGAGCCGAGTCCTAAGGGGACCATAGCCAAAAAAGGTTGAGAACGGCTGAATTTTAATTTTAACATTTAAAGTGTACCACACAAATCATTTTATTTGCTGTCTTTAAACTAATGCTGTAACTTAATTTTCATTTTTAAGGAGGAAAACTTTACATTTTAAACTCTCAGCCAAACTGATTATTTTTTCCTGTTAAATCTAGACAGCATGTCTCATTTCCAATTACATTACGGCAACAGAACTGTTTCCACCTCATCCTGGGTTTTGGCATTTCACTAGATATTGGCAGAGTTATTGTGCTTCCATTGGTGGTCAGTAAAAGTTCAGTTACAGAAGTGGTTCTTGTCAATGAAAGCATGGAAGGCCTCAAGAGGTATTTTAAATGGCATCTGTCACAGCAATGGATGCTTATGAAATAAACGTTTGCACCCTGGTTCATGCTTTTCATAAGCAAGTCAATTCACAGAAAATGCTTTTTATTTCGGTTTCATCAAGATTTACAAAAATTGCATAACATTGAAAAAGCTTTGAGATTTATGAAGTTTCTTGAATGAGGATTTTTTGCACACATTAATAAAAATAAATGAGCTCCAGTGAAGTGTGTATAATTAATTACAAATCTCCTCGAATTGTTACATATTCATGTCAATTATCCACATTTCCAAGAATTGTGAAATAATATTCAGATCAAGAAATGTGCCAAACTATTCACATTGTTTTTGTTATCTTCGTTTTTCAGAAATGCACATCTTCTCAATTTGCAAGGAACAGGGGCAGGATTTTCACATATTTCCACAGCATTGAACCGAAATACCAAAACTGATTCACATTTAACTATCAAAATCATTCGGGGAAGAGGGGAAGGGGAGACATTATGTACTGTTGCTCAGGAACTTTGTGGAAGGGATGGTGGGGGGAGAGATATAAAGAGAGCTCCAAAAATAGGCACTGAGATCATATTGTACATTTAACTTCATATATTAATGGAACACAAGCAACGTGACAATGTTTTACTTTGACAGTCGCAACTTTTCACTAAATTGTGTTATTCTGTAGTTGGACACTATATTATTTATAATATCAAGATCAAATCCCTTTATTGTCATGTAATATTAAATGAAATTGCCTTTTGCCTGCTGTAAGGCAGATAACAGTCTGGCACCCTTTACAGTAAGAGAGAATCTTTTCAGTATCACTAAGAGTCCTTGGACTCACCTCCAGCACTCCTGCAGCTTCAGTAGCCGCAGAGACTCTTGTTCCATTCATCGGCAACCCGAGTTCCAGAGCCAACCCTCCAACACAATCATGAAGCCTTCAGTGCCCAAGGCTTTTCGGGAGCCCATCCTTCCCTCAGCACCCCCCGGATCCTGGTTCCCAAAAGCCTGCCTCCAGCAGCATGTAGCCTGTGTGGGTCCCCCGACCGCAAGTTGCCTGCTGCCCGTGTGGGTCCCTGAGCTCCAGAGCCTCTCTCTGGTCTGTCGCCGTGGTTCAGTGGGGTTGTCTCCTCTACTTCTCCTTCTCAACCTGGAGTGTTCTCTCTGTTTCTGGTGCCCTGTTCCAGTCCACTGCTCCCCAGAGTCTGCAAGCACAGGTGCCACCATCTTGGGCACAAGCCTACACAGGCAAAGCTCAACTCCTCCTCCACTACAATGACAATTTCTTTGGTGCTGCCTCATACATACACCCATGATGACTTCGCCGACTTCATCCACTTTGCTGTCAACTTCCACCCTGACTTCAAATTCACTTGGTTCATCTACAGTATAGCAACACTTTCCCTTTTCCCTATTTCTCCATCTTGGGAGATAAACACTCGACAGACATTATCTACAAACCCACCAACTCGCACAGCTACCTCGACCACACCTCTTCCCACCCTGTCCCATAAGGATTCCATTCTTTTCTCTCAATTCCTCTGTCTCCATTGCATCCATTCTCAGGATGAGGTCTTCCTTGCCAGACCATCAAAGATGTCCTCCTCCTTCAATCAACGCGGCTTCCCCTCTACCACCATAAATTCAGCCCTCACCTGTATAACCTCCATTACCCACACTTTTGCCCTGGCCCCCTCCCCCCCACACACACAAGGACAGGATTCCCCTTGTCCTCACCTACCACCCCATCAGTCTCCTCATCCAACATCTCATCTTCTGCCACTTCTACCACCTATTACACATTCCACCTCCTCCCTTCTCTCCTGCTCTCCACCTTCAGCAGGGACCGCTCCATAAATGACTCCCTCATCCACTCCTCCCTTCCCACAAATTGCCCCCTTGATACTTATCCCTGTGACCACTGGTGATGCTCCACTTGCGCCCACACCTCTTCCCTCACCACCATCCGGGGCCCCAAACAGTTCTTCCAAAGGAAGCAACACTTCATTTGTGAATCTGCAGGGGTCACCTACTGTATCTGTTGCTCCCATTGTGGTCTCCTCTACATCGGAGAAACTGGACACAGACTGGGATAATGCTGCATTGAGCACCTCGGCTTTGTCCAGTGGAAGCTCAATTTAATTTTCTGCCCCATTCTCTTGCCGACATGTCTGAGACCACTGCCAGTCCGAGACCACCAACAAATTGGAGGAGCAACACTTCATATTCCATCGAGGCACTTCCAACTTCTCTGGTTTCCATTAGCCCCACCCCATCTTTCCCAAACTCTTCTCTCGGTCTAGCCTTTTTTTTTTTTAAATACAGAGATTCCCACGACACTTTGCTTTTTTTTACACTGAACCAGACCAAGCTGCCGGCTTAAAGGTGGGACTACAATGACCACCACCCCCCCACCCCATTCAGTGGTTGTACCTTTTACACAGAATGGTGTAGCACAATATTCCTACCACGAAGAGGCTCTGTCCCTCTCTCTCACTTCCCTTTTCTCTCTGTCTCCTTTCACGGAGCCAAAAACTACCACCCTCCCCCAATAAATTCCCACCCTTCATCTCTCCTGTTACCTTATCATATCAAATTAACTCCTTTTGTCGGATGGTCTGCACCCCTCCCCCTCCCATTCTTCCCTTTTCATCTGCCTTTTTAATGTAGGTACCTGTCTGCTTTTTTGCTCATACCTTGAGGAAGGGCTCAGGCCCAAAACTTCAGTAATATAACTTCACTTCCTATGGACACTGTGAGACCTGCTGAGTTCCTCTAGCACGTCTGTGTGTTTTACAACATCATAAAGGACCCCATCACCCAGGAGCAATATCTTTTTACTGCACCTTCAGGCAGAGGTACCAAAGTCTGAAGTCTAGCACCTCTAGGTTCAAGAACAGTTTAATCCAATAGCTATCAGACTCTTGAACCTCCTGTACTAATCCAACCCCAATTCTAAAAGTTCTGTCCAGACAACTAAATGGAACTATGAATAATTATCCTTTGATATTTAATATCTTTATCTGTGCTGGTATATTGTAGTAATTTAACTTTTACAATTGTCATTGGTGTATCTTACGTACCCATTTGGCTGTATCAAATAAGAATCCCAGTGCACCTGTACATTGTACTTGCATATATAATAAACCCAGATTCAAATTCACTCATGCACAACTATTGTGGGCCTAAGGTACCCACATAAATGGGAACAACTTTGAAGCAGAGACTTTCGGAAACAATAGGCCCTGATTTATTTTTTTTAATGAGTTAACCATTTTTATTCTGCAAAAGTATGTCTGGATTTTTTTTTAAAAACAACCCTCTCACCAAGTGATTCAACAGAAAACCACCACTGGCAGTTTGTGTTTGGAGAAGTGTCCTTTTCCATCAAAATCAAGAAATGAATGCATGAATGGGCTGCTATGGTGCATCCAAATCTTCAACTTAGAACAAAGGGAGTAAAATAATCTTTATATTCAAAAAAAATAAGTTCCAAAATATAATGTTCTGACTTCTTGATTCTTGGATCATGTGTAAATTTTTTTTTAATCCAGGACAGGATGTTCTAATCACAGTAATGCTTTGGAAGCAATATTGAGAACAGACACTAGATGCCTGTTTTCCATTTGCAGACATTAGCTGAAGTACACCGCAATAATAAGGTCATTGCATCATCAATTTACCACATTTAATTTTCCATCTGTTTAACTAAGTTTCAGCACAAATCATTTTTCTGTGACTTAACAGACTTTAAGTGGAAACAGCCAATTTAAACATTGCATTTACCTATTATTTCTCTTCTAAGTGCCCAGTTGCCTGCCTAATGATTTACGGAGGAGCAATTATCCCATGCACCAACGTTTCTATAACAAGCCTTTTAACGTATAAAAACATTAGCGCCATCTATGGAGAAAGCCATTTACTGATGTCTTATTTGTGTACTATATATTATTTCAGAATGTTGGTGTTTTGCATCACTTCTGACCTCTTGCTCTCATAGCTCGTTCAGAAAATTATTTTATCTATTTGAATGAACTTATATCATCTCCAAAGCTGCTCCTCTCACCTGTTATGAGTGGCAAGGTGTTGGACCAGTAAGAATGATCGTTTGAAAGAAATAAGCAAATTTATTGATAAGAGATGGAATCAAACAAATAACAGCAATGTTATTCAGCTGCTCCACCACAAAGCCTTTTCGAGGGATGCCTACCCTGAGGAAGTTCTCCTCCTCTCTTCAAAAGGAGTTCTGTGAGTCTCTTTCACTGCTCCCTATTCAACAGCAATGTGGCACTGTACTGTAGAATTGGATGTGGGGACTGTGAGAGAGAAATTTAGGCAATTTAGACTTCACACAATTCCTTTCACACAATTAACAGAACGTTCAGGATTACTGTCTCCAATTTGCCAACAGAAGTTTGATTATGCTCCACCAATTCCACTCCAAGGTTCCTACCTCATGAAGCTGAACAAGAAACTGTAGAGCTGTTGGGATTCACCATGACCTAAGGAGGAAAATTGCTCTGGACCTGCTCCAAATGTTCCAGTTGAGATCCATTTTTCAGTAGGATCTTGCCTCACTTTAAATTTCATAATTATTTAATATTTTGAGGGCTAATTATTTTTATATGTTTTTTTTGCTGCAATTGTACTGGGTGGGATTTGTTCCTGGCCCATCCTCCACATGATGCCCTTCTCATCGTGTAAGTCCTGACCACTCTATTGGGTCTCAGGGCTGAAGATCTTTCAGCAGGTTCTCATGGGCTAGCTAGTATTTCTTCAAGTCAGCAGTGTGGGTTGTTGCTAATCACAAACCCTACATCAATATAAATTGCCTCGTCTCTGAAAAGAAAATATCAGCTCATAATATTCTCAGACAGGACAGACCAGAGGCCTCGTCTACTGAGGCTAACTGGGTGGAGATGAGGAACAGGAAAGGTATGACCACACTCATGGGACTGTACTATTGATCCCTCAATAGTCAACAAGAACTGGAGGAGCAAATCTGCAGAGAGATAGCAAACAGCTGCAGGAAACAAAGATGTGTTAGTACAGTTTTCAACCTTTTTCTTTCCACTCACATACCACTTTAAAGTATTCCCTATCCCATAGCTGCTCTGTGATTAGTAAGGTGGTATGTGAGTGGAAAGAAGGTTGAAAACCACTGTTTTAATCGTACCTAATTGACTCGTTATGTGCACGGTTTCATAACTCCAAAGGAAATGGGCCAATGACAAATTTTCTCAAGCAAAATATTTCAGTAACAATTGGGTCTAGAGCAGTGGTTCTCAACCTTTTTCCCCCAAACCACATACCACCTTAACCAATCCTTTACTCATCACAGAGCACACATGGCACAGGGATTACTTCAGATGGTAGGTGAATGGAAAGAAAATGTTTGAAAACCACTGTGTTAGTAGGAGGTTTTTAACTTTCCACATATTGACTGGGACTCCCATACTGTAAAATGGCTGGATAGCTTGGAATTTGTCAAGTGTGTTCAGGAAAGTTTTCTAAATCAATAGATGTACCAACTAAAGAGAGGGCTATAATGGATCTCCTATTAGGACAGGTGAAAGAAGTATGTGTAGGGGACCAAATTGTGGAAATTTAAGAGTCTCTTAGCTAGGCATATGAATGAAAGAAATATAGAGGATTATGAGGTATGAAGGGTTTAGTATTTTTTTTAGTAGGAATATATAGATTGGCACAACATCGAGGGCCGAAAGGTCTGTACTGTGCTGTATCCCCTGGAGCATATAAAAATGAGGGGAGATTTAACAGAGGTATACATAATTATGAGGAGTTTAAATAGAGCAAGTGCAAGTAGGCTTTTTCCAGAGGGTAGGTGAGATACTAATCAGAGGGTATGGATTAAGGGTGAAAGGGGAAAAGTTTAGGGGGACATTAGGGAAAACTTCTTCACACAGGGAGTAGTGGAAGTGTGGAACGAGCTGCCAACTGAAGTGGTGAATGTGAGCTTAATTTTAACTTTTAAGAAAACTTTGGATAGGTATATGGATGAGAGGGGTATGGAGAGCAGTGGACTGGATGCAAGTGACACAAAGGTGGCTGCATCCATGAAACAACTCCAGATCACAGGCTCCAATACTAGCCACATCAGCAAGTGCATTGAGGATGTCACTGAGATCAAATGCTTCACAACCAGGGCTAACCAGAAACCGTAGTTGGATGCAGAGTTCTGGGCCCTTCTCAGAGCAGGTGATGCTGCCTTCAGGACATGGTGTAGAATGGCACTAAGGTCAGTCAGGATTGAACACTCCCATGCAATCCGGAAGGCAAAGCAGGGGTACAAACAGAAGGTCAACAGACAGCTGTTGACATTGGCAACATGAGATGCGTGTGACAAGGGATCAAGACTATAACAGATCACAAGTCAACCTTGTGAGTTAAGGACAGACTGAACATCCTCTATGCACAATTTGATGAGAAGAACAAGATGATGCTAAAGAAAGCTCCATTTCCCCGATGATGAGCCCCCTGCATAGCCTCGGCTGAGGTGAGGAGAACACTATCCAAGGTGAACCCACACAAGGCAGCAGGACCAGACAACCTACCTGGTTAGGTTCTGAAGGACACCTCCCAGGAACGCTGGACCAATTTCAATTCACCTACAGAAGATGATGTTATAGCGTTGTCCCTTCACTCCATACTGACCATTTGGAGAACACATACACCTCGTAAGGTGCTGCTCATTCACTTCAGCTCAGCGTTTAAAATGTCCATTCCCCAGAGGTTGATGGAGAAGCTGTCATCACTAGGATTCTACTCCCCTCTCGGCAACTGGATCCTGGACTTTGTAATGAAAATATCACAGGCTGTCCAGGTCAGTAGCAAAACATAGAGTACCAAAATGTTGGGCACTATTGGGCTGTGTGCTCACCCCATTCCTGTTCATACGACTGACACACGACTGCATTGCCAAATCCAGCTCCTACAGTGCCATCAAGTTTGCAGATGACACAACAGTAGTTGACCTCATCAGCAACAACAATGAGTCGCACTACAGAGAGGTGAAAAATCTCATGAAATGGTGCAAGAATAAGAATATCGTGTTCAGTTCTGGTCAATTCATTATAGGAAAGATGTGGAAGCTGTGGAAGGGTGCAGAGGAGATTTACCAGGATGTTGCCTGGATTGGGAAACAAATCTTATGAGGCAAGATTAGTAGAGCTGGGACTTTTTTATTTGGAGCGTAGAAGGATGAGAGGAGACTTGATAGAGGTCTACAAGTTTATGAGAGTCAGCACCTGTTTCCCAGGGCAGAATCAGAAAATACCAGAGGACATATGTACAAAGTGAAGGGAGGGAAGTTTAGGGGAGACATGAGGGGTAAGTTTGTATTTTTACACAGAGAGTTGTGGGTGTCTGGAATGCCTTGCCAGGGCTGGTGGTGGAAGCTGAAACATTGGGGGCACTTAAAAGACCGTTAGACACACATGAATGAAAGAAAAATTGGAGGATTTAGTACTTTTTTTTGAGAGAATATATGGGTCAGCACAACATCAAGGGCCGAAAGGCCTGTACTGTGCTATATTGTTCTATGTTCTAACCTGACTCTCAATGAGAACAAACCGACGGAGATGACTGTGGACCACAAGGATCAGGAAATACACTCTCCACTATGCATCAACAACTCTGTAGTGGAGAGTTCCAAGTTCCTTGGAGTTCACTTAACTAGTGACCTATCATGAGCTCTCAACATCTCTTCATGTGCAGGAAGACAACAGCAACTGCACTTCCTGAGAAGACTGAAGCAGGCAAAGCTTTTATAGGTGCTCTATCATGAGTGTCCTGGCTGGCTGCATCACAGTGCGGTACGGTTGCTGCAGTCAAATGGATCAAAGGACAATCCAGAGATTGACAGAGAGGATCACTGGAATCTCCCTTCCACCTAATCAGATTGTTGTCTGAAGAGGGTGCACAAAATCATTGAGGAACCCTTCCACCCAGTATCAGTCAGCTGCTCCCACTGGGAAGAGATACAGGGGTATCAGAGCCAGTACCACTAGGCTGAAGAACAGCTTCATCCCACGGGCAGGGAGAATGCTGAACAACCAAAGGAACTGCTCACATTCACCATCCAACACTCTCAGATTCATGAAACAGTATTGATTGATTTATTTGTATAGATGAAATACTTGTCCTGCATATGTATAATATGCATTGCTTGTCTGTATGTGTGATATATCTGGTTATAGGTCTGCAAGTTTTGCACCAAGAACCGGAGATACTGTTTTGTCCGGTAATACTTCTACAATCAGATGACAATAAACTTGACTTGAAAGGTCAGTAGGAAGATCCAAACTAGAAGGGCCTATTTTCTTTGCTGTAAAGTTCTATGGTTCTATTTTAATAATTTGATCATTGATTTTTCTGAAATCACTCCTCATGAAAATTGAATACACTGATATAGCAGTAGAAAGCTTCTAGTTTCTCATTTTTCAGCTCCAAAACATACCTATTTCCTAATGGATACACATTTCAATAATGATTGACCATAAATTTAACTAAATAAATCACAACCTTTATGTTTATTGGATCACGCTTTGCCTTCTTCTTCAAGCTATCAGTTTGAGAACTCTTTCTTGCTGACAAGTTTTTAATGTGGACAGTGAAAGGAGGAAATCGAATTCCAAGATAGTTTCCTATGCTCAAGACTTTCATTAAATCATCAATGAAGATGCTTGGAATGCATACTCAAGACCACAGGTCAAAGAGTAACAGATACTGTTTTGTTTTTTTAATTCACCCTAACCATAGAGCATTACAGTAAAGAATTGGCCCTTCAGCCCATCTTGTCCATGCCAAACTATTATTCTGCCTAGTCCCATTGGCCTGCATCTAAATCATAGCCTTCCATACCCCTTCTAAGCAGGAATCTATCCATGTTTTTCTTAACTGTCGAAATGGAGCCACTTCAGCTGACAGCTCATTCCTCATACTCTCCATGAAGTGGAACTACAGGTACTTCTAATGTACCAAGGGTGGATGCTGACTCAATGCTTTTAACAGGGATCGCGACTGTGGCAGAGATTGCTTCTAAAAGGTGGCACATTTTCTGTCCACACCGGTTTTGACTGCCGGAGAAAGCTTGCATGGCCTGGTTTTTTTTTTGCTTTGCTTGTAATCTTCTCCCACGAATCAATGAAATTGAACAAGTTGGGGTTAAAGAGTGTTTAACCAATAATACACCAGTCATTGTTCCAAAAAATGGCCTTAATGAATCAGCTGAACTTCCCTTTAGGTGGAGAAGCACCAGGCTACCCCAAATTGGCGAAGTAAAAACAGAATGCTGCAACATGTCAGTCTTCACTTCTGCTCCACTCTTGCTCCAAAAATCACTTCAGTGACATCAAGAGCAAGGGAGACCATTACCATCTAAATCAATAGTCATAGATACAATCAAAACACAAAGCTGATGTTTAACCAGAAGCTCAGTAACAGTTGAGTAGGTTTCTCCATAACCACCATCAAGAATATATACAGTAGGTTGTGACCAATTATTTTTCACTCCTAGAGACAAGTGGCTGTTTTATTTCCCTTCCATTTTTATTGCAGCTGCAAGTATAGAAACTAAATAGTACCGTCGCATTAAAAAAAGAGGAAATTTAGCAGAGTTGATTTCCCTGGGAACATTTTGTGATTTTTTTTGTGCAGGAAATATTGTTTTTCAAGTAAACCGATAGTACTATAAAGCCTCACATGTCCTACTTTTAGCAAGAATCAAGGACTGATCTGCAGATTTCCTGGTGTAGGTTTAACAGATATCAAAATTTCACATCACCTTTGAATAAATTACTGGTGATTTAGCTCATGAAAATATAGATCCTGAAAGTAAGCAGTAAGGTTGCAATTTTATTAGAGGACTTAGCTCATCTAATTCGCAAGGAGAATTATGGAAATAAGAATAGATCCATGTGAGTATTGTTTTTAAACCTGTCTTCTACATCAGGAGATTTAACTTTAAGCACAAGTAGTACAGCAAGATTTTTTTGACCTGAACTTTTCAGACATAACTTGAACATGGAAATAATTACCTTCAGAGGATGGCTTGTGATACTGAAGATCATTATAAATGGGGAAAAGTGAGAGTGGCTTTGGGGACATGTAAAGGTCACGATTTCAGCCCCAATTATTCCACTTCTAGGCACTCTTGACGTGCTCCAAGTCAACTGCTCATGTAGTCACCATCTGGGCAGTGTCTCTTGGTGGGGACCAATGCTAACTCCTCAACAACAGCAACAGGTAATTTGACAAAATTGGAACACCAAACACGATATTTTAAATATATAATTATCATCACTAATTACAGCCACTTTAATAATAAAGTAAATTAAACAGCCACTGATCTTTTAAAGTGGAAAATGGATGTTTAATTTGAACAGGATAAACAAAGTAATACACTAAATTGATTCGGCAATTTGAGGAACTCAAAATTAGTTTTAAAAAAAGTTCTGACTAACCTGGTGTGCTTGAAAGCTGATAAATCCCAAGGACAAAATGACATACATAAATGCATTTTTTTAAAATAGATCATTTAAGAGATATTGGAAGCTCCAATTACCAATTTCTAAAGATCTATACATTCTGGATTGCTCCTGTAGATTTGGGGGTGATGATTCTGGCCTCTCTATTTCAGGATGAAACAGGAAAGTATCCAACTGTTACTCTGGATATCAGTTGCAAGAGAAAATACTATAATGATTAAAATAAAGAAATACTTTGAAAAGAATAAAATGATTGATCGGAGTCCATCACATTGGGATAACATGTTGTAGTTCTTGGAGAATACTGCTCATCCAAAATCATTAAAAATGCAAAATCAATTAAAATTACCCCTTTGTCACATGATGTTACTTCTGGTAGATCATTCAGATGGATCGATGTAATGATGAGTAAAGTCCACATTAAATTCTAAAATTAGCACTTATTCTGAACAATTGCTTCCATTATCATTTTATCTTGCCAAAGCATATGAACTACATGTACATACAGGCAAGGCTTTATAAATATTTTTTTCCTTTCATTTGGCAAATTCTGAATAATTAGTAAAAGGAAAAAAATGTTCCAATGGGAACTTTGGGGTTTTGAAAAAATAGGTTAATTACATTGGATCATTCATGATCAAAGTTTTTACCCTTGTGACCAGTATCCCTAATTCTGCACAAAAATTGACCCTTAGTTTAATTTTTTTTTAAAAATATCACGTAAGGCAAGAAATGTGAGCGACGCAGTAGGCGTAGAATCTAGCACAGCGCCATCGATCAGAACCGGACCTGGGTTAGAATCCCACGCTGTCCGTAAAGGAGTTTGTACATTCTCCCTGTGTCTGCGTGGGTTTTCCCCAAGGACTCCAGTTTCCTACCACCCTTCAAAAACATACCGGGGTGTAAATTGAGCAGCACAGACTCATCGGGCCAATTGCCCTGTTACAGTGTTGTATGTCTAATTTTTTTTGAAAATTAATAAAGTATTGCATAGAAACCATTTACAATGCCCCAATGCAGAGACCCTCACAACAGCTATGAGACAACGGTTAAGTAGTGTAATGGAGCAAATTAGATTCTACAAAAATTGAACCCAATGAGATAAATTAAACTTTTTTTCCACATGCACCTAACTTTAGTACCTAGCAACCTATGTTTTATTACATCTGGAAGTAGAAAGCATTCCCATAGAAGATTTTTTTAAAAATCAAGAAGAGTTGGGTTCAGTTCTTTATAGATAGTGGAAAGAGAAAGTTGCAGAGTTAGATGGCACAGAAACAGTTTGTTTGGCCCACCAACACCAAAATGAAATAGAATTTGACAAAGGTTTCAGAGGTCAGGAAAACATATTTGCAAGGACAAGGATTTTTGAGAACCCAATGATGAAGGAAGACCAAGTAGGTGTTAATTCAAACAACTAAGATAGCAGTTTGTGAAATATCTTGCATCTGGAATTTGTGAAACTGTTACAAAGGCCATTGGAAAATTGGCCTAGACTTTCAACATCAACGATCAATCTTTAAAGCTCGTTTAAGATCACTCTGAAAACTGTCTTTGACTGTGCAATAAACACTGGTTGCATTTTATCAAGACCTCATTTTCAGCACAAAACTCATTTTTACCAACCATCCTATTAGTCACCTCCTTCCCCACATGTGGAAGAGTCTGTAATTACAAATAAGTCGCATCGATCACCTCAGAATACACAAACACCAGAATTGAAGCATCTTAATGAGTCTTTATGCACAAAAGTCATGTTATCCGCCTGCTCAAGTTTTTTTAAAAAGTCGAATTTACCTGTTATGCAGAGGACAGAAAAGGTGGAGAGCACAGTCCTTCTGTGTCGCCCAGAGCAGCGTGCCAGGTTCCCAGGCAAAAGGCGACAGGATTTGCATCATAGCAGCGGCCGCCCCGCAACAGCCTCGCCACTCTGCTACCTGACAGCCCAGCCGCCCCTTCTTCTTCCATTCCCCTCCCTCCCTCCCTCTCTTTCCCCCTTCCTCTTGCCCCAGAATCTGAAGCACCACGTACTCAGCGTTGAATGAAGCGGTGTGGCCACCAGGAGCCTGCACAGTCCCAGCCATTCAGTCGAAGGGGTGGCATGAGGGAGTGGGCAGCATGTGGGAGCAGGGTGAGGGAGCGGGCGGCATGAGAGGCATGGCGGAATGAGTGAGCACAACCTGACAGCTCCACCGGCCGCTCTGAGACAGCGCAGTGGAGCGATGGGGCTATCAGCGCAATGTCAATAATGTTTGGAGCTGTTTTCAGTGGCAATCCTTTTATGCAGGAGGTGGAGTGACTTTGCTCCACCTCAGACACTACCCCTCCATGCGGAGGGAACGTGAAGCATGTTGGACCAGCCAATTTATGGAGCATCTTAAAGGCAGAGGAAATCTGTCTTTACAAATCGCTAATTTTTACTATAAAAGGGCCTTTAGAGGCAATGAAAAATCAATGATTTATTTGAGAGTTTTTAAGATCATATTTAAATGGACTATTACATAGAGCATGTGTTTGCTTATGAACACATATTTAAATTAGTAATAAACCACCAAGTATACAGGCCATCAACAGATGTGCTATTTTAAATCATTTTCATAATTTGCACATGAAGATGGTTATGTTTGGATCTATGCCCATCTTCAATTGCCTTAACACCCTTTCCAAAAAGTATCAGTGTGCATTTTAATACAAAGTAAAAATATAAACCA
The DNA here is from genome assembly GCF_036971445.1 of Narcine bancroftii. Classification (NCBI taxonomy): domain Eukaryota; kingdom Metazoa; phylum Chordata; class Chondrichthyes; order Torpediniformes; family Narcinidae; genus Narcine; species Narcine bancroftii. The sequence goes on along the minus strand of NC_091470.1, from coordinate 51,876,126 downwards.
CGTGTGTTCTCTATTGCTCTGATGACACCAATTCATGGTTGATTTTATCCAAGTTGTTTGAGCAGAAATTACCTCATTTTCAAACAGTTTATACCCACAGAGAAAATTCTATCCTGTGTGTGTATAAAGATAATCCAGGGTGGAGACTGGCATCATGAAGTGTGAAGGGACTGGACTGAAACAGTTTTGGAGAGGTGGAATTAAGAGTCTTCTTGCTAACTAAAATGGGAGGTTAGAAACTAATTTTAATTTAAACTACCAAAGTTTTGTTTGAGGAAAAGGGATAGAGACAATTGCCAGTTGAGGCATATAACTGGCTCCATGATCACAGGTGATGCTGTTGAAAGAAAGAGGCAAGGGAACAAGCTGAGATACATCTAAAGTGACTTTGCCTGACTAAGAGGTCAGTGCTGAAGATGAAGTGCCCACATTGAGACAAGGAGGAGTACAACAGCACAATGCAATGCCATCAAGACAGAACACCCACAGTGGTAGCATAGGAGGCTGAGGCACTGAACACTGCAGAAAGGTTAGTGAGGTCAAGCAGCACCAGCTGCCCCTGTCATAGAGGATGTAAACAAGATAGCACCTAGACAAATCAGCTTTGAAAATATCTGCAAAGATCAATCTTTCTCTGCGGATTAATAGCAAGGCTTTTAGCATTTTACAAACAAAAAGTTGAAATTTAGCCATTTTAAGGAAACTGAAAGCAAGCCCTAGACTAAATATGGATTAAATACATTGAAGCCTTAGATAAGAATGCACTGAAAGGACACACAGGCTAGAGCTAATAAAGTCTGATTAGATGACTTGCATTTTGTAAAAAGCAATCTACAGCTGAGGAAAGGCACCCCAAATTTGGTTTCAGCTCATAATACCCTCTTTTCATTTTGTGCTTCCCACTTTGAATTTCACAAGCTGAAAGCATACATTTTTTTTCTAAATTCTTGTAAATTAATTTGACTCACTTCAAACAAACCAAAAGTAATTTCACATCACTTTGTCATTCATATTGCCCAGGACATGGGCATCAGTACAAAAGGCCATCATTCATTGGCTATTCACTATCACCCTCAAGAAGGGATTTATGAGCCACCCTACTGAATTGCGGCAGGCTTTGTAGTGCAAGCAGCGGGTGTAAGGAAAGGAGCTCCAGAATGCTTAGGCTGTTGTGTTGAAAGATGCACAGGAAACCTGTAGATTGTGATGCGCCCATGTTCTTACTGTCCTTTGTATGAGGAATGGAAAAACAGGCTTAGGACATGCTGACCGAGAAGCCTTGACATGTTGGTGCAGGACAAGTCGTGGATGATATAACAGGGTTGGATGAAGTGAATTTTCATTTGTCATTAGAATGCCAATTAAAAAGGTTGCATAACTTGGTTGGAGTTAACCTTCTCGAGAATTATTGGAGCTACACTCATGCAAAAAATATTTCACCATGCTGAGACAAGTGGAAAATCTTTCCATGGCCAGGTCATAAGGGGGGCCCCTGGTCAATGATAACTGCAGGGATATTTATGAAGAGGTATTCACCACTGCGAATGCCGCTGCATGCATTGGGGGGTAGGGATTGGTTATTGCAATAGTACTGCTTGCCGATTGTCACTCCATGCCTGGACATCAAGGCTTTTTGCGTTCAGACACACTGGCTTCCATTTACAAAGAGCTGCAAATGGAACTGAACTCCATTTACATCAGCAAGAATCCCCACTTCAGATCCTATGAGAAACAAAATGCAGATGCAACTAGAACTCTACCCCGTGAAGTTCCTCCAACAAAGCCCTGGGGCTAAGACAATTGCCAATAAAACAGGCCTTCATTTCTCAAGGTATCATTTCCCCACCCCCACCCCCAATTATCAATTATTTCAATGTTATTCCCCTTTTGATACTCAATGACATGTTACATTGATGTTCTTGGCAGCCATTCTCACCTCAAATTTGCAATTCAGCTTTTAACTTTGGATCAAACCAGTGATCAAGCTAGGCAGAACTTCAAGCAAACGTTAATCAACGGCTCACTGAAGCAAAGGCATTGCATGCACTACTATGGCACTTGCATTAAAGCCGTTCGTCCTCAAACTGCAGCAAGGCAGAGAGGCAGCTCACAGAGGACATGTAAGCAATGGGTAGTCAAGGAGGGGATTGTTGTTGGGAAAGGGAAGAGGGTGTCAAAAGGGGAAGAGGATCACACAGAGAATGGGCATGGGAAAACACAAAAGGGTGGGCTTAGAAAAGGAAACATGACGGAGAAGACAATGGCAGGGGAGGGGCAATAAGTTGCGGAGCTGACTGGGCAGGAGAGTCAGGATAAGGAAAGGGGAACTTGAGCACATCAACAGAAAAGTTAGATGGGTGGTAGCCATCATAAAGGATGCACACTTTAGGAATCATCTTCCTAGAAGATGATTGATGCCTTGGACGTACCTCCAGTAGGTTAGGTAAAGTTGTTCTCCCTTAAAATAAGACCAAAGCAGACTTGACATATCTGTTGAAAATCTTTCTGTTCATTTCGTTAAAGGCTTTCTGTTCGTTTCTGTTCATGGACCTCATCAGACCAAACCAGAGAAGTGACATTGAACCAAATGCTCCACCTCGCTTCTCCTTCAGCCAAGGATCTGGGACAAATGTCCTGAAGTGCACCAGAATCCCTGATGGGATTTTGCAATCAGATTTTTCACAACTTTCTTTCACACAAAATGCAAAAACATTCGCCCATCTGATAGAACTGTTGCATTATTTTGAAAGACAAAACTCAATTCAAACTTCATGTGAGGATTACTGATATAAAGTACAAAATGTAGGTCAAGCCTGAATACAATGACTGGGGCCACAAACACAAATTCTACCCAAAATAGACAGAGGATTTGCAATTCCAAATGTATTTGTGCAGGTTGCTTCTGATCTAGGCTGTATATCTATTTTGGGCTGTGAAACTTGAAAGTCTGCAGGTGCTGTGACCATAGTGAAAAAAGGTGTTTTACTTATCTTGAAGAAGGGCTCAGACCCAAAACATTGGTTATTTATCTTTGCATCCTATGGACTTTACAAGACCTGCTGAGTTCCTCCAGCATTTCTACATTTCCACATCTATTTTGTGCTGCGGGTTTAGTTTCAACTCAGCAACGTTAGGTAGAGGGGTGAAAATTCCTGGATTTGTTGGCATTATTTACAGCTAATCTGATATCTGACAGTGTATTATGATGGCAGCAGTTAAATAACACAAAAATCTTTGACATACTTCATGCTCTTCCTGATTACTGGATTCCTCAATTAGCAAACATCGTAGCCTGTCCTGCAGGGTCGGGGATACCTTCTCCTAAAATCAAGAAGAGAAACAAGATGACATGACATCAGTAAAAACACAAAATTGCTGGAGGAACTCAGCAGGCCTTGCAGTGTCCGTAGGAGATAAAGATGTAGCTGATGTTTCGGGCCCGAGCCTTTCTTCAAGTTGAGTAAAAAGCAAACGAGCACCTGAATTAAAAGGCTGGGGAGAAGGAAAGAAAGGGCAGGGGGAGGAGCACAGGCAAAAGATGTGAATTGAATATGGATAAGACAGGAGAAAGGTGAGAAGTGATGGGGGTGGAGGGGAGTGACTCTGTGAATGCAGAGCTGGGGGAAAAGAGACACAAGGACAAGGAAAGAGGACCAGAGTTAGAGAAAAGGAGACAGAGATAGATGGTTGGGGCACGGAGGGCTAACGGAAACCAGAGAAGGCGATATTAATGAAATCGGTGCCAAGAAATTGAGGCACCATTAAATACTGTGAAGCTGGCAGAGGCAGTGATACTGAGTCTCCATCCACTTTCATCCAAGCTTACAATACCATGATCTCAAGCATCAGTCAACAGATGAGTCTTCCAAGTTACCTCAATCGTGAGCATGCCACTTTGGAAAACATCATTCTGCTTTTAAACTGCAAGTTTAATCACAAGATGCCCATCCCAACAGATTTTATGTACAATTTTCTACTCGTATCACTGATGTCCCAAAACACTATGAATAATTATGCAAATTCCTGCATGATTCAAGAATTCTAGGTGCTCCTTCCACTTCAGCAATCTGGCTTTGTTCCTTTGCACTTCAGTCTGCAAAAATAGAGGCACCAACAACCTCAAAGATAGAGGCTGCAGTTCATTTTGTTGCAACTTCAAAGATGGATATTCACTCATAATATTCATATTTAAAAAAACACAAGCAAACAGGAGTAAGAAGAGTCCATCAGGCTCTTCAACTCTGTCCAACAATTAACATGATCATGGCTATTCAATGCTTGGTCTCAACGCCTCTTCTGCGTCATTGCTGCTTACCCATTTATTCCTCGAATATTTATCCATCGCCACTTTAAATACTTCTCATGATTCAGTTTTCAACCCCCACTGGGGCAGAGAATTCATTATCCTGTTCAGAAATTTCTATGACTCAATTTTTAATGACCTGCCTCTGACCTTGTACAGTAGTTCTGTTCTCTTGTTAGACATTCTCCCATTGGTGATTCCCAACATCCCAACAAGTACCCTGTCAACCACCACCCCCTCCCTTTGGATCTTGTACATTTAAACAAAGTCACCCCTCATTCTTCTAAAATCCAAGGAACATTGGTCCAATCTATATAGTCTTTCTTCACAGAACAAACCTCTCATCACAGGAATTAATGTCATGAATCTCCTTTGTGCTCCTCTGAATTTACTTTTTGTGTTGTTTCAAGTAAGGATATGTAGTACCTCAAATGAAATCTTATAAGCACCTTGTACAGCTGCAACAAAGCCTCCATAATTTTAAACTCCAGCCCTTGACAATGAAAAGTCAAAATACTGTTTGCCTTCTTAACTATTTGTTGGACCTATCTGCTAGATTTTTGTGATCAATCTAGGTGATAAAATATCTGAACATCTTACCTTATCAACTTCTTCAGAAATGTTTTGCCTTGAGTCATACGATGACTGTCGAACCTTCTCACAAATGGCCTGATAGAGACCAATCAATTGTCCTCTTTTCTCTGCAGCAGGATGCTTCTGAATTGGACCAAGTCTATTGGACTCCTCTGACTACAAGAAAAAGCAAAATACAAACTGTTTTCTACTTCAATGCTTTATATGGATGGCAGAAGGAAATTACATAAAATCTATTAATTAGAATATGAATAGGTTATAAAAGCTACAGCTTTAAAACTAAAATTTGAATAAAATTGAAGCTTTACTTTAAGTTATCATCAGATATCAAAATTGCTTTTCAATTTCAATGGCCCAGATTTTATGGTCAGTGAAAAAAATACTTGCTGTTCATTAAAACATTATAGCTCTTGGCAGATCGACATATAGACACTGAGCATCTCATGTGGTGGGCTCCTTGAGGGACTATGTGGTACCAGTGCTAGCAGGGAGACCAATACAAGTTCAAGTTTATTGTCAGAGTACATACGTGATATGAAATACAACCGAGATTATTTTTCCAGTGGGCCAGGCAGAATTTCTATTTATTAGTAGTGTAAACTGTCATCAACAAAGAGATTTCTATACAAAAGAGAAAAATGTAAACAAATTGACTGTACAAATACAGAAAAAAATATATTCAGTAATAAATAATGTACAAAGTATGAGTCCTTAAATGACCCTCTGATTACGTCTGCTGTTTAGGAGTTTGATGGTGGAGGGGTAGCAACTGTTCCTGAACACGATGGTATGGGTCTTGTGGCACCTATACCTCTTTCCTGATGACAGCAGTGAGAACAGAGCATGTGTTGGTTGGTGTGGATCCTTAATGATTGCTGCTGCTCTCCAATGGCAGCATTCTATGGAGATTTTCTCGATGGTGGGAGAGTACTGGGATGTACTGGGCTGTGTCCATCATCTTTTGCAGGGCTTTCTGCTCAGACGTATTGGTACCCCCATACCAGGCCATGATGCCACCAGTCAGCACACTTTTCACTACACATTGGGTCTAGTGACCATAATTCTGTTAGTTTTAGGGTAGTTTTAAGGAAGAGCAAGGAGAGGCCTAAAGTTGAGGTTCTGGATTGGAAAAGAGCAAATTTCATAGGAATAAGAAGGGATTTGGGGAGTATTGAGTGGGACAGGATATTTTCAGGTAAGGATGTAAATGAAAAATGGAGGGTATTCAAAAAAGAAATTTTGAGGGTACAGAGTAGTTACGTCCCAGTGTGGATCAAAGGAAAGGCTGGAAGTCATAGGGAGGCTTGGTTTTCGAGGAATATTGGAAATTTGGTTAGGAGAAAAAGGGAGGTGTACAAGAGGTATAAAGAGCAGGGAGCTGAGAAGTTGGAGGAGGACTACAAGGAGTGTAGAAGGAATCTTAACAAAGAAATTAGAAAGGCCAAAAAAAGGCATGAAGAGGCTTTGGCTGACAGAGTAGAAATAAATTCAAAGGGTTTCTATAAGTACATTAAAAGTAAAAGATTAGTGAGAGATAAAATTGGGCCCCTTGTAGATAGCAAGTGAGAAGTCTGAGGAAATGGGGGAAATTTTGAATGATTTCTTTGCCTCGGTATTCACTAGGGAAAAAAATGTTGAACCAGTTGAAGTAAAGAAAAATAGTGGGGAGGTCATGAAGCATATAAGGATAACCGAGGAGGTAGTGATGGCTGTGTTAAAAAAGATAAAGGTGGATAAATCTCCCGGACCGGACAAAATATTCCCTAGGACACTCAGGGAGGCTAGTGGACAGTTAGTGGGGCCATTAACAGAGATATTTAGGACGTCACTGGCCATGGGGGTGGTACCAAAGAATTGGAGGGTGGCGCATGTGGTTCCGCTGTTTAAGGGTCCAAATGCAAACCTGGGAATTATAGGCCTGTAAGTCTGACGTCTGTGGTGGGCAAGTTGATGGAAAGTGTTCTGAGGGATGCTATTTACAAATTTTTGGACGTACAAGGATTGATAGGGAGTAATCAGCATGGTTTGGTCAGGGGTAGATCATGCTTGACAAACCTGATTGAGTTCTTCGAGGGGGTTACAAAAAAGGTTGATGAAGGGAAAGCTGTGGATGTTGTCTATTTGGACTTTAGTAAAGCTTTTGACAAAGTTCCCCACAGGAGGTTAGGAAAAAAGGTGGAGGCATTAGGTATAAATAAGGAGGTAGTGAAATGGATTCAGCAGTGGTTGGATGGAAGGTGTCAGAGAGTAGTGGTAGACAATTGTTTGTCCAAGTGGAGGCCGGTGACTAGTGGAGTTCCTCAGGGTTCGGTCCTGGGTCCACTATTATTTGTTATATATATTAACGATCTGGATGTAGGGGTAGAGAATTGGATAAGCAAGTTTGCGGATGACACAAAGATTGGTGGTGTTGTGGACAGTGAGGTAGATTACCGTAGATTAAAAGGTGATTTAGGAAGGCTGGAGGTGTGGGCTGAGAAATGGCTGATGGAATTTAATACAGAGAAATGTGGGGTGCTGCATTTTGGAAAGGCAAATTTAAATAGGTCATATACATTGAATGGTAGACAATTGAGGAGTGCAGAGCAACAAAGGGATTTAGGAGTTATGGTAAATAATACCCTCAAGGCTGATACTCAGGTAGATGGTGTGGTGAAGAAGGCATTTGGAATGTTGGCCTTCATAAATCGGAGTATTGAATTCAAGAGTAGGGAGGTTATGATGAAATTGTACAAGGCATTGGTGAGGCCAAATTTGGAGTACTGTGTACAGTTTTGGTCACCAAATTATAGGAAAGATATAAACAAAATAGAGAGAGGGCAGAGAAGGTTCACGAGAATGTTGACAGGATTTCAGGGTCTGAGTTACAGGGAAAGGTTGTGCAGACTGGGGCTTTTTTCTCTGGAGCGTAGAAGATTGAGAGGGGACTTGATAGAGGTGTTTAAGATTTTAAAAGGGACAGACAGAGTAAATGTGGATAGGCTTTTTCAATTAAGAAAGGGGGAGATTCAAACTAGAGGACATGGTTTAAGATTGAAGGGGGAAAATTATAAGGGGAACATGAGGGGAAATTTCTTTACGCAGAAGGTGGTGGGGATGTGGAATGAGCTTCCGGCAGACGTGGTCGAGGCGGGATCATTGGTTACATTTAAGGAAAGACTGGATAGTTACATGGATAGGAGGGGACTAGAGGGGTATGGACCGGGTGCTGGTCAGTGGGACTAGGAGGGTGGGGATTTGCTACAGCATGGACTAGTAGGGCCGAACTGGCCTGTTCTGTGCTGTAAGTGGTTATATGGTTACATCTAGAAATTTGCCAAGGTTCTCAATGTCATACCAAACCTCCTCCAACTCCTAAGGAAGTAGAGGGCCTGACATGCTTTCTTCATGATGACAATAATATGTCAGGTCCAGGTCCTCTGAAATAGTGACTCCAAGGAATTTAAATTTGCTCACTCTCTCCACCTCTGATTCCGCAATAATCACTGAATTGTACACCTCTGGTTTTACCTTCCTGAAGTCAAAAATCAGTTTCTTGGTTTTAGTGACATTGAGAGATTGTGGTTAATACATCATTCACCCAAGTTTTTAATCTCTCTCCTATTTGATGACTCATCACCCTTTTATATACATTCCACTACTATGGTAATAATCAGCAAACTTGTAAATGGTGTCAATACCAAACCATGCAGTCATAGGTGTAAAGCAAGTAGAGCAAGGGGATAACTATGCAGCCTTGTGATGCTCCACCACTGATGGATATTGTAGAGGAGATGTTCTTACCAAATTGCACTGATTGGGTCTGGAGGGGAGGAAATCCTGGATCCAATAACACAGTAGGGTATTGAGGCCCAGGTCTTGGAGCTTGCTGATGAGTTTTGAAAAGATGAATGCCAAATTATAGACAATAAAGAGCATCTTTGTTGTCCACATGTTCCAGGGCTTTGTGTAGAGCCAGTGAGATGGCATCTGCTGTAGACTTCCTGCTGCAGTAGGTAAACTGGAATGGATTCATGTCGCCACTCAGACATGATCTGATATGCTTCAACACCAACCTCTCATAACACTTTATCTCTGTTTATGTGAGTGCCACTGATTGGTAGACATTTATACAAGTTACCACACTCTTCTTGGGAAATGGTACGATTGAGGCCTGTTTGAAACAGGTAGGTACCACGCCATTTCAGAGTGAAATATTGAAGATATCCATGAAAACATTGGCCAGCTGGTCAGCACAAGTTTTCAATTCTAAGATTGAAGGGGGAAAATTATAAGGGGAACATGAGGGGAAATTTCTTTACGCAGAAGGTGGTGGGGATGTGGAATGAGCTTCCGGCAGACGTGGTCGAGGCGGGATCATTGGTTACATTTAAGGAAAGACTGGATAGTTACATGGATAGGAGGGGACTAGAGGGGTATGGACCGGGTGCTGGTCAGTGGGACTAGGAGGGTGGGGATTTGCTACAGCATGGACTAGTAGGGCCGAACTGGCCTGTTCTGTGCTGTAAGTGGTTATATGGTTACATCTACACCCAGTGGGTGCTCCTTGGATTTACTCTCCTGAAGGCAGGCCCCATGTCATCGTCGGAGACTGACAGAAGAGAATCATCAGGGGACATGGGGGGTGCTTAGAGGCTCTTCCTTGTTCTGGTGGTCAAATCGGGCATAGAAGGCATTGAGCTCATCTGAGAGTTAAGCTTTGGGGTTTCCCATGATACCAGATACTTCCTTGTTTCCATTGCACATCTCCTCAACCAATCAAATTGAATATTCTGATTGAGCCATGCAGTGTCTTAATGAGGAGGTGCTAGTTTGATGCAAATCACAAATGGAAATTGAAGTGATGGAAAGAAAAATTGAATTAAAAAATGGAACTTAACTCTTCATAAATTTTCCACAAAAACATTTAAAGCTGAAGAACCAAATTTCATGATCACAACTTTTCAGTTCCTGAGAGCTGGTTAGGTGGCAATTAAGTTCTATCATTTCACAAAGGCTTCCTTTGCAAGATTCAAGTTTCCCAAGTACATTTCGTAGCTAACTCAGTCAAGCCCTATCCCTCAATAAGATACAGGTGCAAGAATGGTTATGGAGAAACTGAACAACTGTCAGATATCTGCATTTAAATATACATATGTAGATGTCAGAAATTATTGTTTAATTTACTCATAGCTTTGCTGTTATCCATTCTGTTACACATTATCCAATTTGGGGCACAATGACAAACAAACACGACAAGTACTCTCCCACCATCAACAAAGAGTCTAGCTGGGAATAAAAATATCTACGTCAGCCAAATTTCAAACGGATTTTTAGATAAAAAGATTACAGGATGAGAAGAATCCTTAATGCTTTTCTGCTTACAGTCAATGGAATGAATAAACCACATCTATTTTTGGATTTGAACAGTGCTCTGGACAAGGCTTTGCCAATTACAGTAGAATTTTATTTTTTATGTTTCTTTAGGAATTGAATCATGTATGGCAAAATGTCCTCATAAACTGAACTACATGCATATTATTTAGACATATTAATACAAGAATTTATAAAACATGGAATAGTAGAGCACAGGACAATGTCCTTTGGCCCATGATATCCACATCAAATATGACACCAAATTAAACTAAATCTCTACAGTTTGTACGTGAAACATGTCCCTCATTTCCCATGAATAACTATTGTATCTGCTTCCTCCAATACTCCTGGTAGCCTGTTCCAAGCACTTTTCGTGCTCTGCATAAAAAAACCTGCTCTGCATATCTTTAAATCTCTCCCTCACCTTAAACTTGATCTCTAACATTGTTTCTTTCATTAAACCATATTGTCTATCCCAATACCTAATCAGGCATCAGTGCCAATGAAAGTTAAAGAACCCATTATGAGGCTGAAAAACAAGAAGAGACATTGCCCAAATCTTGGGATTACCAAAATCAGCAGTTTGGAATATCATTAAGAAGAAAGAGTGAATTGGTGAGCTCAGTTATCGCAATGGGACTGGGATTCCAAGGAAGATCTCACTGCTGATGACAGTAGAATTCTTTTCATAATGAAGAAAAATCCCAAAACATATGTCCGACGGATCAGAAACTCTCCTCTATCTATTGTCCACAGAAGAATTCATTAACAGAAATACAGAGGCTACACTGCAAGATGCAAGCCATTAGTTATCCACAGAAACAAGATGGCCAGATTACATTTTGTCAAGAAGTAATTAAAAGAGCATGCAGAATTCTCGAGAAATGTCATGTGATTAGACCAAGATTAACCTGTATCAGAATGATGGCAAGAGCAAAGTGTGCAGGCGTAAAGGAACTGCCCAAGATCCAAAGCATACCACATTCTCCAGTGGGAGAAAAAAGTTGGGGTCAGAACCCTTCATCAGGAGGGACGTGGCCATGTGAAGAATCTAGACAGACGAGTTTTGGTTGAGCTCTCCATGAAGAATGCTAAATAGATGGCTAAAACTTCAAAATGAAGATATTCTTCAACAAAAATAGATAAACCTAGCACAAAGAAGCCAAAGCGACTGAGAACAAAGACTGAAGAAGCTCCTATTCGACTGGGAGCATAGGGTGAAAGTCCGAAAGGGAGCGGTACAAAAATTGTAATGGGACCAGCAGAACCAGGTAAAATGGGGAGTAGGGTTAAGAGCCTGGAAAAAATGGAGAATTTGAGTATCCAATTCATAAGTGTTGAAATGGTGATGAGACATATGATGGAGAAAATGAACAAAATAAAAGAGATCATTAAAGATCTGATGAAGAAACTGGGTCGAGCAGTTTGGATTGATGAAAACACATGAAAAACTTGAGTCTTTGGGGAAAAAAAAGCCCAAGAATGGGAGTTGGATAAACAAGGACTGCTGGACAAAATTGACCATATGGAGAACTTCAGTCGATGGAACAATGTCCAAATTATCACTAAAGGAAGGAATCGAGGGAAGAGACCAGGTGAACATTTTTCCAAAAACGGATCCCACAAGTGTTGGGAAAAGACAAATTTGGGGAAAAACTGAACATTGAGAGAGCTCACTGAACACTTAGACCCAGAAGAGTCGGTGACCAAAAACCAAGATCAGTTCTTGTGAGACTTTAAGCTTCCGAGAATGGGAAGTATATGGTAGAAGTATATGATTTCTCTAAACAGAATAATGGCCCGCCCGAGGTTGATCACGAAAAGGTATTACTTTTTCAAGACTTTAGCCCGACCTTAATTAAACAAAGGAAAGAATTTGAGATGGGAGTCGGATTTAGAAGTCGCAATAATGGAAAGATACTGGTCTGATTGGTGTTGGATAGCATGATGTTATTAATGAAAGATATAGATTAGTGCAATATAATTTTCTACATCAATTATACACAAGAGTTGCATAAATCAAAATCGGAAATATCAGAAATATGTTTTAAGTGTGGGAGAGAAATAGGAATGTTCTTACATGCTACGTGGTCGTGTGTGAAAGTGAGACCTTTCTGGAAGGGTATTACTGAAATATACGAACAAGGATAACCGGGTGGCCTTTGTGGACGACCAAGAGCTTTATCTTTTGGGCAATTTGATTGCAATAAGTAATAAACTAACGAGATACCAAATTTCATTTGTTAAAATAGCTTTAGTTGTGGCAAAAAAATGTGTTGCTATTACTTGGAAGTCGGACTCGCCTCTACAGATAGAAGACAGAGATGAACAGTTGTAATCCTATGAAAAAAAAATCACGTACAATCTAAAAAACAAATATTATCTATTTATAAAAATATAGCAACCATATTTGGATTATATAGGGACTCAAAGATAAAAAGGTGCTACTGTGGCGGCTCACCACAAGGCAGGCGAACTGGCCCCGCTTGTAAGCCACGCAGAGGGGGCAGCTGACCAAAATGGCGCCGTCTGGGGGGGGGGTTTCCCTTCTTTCCAACTCAGGGCTCAGAAACCCACTCTTGGGGACCATGTGATGCCCGGGTGACATCAGCACCCTCCAGCGTGGTTCTCAGCCAGGTCCAGGCTGGGAGTATAAGTGCAGCCCAGCAGCCTGCAATAAACTAGTCTGCTCACTGAGCTCAACCCATCTGGTTGCGTGGTGTTATTGCAGGAGCAGTTTAGCCGCCGCTAAACTACTATCATAAAATATGTGAACTCCCCAATGAATATTTTCATTTTTAAACCCAATTGTAAGCCCTGAGAGTGTACAGATTTATGCTTGGGGAGTGGGGGGGGGGGGGGGGGGGAGAAGGAAGGGGCTGTTTTGTAAGAAAAAAAATTATATACTTATATATTTATATATTTTGAAAATAGAACATTTTGATATGTTTATTTATGGAAAAAAGACAAAGATAAATTATTCAAAAAACCTTCGTCAGGTGGGGGTGCAGAGTGGAATGTGATATTATTCCATTCTGAGACAGCATCATAATTAATAGTTATAGAACAAAATGCAACTTTCCCATTGACTCTCTCCTCACCCTGGAATCAGACCCCTACATGAAACAGGACAGAGGGTAGTCAGTGAGCATCTTCCAATTCAACTCTATCAAAAATCACACATTTCACCTTAAATGCCAGTCTGCCTTTGACATCAAAAAAATTAATAGCAAGGCAGACAAACATATAAAATTAGTTCTTTCCTGCAGGAATCCAGAGAAATGTGCTTAATTGGGGAATATTAACAATGCTTTTGGTCAATGGAAGCTGAGCTTTTCCATTACTCCACTCCACAAAATGGGAATATATTTCTGAGTCTCCCCCCCCACCCCCCCAACCCCAGAATCCACACTAAACATAATGGTGACATTAAATACATTTATCCACTTCACTTCTTGGCAATTTTAGTTGCATAATTATCATCTTGACACAAGAACACTCTGCGACTTCATTCTACTATTCAGAAGTCAGATCTATCAAATAAGGGATGCTTTCTTTCAGATGATACTCTGTTGATACAGATTATAAAATTAATGATTTTGAAACTGCCTCTGACAAAGTTGAAACATGGTGGAACCACTGTTCCTCATTAAGAAGCACTCTTTAGTACTTAACAGAATTACCACTTGTTGGCAGTGCAACAAAAAAAAACTGACTCAACATACACGTATACACAAATAAAGAAATATAAACAATGATGATACAATAATGAAAAAAATATCAATAAATTGCAGAAATAAGTGTCTTTAAACAAGTCCCTGATTGAGTTTGTTGTTGAGGAGTCCAATGGTGGAGGGGTAGCGGCTGTTCCTGAACTTGGTGGAGTGAATCTTGTGGCACCTATACCTCTTTCCTGATAGTAGCAGCAAGAACAGAGCGTGTGCTGGGTGGTGTAGGTCTTTGATGATTGCTGCTGCTCTCCAACAGCAGCGTTCCCTGTAGATGTTCTCGATGGTTGGGCAGGTTTCACCCATCGTGCCCACTACCTGTTACAGGGTTTTTCGCTCGGGAGCATTGGTGTCTCCGTTCCAGACTATGCAACTCATTCTGACTTGTGGGATATTCAAGAATTGCAGAGGAGAAAGAATATTTCTAACACTGCACTGGAGGTCCCTTGGTGTAGTAGGAGGTCCAATGGATTGGAAACATCATCCTCCAGGTTAAGACAGGGATGCCTACTCTCTAATCTCATTTTTTATGTTGGAAAGATGGATAGAAAAGATGGTGATTCCAGGCAGAGATGAGACTCAGGTCAAAGTCTCCCTGTGCAAGGACAACATCAATATTTTCTGCTCAGACCCGCAGATTAATTAGCATCTGCGAACAGTTTGAGGTGGTCTTAGTGGCCGGATTAAACTGCATGAAGAGTGAGGCCAATCTCTTCTGCATTTGACCAGTTCACTGTCCCTTCACTATGACAGTCTGACTATCTGAAGGTGCTGCGGGCCTAGCTCAGAGGGGAAGAGCGTGCAACAAAAATTGGCTGGAGTGGATATCCAAAATTGGTCAAAATGTTGTGACCGTGGTAGCAGCACTTCCTCTTGATATTGGAAAAGAACCTGGTCATCAGGCACAAGATGCTCAGTGCTACTTCACCTGGCAGAGGTGTGGTCCATCTGTTGTGGCACCAATCTGAGCTATCTCCCCTTTCATTTGAGGATCTAAGATGGAGTATGACAGATGGGCCATGATAAGAGAATCCCCAGATAGTGGGAGGGAAAAGGTGCATACTCCACATTACCCCCATTCTGATGGCCATCTATGAGTGTGGCTACATCAAGTTGTGCATGAAACCAAAGTACACCAGTACCAATCAGCATTACATGTTCAGATCCTACCATAGAATGGGCCTGGTTTCATTGCTGCACAATCTCCCATTCTTGGTCCTTGTTCACTACCTGTCCTTCATGGAAAATCTCCTTCAGGGAAACATCTTTGATAGCAAGTCTATCAGGCAGTGGTCAGCATGGAACATGCTGTAAACTTGGGGAGGAGGATAAGGACATGATTAATTCTGTGGGATAGTTTCCTGAGCAGACTGAAACCCATTTGGCAGAAGGCTTCATCGTCAGAACTCACCAACAAACACTAAGACATTACTTGGCTGGCTTTAAAAGGGACCCTCCCCTCAGATTCTTCCTACACAGATGGTGCCTCACCCATGGCACGTGCTTCTTGACACAGCTGCAGTAAGGATGAGACAATTGCTCATCTCTTTGCAGACTGTGGATTGGCAAAGAAAGTTTGGAAAAGGATTTGAGGGTCTTCAGTTCATCAAAAACAGCTGCTTTCTGGTCTATGGGTATTCCCAGGGATGCACTCAAGAATAAATGTCAAGTGCAGTTGGAAGATCATTGACTCAGTGAAAGTCACTCTTTGGTCCACCTGAAACTTGCTGACATTGCAGTACAACATAAGGGAATGCTGCCAACTGACACATTCCCGGCTTCAGGAATACACGCTGAGGCTACAATGAAGCCAACACAAAGGTTTTGTGGAGTAGGGCCACAATCTGTGCACCTGCTGCACTGAACATTGAGAGGCTAAGGACTTCATAAAAGCCTCTCAAAGACTTAAATTTTGTATTATCCAAGAAGGCCACAAGTGGGAATGGTGCTTTTTACACAGACGTGTCACCACAAACATATCAAACTGATAACATTATCTACAGACTGGATGATGGCACTATGTGTGCAACAAAAGCCAGGAACTGCATTTGTTCTTCTCTAAAGGTTTTATGAATAAAGATTAATTCTGAAGTTTAAAAAAAAGACGACCTGTATCTCTGCGGCAAGGTGGGGAAATACAAAGAAGGCCCCGAACCACTGAGTTAAGCCCGAAAGAACTGGATAAAATATTGCAAGGAATTCAATGATCTCACATGCATGGCCAAGGCCAAAGAATGCATCTTCAGCTGTATCAATGACCCCAAATACTGCTCTATGGGCACCACTCTCAATCAAAACGTGCACCTGGTATTCCCTTGCTCAGATATTCTCACCCTTTTTATAGCCCTGCCAAGGATAGAGCATGTGCCAGCTCTTCAAAACGTAATAGTTACAAAGGAATCAGATGAACTTTTCAGTAACAGGTGGATGCTCAGATTTTCCTCAAAATGTGACAAGAACCTTGGTGGACACAGGGCTTCAAAGTTGATGGCATAATTCACCTGCTTGAAAACACTAGGACAATATGCTAGTAGACCCATGTCTCTCAC
Source organism: Narcine bancroftii (assembly GCF_036971445.1). Lineage (NCBI taxonomy): Eukaryota > Metazoa > Chordata > Chondrichthyes > Torpediniformes > Narcinidae > Narcine > Narcine bancroftii. The sequence continues at coordinate 51,859,597 of NC_091470.1, read as the reverse complement.
TGGGGTATATTGCTGGTGAATACAGGTCTTCTGCTGGATAACATTAGAATATAGTGGTGGTTGGGTACAGTCCCCCACAAAAGAACCTGGGATGGGGGGCGTGGCAAGATGGCGTAGAGTCAGTTTTATTTTGACCCTTTGTTTTCAAGTTTAAACTTTTTAAATTTTAGTTTAAAGTATTAAGGAATGGTTATGGCCATTAATGGTAAGAAGATTAAACTTCAAGTGCAGAAGAAGTTACATTTTCGAAGTGCTGAAGATTTGGGGCCTAAACAACTTGCTATAGCTTCAGGTTTAACTTCCTAGTGCCTAAACCACAAAGACTGCCTGTGGGAGCTGAAAAAAAAAATGTCTACTACTCACCAAGTGAAGGATAGCGCTGGAATTACCCGTTCTCTGGAGGAAGGTGCGTGTTCCCAAGAAGTGGATCCCAAATCTGGCAGCCTGCCGATTTTAATGGAGGGAGCACGCAGGAAGATGACTCCATTGTCTGAAATGCTTCAGGCACCACTCCAACCTGGTGATTTTGAATTTATCTGTGATTTTGTGGAAAAACAAGAAGCTGCGATGCGAGCCTGGCGTCGACCCCCTGAGAAAGTCGGGGTGCCGTCGCTGGGAGTCCAGACCCGCAGTAAAACCGTTAAAATGCCTTCTGTTGAGTTGCAGCAGGAGCTGCATTTACCTGGTTCTGCCACTACGTCAAAGAAAGCAGGGCTGAGCTTTTCTGAACTATAATGTAAGCAGTTAAATGCTGTCATCCAGCCTATAATGAATGAGATGGCTCAAATGATAAGTTCAGAATTGAATACAGTTAAAGCACGTATGGAAGCATCTTGTGAAGATTTTTAAAAATTTCAGTCTGCTTTTTTGGAATGCAAACAGCAAGTGGCTTCTAATACAGAAAAAGTGTTGAAGGTTGAAAAATCTGTTATAGAATTGGGAGAATGTGAGAAGAAGTTAGAGAGGAAAATAGACTACTTGGAGAATCAAAGCAGAAGGAATAATGTGAAAATTGTTGGTTTGCCAGAAGGTATAGAAGAACAAGATCCTCTTCATTTTTTTTTTAAAGACTGGATCCCACAAGTACAAGGGCAAGAATTTTTTTCTGAAGGCTTGGTATTGGAAAGAGCTCATAGAGCTTTAAGAAGAACACCTCTATCTGGCCAACCACCGAGACCTGTAATAATTCGATCTTTGAATTATTTGGACAGAGAAGCAATACTTCGTCTAGCAGTGCAAATGCGAGAAAACGACAAATTCTGTTATTGATTCAGAATAACAGAGTTTTTTTCTATCCTGATTTGAGTCAAGAGGTCATTCAACGTCGATGTCGATTTAATCCAGTTAAAGAAGTTTTGTGGCGTAAATGTCTACTTTTCGCTATCCGGCAGTGTTGATATTTGGTTTATTGAGGATGATCGTAAAGCAATGATTTTTGCTGATTCATTGCCAGATACAAGAGGACAAAAGACGTTGTCCACCATTGTCTCTTAAAGAAAAATCTGGTTGTTCTGGAAACGGAAGAAATGGCAGAAACGGGAAAAACGGGAATGGAAAGAGTCCAACTTCTTTTGAAATGGGATCTCCGAGTTTGGAACCTCTTGGATGAATAGAAGAATTTTCTTATTCTTATTTTACTTTTTATGTTATTATGATATTTTGAGATTATTTTTTGTTCAGCTGGGGAGGAAGAGATTTGTTCTAGGTTCTATTAGTCATCAGCCACTGGTGGGTGATCCACATCCAAATTTTGTTTAGGGATTACTACCTTTTGGTAGTTTTTTTTGGGGGGGTTTATTAATTTTTTTTTTCTTATATTTTTTATTTTCATTTTATCTAGCTTTTAATTTGTGTTTTTTTTAATCCTATTGGAGGGCCTATATACGATGATTTGAGTTTTCATATAAAGATATTATTGGTCTTTAGTAATATTAGTAGATATGTTAAAGTTGAGGTTTGTACTTTTAATGTTCGAGGTTTAAACAGTCCGATTAAGCGTAAAGATGAGGGACAGCTATGCTATTGATAAGAACTTTGTTTTTTTATTATTAAATATCTTTGGTAAAATGTGTGTTTGGTAGTGATATGATTTTACCTGAAATGACTAAATTTGAGACTTTTCTTATGAAGGTACCAGAGAAGAGTTATATTTGATTTCTGTATTAAATATTATAGGATGGTATGGGTAAAAAGGGTTGGGATAAATCCAAAGGTAAATGGGAAGTGGATATTGGTTTTATTTTTTCCGAAGATGATTGATTAGATATTTGTTATGATAGTGTAATTAGACTGATAAATGTACACTATGCAATGATTAATTATAATTTTTTATTTAATTATACTTAACATTTGAAAAACTAAAAAAGTACGGTTTTCGTGAATTAGATTCATGTTTTAGATGTGGTAATTCTGTTGGAACTTTTTTTTCATGCTGTCTGGTCATGTGTATATACACACATCTTTTTGGAGGAAAATTCAATCGTTTTTAGAATACCTGTACAAGATTAAAATACCTTTAGATCCGATAGTATCTTTATTGGGTAGTTTGCAACCTCTGAAAGGTTTGGGATTAGATAAATTTCAACTTGCTTTTGTATATTTAGCATTATTTGTAGCGAAAAAATGTATTATTAGTACGTGGAAAGATACAAATATGATTGATATTAATAGATGACAAAATCAGACGAAATATTGTTTAATAATGGGAAAAATTACATGTTTTGTGTGATAACTATAGCTTTTTTATTAGTAAGTGGTTGTTATATTCAGAATATTTACATTTTGATTTACGTTGATTAGATCTTAATATGTATGTTTCTTTCTTTATGACTCTCCTTAAGAGAGCTGGCTGAAGGGGGGGGAGGGGGGGTTCTCTTTTTTTCTTCTTTTTTTAAAATATAAAATATAACGTTCATGTTTCTGGTTTATTGTTGTATATGTTATTTACTATCTGTATTTTGAACGAATAAATAGTTTAAAAAACAAGAACACTGGGATACAGCGCTGACAGACACATGCATCTTGCCAGACAACAATGGGATACATTAGTGGTGGGTACAAGCATCTTACCAGATAATGCTGGAGTACTCTGTTGGCAGCCCAGTTCACCTTCTTGATAACACTAGGGCAGTGTGCTGGATGGTCATCTGTCTCTTGCAAGGTAACACTGGATAATGCTGGAGTGCAGTATTAGGGTTCATAGTTCTCGTGTTGGATAACACAAGCACACAGTTTTGCTGGCCACATGTTTTCAGAAGGGTACCTCATGAAATACCGTCCTTCAGCACTAAAGGGAATAAGTCTCTCACCAGCTAAACACCGGGCAATGCTGGTGGATACAGATCTGCTAAATTAGAAGGGGCACTGAAAACATGTCAGCTGAACAATGTAAAGAGATCAGTGAGCAAAGCAGTGAGAATTATGGCCTTTGACTCTTCAGAATTTGGTTATTAGCTTAAAATCGAACAAGTAGTTTTCATTTTGAATGTCTCAAAGGCATTTAGGCAAAACCTTAAGTAGGAAAGGCACAGAAGGACACAGTCCTGATGTGGAAGTAGAATTAGTGTAAGTGGGCAAAGAGGTCAGTGTGGATGTGGTGGGTCAAAGGTGTTGTGGTATGGTACGACTATTAATGTCTCAGACCCAGTTCCGTACTGTACAGCTTTATGACTGGCCTGGACCAATATCTGTACGGTACAACTCTATAATTGGTCCTATCCCATTTCTGTACCATACAACTAAGGCTGGCCTATTCCTCTTTCTGCACCTATGACCCTAGGACTGGCCCCTGTCTCATTTTTCTACCATACAACTCTATTACTGCCCCGGACCTGTTTCTGCACTGTATGACTTTATCAATGGCCCTAACCCGTGTCTAAACCGTACAACTCTGTAACAGGCCCTGTCCCATTTCTGTACCATAGGACTCTATTTTCTGGACTTGTCCCGTTTCTGTATTTACAATTCTAAGAGTGGCCCTGTTCCTTTCCTGTACCATACGACTCAATGACTGACCATGTCCACAATGAACTGCACACTTTTGGAGTAGTATATAGTTTCCCCCAGGGCACTGCTTCTCCCCAGTTTAATCAGGCCAAAAAAATATTCTCAATCAGAAGTTACAGTTGCATTCGCTCACACACACACACACACACACACACACACACACACACACACACACACACACACACACACACACACACACACACACACACACACACACAAAGAGCACAGCATCAAGGACATGCTATCAGCTCTCCAAAGCTGAAAAATTTAATTAGCATACATTTCAATCCTAAGGAACAAATAAAGGACACTTGAATTACATAGCAACACAAATAAGAAGAATCATGTTTCTGTACTTCCAGCAGCAAACCTGTAAAAATAATAGAAACAAATATTTTTTGCCTAACTGGCCTCAACACACAGAAAATATTTCCTTATTTGTCATGATTTAATAATTTCCACCACCCTTCAAAATATGACATTGTTGTATGTGGAGGAGGAGTGGCCTCCCTTTCTGTCTGGAATGTGTGTATTGTGGGTGGTCACATGTTCTCCCCATCTGGAACTTATTCAGAAGTCACATCACCTGTCAGTCAAGGTTGGACTTCAGCCATTAATTAGTGCACACCTTGCCATTGGCTAATTTAAATCAATCAGCATCACTATTGGCTAGACACACAGATTAGTACTGTATTTACCACCAGCACAGAACACATTTTGCTCTCTCTGCCTCATGGTCTGAGCCTTGGATGCCACTTGATGCCAGGTCGCTACTGTGGACATTGCTTCGAAGGGTCACGGGTAAGGAGCACACTCCACTGAAGCTGAGCCATAGTATTACTATAGATCAATACATGCAGTAGAGCTGCACCTCCCGATGATCAGGGGTCCGGGAGGGGGTTTATAACCCTGCATATGGTGTGTGCTAGAGCTGCATCTAGACGATCAGGGATCTGGGAGTGTGTGTAGAACCCCTGCTTATAGTCTAATCGCCTGTGTGAATTAGTAATTGTGTACAGTTTATCATTTTCCCACTCTCATTTATAAATTGTACACATTTTATTCCTGTGACAATTTTTCCATGCTCTTCTATAAACTGTTGTGTGGTTGCAAATCCTTGTGTCCAGACTCACCTCTCTGAGAACCCACCTAACCCGATATTCTTTCTCAACACAACAATTAGCGCTGCGAGCAGGGTCAAAAGAGTTACGACTGGACAGATGGAGTTTTAACCATGTGGGAGTAGAACATTGTTTTAACTGTGTGGGAGATTATATTGATAACTGTATGTGTGGGGGTCCTGTTGGGTGCATGGTTTATTGTGTACCTGCTCACAAACAGGGATAGCAGGAGGTGACCCACAAGTAGGAAAGGGACCCCAGGGTTGGAGTTTAAATCGCTGGGTGCACTGATGACAACAGGGGTTCAGCCATTTGATGGCATGGCTGACAAATCACACCAGATCAGTGGATTATCAATAGTTTGGGCCCCCGCAGGCAGAAGATAGGACACCACGTGGTCTCCCTTCTGGAAGAATTAGGGTTTCCTGAGATCAGGGAGGGTAGTGGACAAGGTCTATGGCTACTAGTGCACCTACTGAGGTACCAGTGGAATATGACGTCGAAATTAAGCCAGCAGTGTGCTCAGAACATTGAGCAAATGGAATCCATGACCTTCGAGTGCAGGTCCACATAGGATGTACTGGAAGCTGCTAGAGCATGCACCAGCCACATGGAAGCAAAATAAAATGAGGCTGCCTGCAAGCTGACCAAAGTGTGGCAGCTTTAGACAGCCCATTGATCGGGGGTGGCGGGGGGGGAGGGGTCAGGACTATCGTTCCGCATGGTCGGGGGATGGGAATGCGTGGTTGGACAATGATGACTTTGCGGAGGCAGAGTCCGATTATGCCATGGTTGACCTCGTCAATGCCTTCTTTTCCATCTCTTTAATCCCCGACTCTCAAGATCAGTTCGCCTTCACCTGGGGTGGCACACAATACATCTTTCTCCGCCTACCCCAAGGATATGTCCACAGTCCCACCCTATGCAATGGGTTAATAGCCTACGATTTTAAAAATATTGCCTTCCCCCGACATCGATGTAAGCCACGACACTGATGATATCCTCATTCATGGACCCATGGAGGAGACAGTGGTACAAGCACTGGACTCCCTCACCTCTGGGCTCCACGACAGTGGTTGGGTTATCAACCCAGAGAAGGTACAGGATCCCAGCCAGATGGTCCTCTTATTGGGAATCCAATGGCACTCTGGACAGAGGGACATCCTGGAGACGGCAAAAAATAAAATCCTCACTGTAGCAGTGCCCACCAACTAGGCTGAAATAAAGTTTGTTAGCCTTTTGGGCTACTGGTGGAAGCACATTCCATACCCCACTCCTGGTACCACACTACCTCCTCCCTGCATGCCCGAGACTTTACCTGTGACCACGCAGTCCCAGGTATGCCCCAAAGGCACCCCACTGACTCTCTGAAACAGGGAGGTGGCCGAAAAGGTGGGGGGGGGGGCGGGTGGATGTCAGGTGGGCATGTAGCTAGTCATTGTCAGATATTGGAGCCCCAGGAGTACTCTGGTAAGGGGCTAACCAGGCAAGGGGACCGATACCACCAGCAGCCAGGTGAACATTTAGCCATGCAACTGTTTCAGTTGGGAGACGAGGGGGTTCCCAATTCCCTTCTCTCTCATTGGGAAGCCATTACCCTCCTGGAGGGAACAGAGCAGAGAGCTCCTGCTCGAGGCTTCAGGGCTAAGGGGATGTCACCCTGCTGGTGACTTATGGAGATGTGTGCTCTCTGGAGAGGGCTTTGCAGGGGATGGAAGCCCCGTGGGGGCTGGAGCTTCCCACGCACTGCACAATCTGATCTGGAACAGCCTCTCCTCTAGTAGTCTTCCTCCACTGGAGGTGGCACCTGACTGATCTATCTTTTGAGCTCTCCCACATCCCCCTCCTCCTCCCCCCCAAACAGAAGAAGACTACCCTTCAAGCTATTCTTCTTCTCAACACGAGGATCTACGAAATGATCATCTCAACAGACTTCAGTGATGAATCACTGATTTCAGCCATCAACACCGCTGATCACTACACCAGCTTGTTGAAGCAACCATCAAGAACCACTTATTTGAGCAGAATGTCCTTAGCAAGACGGGCAACAGGTGTTGCCGTGGTAACCTAAACCTCAGCAATGGCCATTCGATTGCACCTACTGTGATTCGCATTATGAGCACAATCTTTGTAATGGACCTTTTGTGCTTTTTCTCTCTTTTTCAATCTCTCTGAGCTGTAGTAATGATAGTTAGAAATAGTGTCAGGGAATTCAGTCTATGCACTGAATGCTGTCACGTGACAAACCCATAAATCCCCAAATATGAATCTCATACTTTTGTTGTAAGTGTGTTAGTTGTTGTGTGCAAGTATAATTAGTTGAATGTAAATGTTCAATGTTGGGGGTGGAAGGGGATAAAAAGAAACAAACTCCAAAGATGGTATGGAATTAACAAATATGAAATGATTGATATTGTTGATAATGGTATTAATGATATTGACAATTATTTGGAGTTTGATAGAAAAATTATAAATAATCAAAAAAAAGTAGTGTCAGGGAATTAAAGTTACAAGTTATAGATTCATTGTTACAATTTGTAGATTCAAAGTTACAGTTTATAAGTATGGTGTCATTGATCAAACCATCCTAAGAAATGTATATATTTTGTTTCATTTAACAATGAAATCATTGCCCCAGAACTCCCATTAATAGAAAAACACCTCATGGGGTGGAGGCTTTGAGAGTTTTATTTAAAAACACTAAATTGGCTAACGTTCAGTCCTGACTCCTCCTGGCTATCGTTACAGGGATCCAACACATGCACTTGCGGCACCCATTTGAAAAGAGTGCAAGCTAGAACGGCATCCTGGTGTCAAATGACAGCCCAGAAAAATGGGGCACATCGGGTACACCCTGGATGTATGCCTGCCAGACAGCCCCCTGCCTCAATATGGGATAACACAGCGACAGGCACCTGGGCTCTGTGCTTAAGGAGCCCCAAGATGCGTGATGCGCAAGCCAAGAGAGAGCTCTAGCACCTGATGGATGACCTTGTACTGCCTGCTTGCAGATATTCGTGGTAAGAGTGGTCACATTTGCCAGCCAAGACAGAGAAACCAGACATAAGAGTCAGTGACCAAACAAATTCCTTTTTCTACCTTCCCCTCTGACATGAGGGAGCAGCTCCCACTTCACTCTCCTCCTTCGGTAACACAACAACCCTGTTTGCTCAGTAAATTTACCTTATTTGTCATGATTTCTTCATTTCCACCATCCTTCAAAAGATGACAGGTGCCAGCTGTATTTGGGTTGCAGGCTTTCAGTGTAGATGGGTCTCTGCTACACTTCACTTGCTCCTGTGTAAATGGCACTGGTAACTTCATAGCAGATTCAAAAAATGCCCTCCTTTTGCTCACAATAGATCCAAGATGAGAGATTCTCTTGACAGCTTGTGAACCTACTAGAGGGAGTGAAGAAGAATATATTGGAAAATGCCTGTGCTCTCATGATACATTATCTCAGATATATTCCTCTTTCCCCCAATAATCATTGTTCATTCATTGTAGTTACCAGTTTGTAGGACTCCATATGCAGCACTGATCACTGAAATGGCCTCATTCATGTAACTCTACACACAGTACTATTCATCCACCTGATCAGGAAAATTCAATGGAAAGACTAGTTTTGTAAAAATCCTTACAGTTGAAAGACTGAGAACTGTTTCACTCCCTCATCCAATCATTGAGTTCACACTCTTTATGATAATATAAACCTACAAATTTATTTTGCTTTGTAAACTGTTATTTAAGAAGATCTTACAAAACAGTGATGTAAATAGCACATACCTGATTTTATTTCTTCAGAATGCAGTCGATAGACTGAGTTACTCAAATCCTGTTGGACTGATGATGTTTTGGTATCATTCAGTGACCACCTCTTATGGATAACATAATTCTTGAAAAACAAAGCAATACAATTTTTAAAAAACTATGTACGATATTCTGCAAGAATAATTGAGACCTTCACAAAGATGCACATCACAGAAACAGGCCCTTCACCCATTAGTCTGCACCATCAAGCACACATTTTACACTAATCTGACATTAATGTCATTTTTTTAAAAATCATTCCACATTCTCTTCAATAACTTCCCAGATTCAACACTCACCTACACACAAGGGACAATGTAAAGTGGCCAATTAACCGAGAAAACCCACACAGTCACAGAAAAAGCATACTATCTTCGTACAGACAGCACCCAAGGTAAGGAATGAAACTGGGTCTCCAGTACTGTGATACCCAAATCTTGTATTAAGCAATTATATCATTGTACTTTTCTCTCCTTGAATAGTTTATTATAGCAAAACCTTAGAATTCAATTTCTTTAGAATTACTTTAATTTGTAAAAGCTAATATTGAATATTTTTATATTATGGTAGTTTTTTCTGAAATGGAATGGGGGAGCTACAATACCATGATTCACAATGACACAATAAATAAAATAGGAGAGGGAGGTAAGAACGTGAAACACAAATAAACTGCAATACTGCATGGAAATTGACTTACTCTGGAGGTCCAATGATTATATGTAGGTACTTCATCCACCAATGCTTTATCCATTCCTCACAGACATTTAACCTTTCTGGGCAGCTCCTATGAAATGGATTTGGAATTGTCAATGCTACATAATTACACATTTTAAAAATATTGTTCACTTTTTGTTTGAGATCACATGGTAAAAAAATGATGGTGCTGCTGGTCTGCACCTAAAGTGAGCGAGGAGATGCATCACTCCTCCGCAGGGTTCTACCACCCCTCCTGATCTCCGAAAGCCTGTTAAAGGAGCTGACGGTGGTTGATTTTAAGATCCTTCCACTGCAGGGTCTGAGCCCAATATGGTGGCGCCTGTGTTCAGCAGCAGCCTCAAAGGGTTGCAGACTCCAGGGAAGCAGCAGTCTGGCACAGGGCCCCAGAAAATGGGGAGACCAACTCCTATTTGAAAAGAAGCAGAGTGGTGACCACAGAAACGGACCAGTGAGGGGCTCTGCAGCTGAAGAATACATAGGCGCTGAACTGTTGGAGAAACCCATGCATAACTGCGGTCAAAGGATTCACACCAGCCTGCAGGCTGCTGGATATTGGCTCAAACTGGCTGCAGGGAGACTGAAAATTGGAGCAGGGATGCGAGAGGGTACCTCGGGTGCTGAAGGCTTCCTAATTTTGTTGGAAGTTTAGATCTGGAGCTGCCGACTTGAACAGGAATCTGTGTGGTGGCAGGGACTGTGGGAGGTGCTGGAGACAAATTAATGGATTCTCAGTGACTCTGGGGATGGGGGGGAGGGGGGGGGATTTATTTTTTTCCTGACTAAGGAGCACCGCGCAATTTCTGCTGATGGCGAATCTGTCTGCTTTATAGCAGACTAAAGTCAATTTTGTGTAATGTTACACACTTGTTTTATTACAGGATAATAAAGGAATCTTGATCACAGAGAAGTTAAATAACAACATTTTGACAATTTGAAAGAATGCAAACAACTTATGGTCTGTTCAGAGGGATGGCTTTATACTAAATTGAGCCTTCAATTTTATTTTGCAATTCCAAACTGATATTGAAATCACAAAACATTGTCATTATTAGAAAATATTAAGTACATGTATATTTTTCATTAAACTTGTATGTGAGATGGTTTGTTCATCAGCAATCAAGTTAGAAAAAAAACAAATGAACAATATCTGATGTAACAATAGCAATAAAACTTGTATCTATCGATAATTAGTGCAGCTCGATGTTATTGTCAGAGTACATACGTGGCATCACCCCGAGATTCTTTTTCCTGCGGGCAAGACAATTTCTAACTGTAAACTGTACTCAGAAAAAATATACATTTACATTAGATAGAAATGTAAACAAACTGACTGTGCAATACAATAAAAATAAAGTTCAGAAATAATAATGAGCCCTTAAAATGAGTCTCTGAGTCTGTTGTTTAGGAGTCTGATGGTGGAGGGATAGCAGCTGTTCCTGAATCTAATGGTACAAGTCTTGTGGCACCTTTACCTCTTTTCTGATGGCATCAGCAAGAATAGAGCTTGGGTGGTGTGTATCGTTGATGCTACTCTCCAATGGCAGCTTTCCCAGTAGATGCTCTCCATGGTGGGGAGAGTTTTGCCTATGATGCCTGGGGTGCATCAGATACACTAGAGTACTAGTGGCTCAGGTACACTAGTGCCTCATACTAGCTGTAATGCAGCTAGTCTGTACATTTTTCACGACACATCTGTAGAATTTCCCAAGGATTCTGATGTCATACATAACCTCCACCAACACCTGAGGAAGTAGAGGTACTGATGTACTTCTTCAAGATGACATTATTGTTGGTCCCAGGAAAGGCCCTCAAAGATAGTGATGCCCAGGAATATAAATTTGCTCTAAGTCTCAAACCACCAACAGAAGACGCAATTGAAAAGGATTAAATTTTAAATCTATATTTATTAACAATATAATGTCTTAACATAATTAACCCAATTATAACAAATATACAGATATCATATATTTATAAACAGTGGGCATGTGAAAAACCCAGACCATTACAATCTGTGCCCAATTTTCAAAGAGGAAAAGTCTCCCAAAACCCCAGGTCAGTCAGTCAAGTAGGTCAGTCCAAAAAAAAGTCCACAGAATTCAATCTCAAAGTTCAATGTCCAAGTTCAGTTCTTTAACTGACAACAAAGGACACCGTATTGAACGTTGGAGAGAGAAAGGGCTGATGTCACCTTGCCGTAAACTTACAAAACCTCATTTATGAGACGTGCATTTCACACAGCTCTCCAGCTGCCTTCTGCTGCTCCATCTACCATTCCAAATGCCATTCTGCGCTCCAGCTGCCGCTGTCTGCTTCAAGCTGGATTCTCCCTTTGTTCTCAAAAGTTACAAGTGATTAGTGAGTCAGCACTCAGCTCCCCCACAAGCTGCACAGAGTTCTTTGCAGAAATACATCCTTTATAATGACAGTCCACAGATCAAAAGGTCCATAACAGCTCACCCTCCACCTCTGATCCCCCAAAGATCACTGGATCATACAACTTTGGTTTCCCCTTCATAAAGTCTACAATCAGCTCTTTGGTTTCAGTGACATTCAGTGAGACATTATTACTATACAGCTAAACTTTCAACCTCCCTTGCTGACTCATTGCCCCTTTTCATACATCCCACTACTGTGATCTCATCAGCAAATTTGTAATGATGTTGTTTTCATACCGAGCCACAGTCATAGGTCTTAATTAAGTAGAAAAAGGGAGTGACTAAGTGGCCCTGTAGTGCTCAGTGCTGATGAAGATTGTGGAGGAGATGTTCTTGCCAATCCACACTGATTTGGAGAGGCAAGGACTTCCAGAATCCAATTACACAGTGGGTGTTAAGGCCCAAGTCTTGGAGTTTGGTAATTAGTTTTGAGAGGATGATGGTGTTGAATGCTGAACTGTGGTCAATAAAGAGCATCCTGATGTATGCATCTTTGCTGTCCAGGTGTTCCAAGACTTAGTGTAGAGCCTGTGAGATGGCATCTGCGGCAGATGAATTGGAACAAATCCATGTCGCTACTCAGACAGGAACTGATATACTTCAAAACTGTGGATGTGAGTGCTACTTATCAGTAGTCATTTAGGCAGGTTACTGCACTCTTCTTGGGCACTGGTTCAAATCAGGTGGATACCACACCCTGTCAGAGTGAGATGTTGATGTTATCCATGAATACATTGGTCAGTTGGTCAGCACAGATTTCCAGTTCTTGGCTGCATACTTACCTTGGATTCACTCTCCTAAACTCAGCCTTCACATCATCTTCAGATAATGACGAATGAGGATCATTAGGGGATAAGGGGTAGTTGTTCCTTGCTCTGGTAGTCAAATTGGGCATCGAATTCATCTGAAAGTGAAGCATAGCTATCTCCTATGGCACTGGATTTGGTCTTACAGCAGATCATGTCATTTAGGCCCTGCCACAGCTGTTGGGTGCCCTTTGTTGTTTCCATTCTCGCCTGGATTCTCCATTTCACCCAGGAGATAGCTTTCCATAGGTTGTACCTGCTGCTTGTGCAGTGTACTAGATCTCCGGACTTAAAATGCCTGTGATCTGGCTCACAGCTTCTGGATTTCATTGTGTATCCAGGGCTTCTGGGGAAAACTCTGAACGATTTGTTGGGGATGCAGCTGTTTTGATAAAGTCTGAAACAGCCCTGGTGTAATCATTCAGATCTTCAGCTGAGGTCTTGAACACCATGCAATCCACTGGCTCAAGGCAATCCTGTAACCATTCTTCAGCCTCCTGTGACCACCTGATCTCCGGAGCGTCTCTTTATAAGCTGTGTCTGCATGCAGGCAGAAGGAGCAGTGCCACGTTCTACCTAAACACCTAAATTGTCTCGACTGAAAAGTCAGTCAAAAAATGGTGTTGAGTAATGTGTGCAGAGATGAAGAGAGAAAGGCACCCACAATGAAGAACAGGAAAAAATAAAAGACTCAGGGGCGTTTTTTTTAAATTATCAATACCTTGAGCAGTAATTTAAAGTATATAGTTCGATGCTATGAACACTTCACAAATGAAACAAAATAAAGCAAATAAAAAAGTGATAATGGACAACCTTATTTAGATGATCTTTCCTATAAGAGAGGTTTTGATATTTGTTCATTTGTAACTACTTTAGCCTTTGGCCGATTATATAATGCCTTTATCCAATTTATAAAATTTATTGGAATTCCAAAAACTTTCAATACTTTAAATAAATAGTCCCATTCTAATCTATCAAATGTTTTTTCTGCATCTAAATCCAAAATACTGATGGTATTTTTCTTTTTTGAGCTACATTTAATAAATTTTAAAAATTAACAATATTATCAGCTGATCTATTCTTGATGAAACCTGCTTGGTCCATATTTATCAATTTAGGTAAACATTTAGCTAATCTATTAGTATTAATTTTATCATCTGTATTCAATAATGATATTGGTCTATATGAAGATGGAAGCAAAGGATACTTCCTTTTTTTGGAATGACGGTTATTAACGCTGTTTTAAACAACTCCAGTAAATCACAGGAGTTGTTCATTTGATCTAGCAGTCCTATAAATATAGGAATCAATAACTTTAGAGGTGTTAAGAAGAGATAATGAGATTAAGGGCTTTAAGATAAAAGATAAAGAACATAAAATTAGGTTTTTTTGCAGATGATGTAATATATCTTACAAAACCTGAAGTTTCATTTTTAAAAATGTACGATTGGCAGAGTATGGGTTAATATCAGGTTATAAAGTAAATATTGATAAAAGTGAAGTGATGCCAATGATCAAGACTGATTATACTCAAATTAAGAAAATGACAACATTTAAATGGCAGAAGGAGGCAGTTATTTACATATTTAGGAATTAATATTGATAAGAATTTGAATAATTTATTTAAATTAAATTATATACCTTTATTGAAGAAAATTAAAGAAGTCAATAAGATGAAAGGATTTACCAATTTCTTTAACAGGAAGGATAAATTGTGTGAAGATGAATATTTTTCCTAGAATACAATACCTATTCCAATCATTACCAATTTCTCTACCAATTACATTTTTTAAGATTTAAATAAAAATTTAAGAAAATTTATTTGGTAAGACAAAATGCCTAGGATGGCATTGGAAAATTTAACATGGAAATATGATCAGGGGGACTATGAATGCCTAATTTTAAAAATTATTATAAAACACCTCAACTTAGATTCTTGTCTTCCTGATATCAGACTGGTGAAAAGACAGCATGGGTACAAATTGAAATGAGTAAAATGGGAGAAAATAATTCCAAACTTATTTTGTATAAATGGCATTGTGACTGTTGAAAGGGCAAATAGCTTTACTAATTTTGAAACATATACTTAAAGTATGGAATGGAATCCATGTAGAAAGAGGAATGAAGAATTACCAAATAGCCAAAATGTGATTAAAACAAAATCCTTAACTCCTTTTACAATTGACAATTTATTTTTTGATATTTGGCATAACTGTGGAATAAAAAAGGATAAAGGAATGATTTTGGGGTTTTTTTTTTTAAAAACTTTTGACAAGAAAGACAAATATATCAAATAATACTATTTTTTCTTATTATCAACTTAAATCATATTTAAAAAGAAAGTTTGGATTGAATTTTAGATTACCTGAACAAAGTCAATTTGAATATTTAATAACTGACATGTTTATTAAAAGATTTATTACTAATATGTATATAAAATTGCAAGATACTATGAAGAAAAAGATCTATTTAAATCTAAATTGAGATGGGAAAGAGATTTAAATATACAAATCCTAGAAGAAGTAGGGTCAAAATTATGTCATGAAAGTGTAACTCACACAAATAATGGCAGATATCAAATGGTACAATTTAATTATTTACATCAATATTGTACTCCACTTAAATTACATGGACTTGATCAATGTTTTAGATGTAATAGAGAGATAGGAACCTTTTTACATGCAGTTTGGCAATATGAAAATGTTGAAAAATTTGGGACAATTTGAGTATTTTATTGAGAGAAATTATGAAGATACAAGTTCCGAAAGACACAAAAATATTATTGTCAAGTGATATTCATGATATCAAGTTAGATATTTATCAGAGGAAGTGTTTTTAAATGGAGCAATAGCAGTACCAAAATAATGTATGGCGGTAGCATGGAAATTAGACAATAATGTGGGGTTGAATAGATGGCAAATGGAATTACAAAATTGTATACCATTAGAGAAAATAACATTTAAGTTACAGAATCAACCAGAAAAATTTTATAAGATTTGAAAACCTTACATGGATTTCATTGGTAAGAGAGTACATCTACAGCATCCGCTGCTCCCACTTCAACTCACCCGAGTTAATTTTTAATTTAAGTTTTAAGATTATATTTGTAAATTTGAAATTTAATAAATGAATGATATGATAAATTCAGGTAAGCATTTTTCCTTTTTTTCCTACTTTTTTGGGGAGGGATGGAGAGGATAGGAGGGGAGAAAATATAAAATTATGTATTCTTTTTGCATCGTTTTATTATTCTGCATGATTATGGATAAATATGTTGAATTTGTCATCGATGCAAATTAAAAATAAAATTTACAAATGAAACAAAATAGCAGATCTATTTATATCCAAATGCTTCAGAAACTTTTGAGTTGATAAGATATAATAAATTGATCTGTACGAGTGTATGTATGCATGCTTCAGTCGTCCAGAATGACTTGAAGCATTGAGCTGCCCATACCCCCAACAACTTCCCACCCCCTCCATATTTGCCTGGAATGGGATTTCAAATGCCCATTTTTCTGAACCAAGTCTGCTCCATGATGGGTGGCAACACCCTGTTTACCAGGGGACCTCCCACTTGCATTAGACAGCAAGTCCTTTACAAGTCTCATCTACAGAACAGAAAACAGAAAATCTTTCACATTGTTAACTCTATTTCTCTTCCCACTGATGCTGCCTGACCTGCTGAGTCTTTTCAATGCTCTCTGTCATTTAGTCAGATTTCCAGTTTGTTTGATTTCTCTGGACAATGAAGGTTTTGCTTCCTGAACAGTTCTGGGTGTATTTTATGGATTTTTGGCTGGTCAAATTCAAAAATAACCAAGCATAAAGAAAACTAGTATTTATATGGAGTCATTCACAGCTCAAGCCATTTGACAGCAATGGTGAGCTAAAGTTCATTCATTTTATTATTTGGTATGCTAGTAATTAGTGTCTAAATTACTTCTTTTAATTGATGTTGACTAACTGATACATAGCAGAATATCTCCCTCAAATACAAACTAAATCTTTTGTCTGAGACATTGCTTTCACACAATGCATAAAATGCAGAGATTCACCCTCACCACCAGCATTAAACACAAGCAGGTCTATCAGTCCACATTGCAGTCACTTCCTCATATTTGGTTCAACTTGAAGAGATAGCCATGACATCAGGCTCGAAGGCAAGCAGTTAAGGAAGAGCAAGGATGCAGGTCTGCCCATTTCTGCCTCAAAGAGTGCATGTCTGAACAGAATCACACAGACCCTCTGTCCATCCACACTTCACCCATCCTCAACTTCCAACTATTTCTCTTTGAGGCAAAGTGATTCTTTTGCAACACTCCCTGTTCTCCTGCTCCAATTCAGTATTATCCCAGCAGCTGGAGCAGGAATAACCAATAGCAGTCTGACTTTCGATGAGAGCTGGTGCCGGTGGAAACACTTCTCCATGGGCAACAGTAGGTCCTGGCTGGCCAGCAGGGGGGCCAGCAGGGGGGCCAGCAGGGGGGCCAGCAGGGGGGCCAGCAGGGGGGCCAGCAGGGGGGCCAGCAGGGGGGCCAGCAGGGGGGCCAGCAGGGGGGCCAGCAGGGGGGCCAGCAGGGGGGCCAGCAGGGGGGCCAGCAGGGGGGCCAGCAGGGGGGCCAGCAGGGGGGCCAGCAGGGGGGCCAGCAGGGGGGCCAGCAGGGGGGCCAGCAGGGGGGCCAGCAGGGGGGCCAGCAGGGGGGCCAGCAGGGGGGCCAGCAGGGGGGCCAGCAGGGGGGCCAGCAGGGGGGCCAGCAGGGGGGCCAGCAGGGGGGCCAGCAGGGGGGCCAGCAGGGGGGCCAGCAGGGGGGCCAGCAGGGGGGCCAGCAGGGGGGCCAGCAGGGGGGCCAGCAGGGGGGCCAGCAGGGGGGCCAGCAGGGGGGCCAGCAGGGGGGCCAGCAGGGGGGCCAGCAGGGGGGCCAGCAGGGGGGCCAGCAGGGGGGCCAGCAGGGGGGCCAGCAGGGGGGCCAGCAGGGGGGCCAGCAGGGGGGCCAGCAGGGGGGCCAGCAGGGGGGCCAGCAGGGGGGCCAGCAGGGGGGCCAGCAGGGGGGCCAGCAGGGGGGCCAGCAGGGGGGCCAGCAGGGGGGCCAGCAGGGGGGCCAGCAGGGGGGCCAGCAGGGGGGCCAGCAGGGGGGCCAGCAGGGGGGCCAGCAGGGGGGCCAGCAGGGGGGCCAGCAGGGGGGCCAGCAGGGGGGCCAGCAGGGGGGCCAGCAGGGGGGCCAGCAGGGGGGCCAGCAGGGGGGCCAGCAGGGGGGCCAGCAGGGGGGCCAGCAGGGGGGCCAGCAGGGGGGCCAGCAGGGGGGCCAGCAGGGGGGCCAGCAGGGGGGCCAGCAGGGGGGCCAGCAGGGGGGCCAGCAGGGGGGCCAGCAGGGGGGCCAGCAGGGGGGCCAGCAGGGGGGCCAGCAGGGGGGCCAGCAGGGGGGCCAGCAGGGGGGCCAGCAGGGGGGCCAGCAGGGGGGCCAGCAGGGGGGCCAGCAGGGGGGCCAGCAGGGGGGCCAGCAGGGGGGCCAGCAGGGGGGCCAGCAGGGGGGCCAGCAGGGGGGCCAGCAGGGGGGCCAGCAGGGGGGCCAGCAGGGGGGCCAGCAGGGGGGCCAGCAGGGGGGCCAGCAGGGGGGCCAGCAGGGGGGCCAGCAGGGGGGCCAGCAGGGGGGCCAGCAGGGGGGCCAGCAGGGGGGCCAGCAGGGGGGCCAGCAGGGGGGCCAGCAGGGGGGCCAGCAGGGGGGCCAGCAGGGGGGCCAGCAGGGGGGCCAGCAGGGGGGCCAGCAGGGGGGCCAGCAGGGGGGCCAGCAGGGGGGCCAGCAGGGGGGCCAGCAGGGGGGCCAGCAGGGGGGCCAGCAGGGGGGCCAGCAGGGGGGCCAGCAGGGGGGCCAGCAGGGGGGCCAGCAGGGGGGCCAGCAGGGGGGCCAGCAGGGGGGCCAGCAGGGGGGCCAGCAGGGGGGCCAGCAGGGGGGCCAGCAGGGGGGCCAGCAGGGGGGCCAGCAGGGGGGCCAGCAGGGGGGCCAGCAGGGGGGCCAGCAGGGGGGCCAGCAGGGGGGCCAGCAGGGGGGCCAGCAGGGGGGCCAGCAGGGGGGCCAGCAGGGGGGCCAGCAGGGGGGCCAGCAGGGGGGCCAGCAGGGGGGCCAGCAGGGGGGCCAGCAGGGGGGCCAGCAGGGGGGCCAGCAGGGGGGCCAGCAGGGGGGCCAGCAGGGGGGCCAGCAGGGGGGCCAGCAGGGGGGCCAGCAGGGGGGCCAGCAGGGGGGCCAGCAGGGGGGCCAGCAGGGGGGCCAGCAGGGGGGCCAGCAGGGGGGCCAGCAGGGGGGCCAGCAGGGGGGCCAGCAGGGGGGCCAGCAGGGGGGCCAGCAGGGGGGCCAGCAGGGGGGCCAGCAGGGGGGCCAGCAGGGGGGCCAGCAGGGGGGCCAGCAGGGGGGCCAGCAGGGGGGCCAGCAGGGGGGCCAGCAGGGGGGCCAGCAGGGGGGCCAGCAGGGGGGCCAGCAGGGGGGCCAGCAGGGGGGCCAGCAGGGGGGCCAGCAGGGGGGCCAGCAGGGGGGCCAGCAGGGGGGCCAGCAGGGGGGCCAGCAGGGGGGCCAGCAGGGGGGCCAGCAGGGGGCCAGCAGGGGGCCAGCAGGGGGCCAGCAGGGGGCCAGCAGGGGGCCAGCAGGGGGCCAGCAGGGGGCCAGCAGGGGGCCAGCAGGGGGCCATACAGCTACCAAAGTAGCAGTAGGCTGGAGCTGATAAGATTGCCGCCTTTTCGGGAGAGAACAATAGCTTGTGCTCTCTGCAGTCGCCCTCTCTCCCCAGGCAACACCAATAAGAGTGATATCAATACATATTTATATTTTTATTAAATATACACATTACAGAGAATATATATTTTTAATTCATATAAATATTTTACAGAGGAATTAATAGATAAAATTCATACTGGTGTGAGAACATCGAAAAACTGGTTGAGGATATACCAAATGAAGATTGAGTGAGTGTAACTTGAGACAATTCTGATATTCGAGATGGCAGTAAAGTTACTGATCAGGTTCCAATGTAAAGAAGAGTAATAAGGCAGATATGTTGCAGATGCACCCGACTGCAACATCGTGGGGAAGGCTAACCATATGTAATGCTGCACGTCACAAGGATTCATGTTGCCAGCCTCTCCTGGCAACCCCGGGCCCATGACCACTCAAAAAAGGGGGCAGAATCAAGACCTCTCCGATCATTCAGGAGAACACAAAAGCCCAGTGTAAACTGTGGAAGCATAGAACCCACCTCACAAACTACTCAAGGGATGTGGAATGCTGATTAGGTGATAGCTGGATAGGAAAGTCATAAAATGTTTCAATATGCATTATTTATCAGCATTGAAACAACATGCTGGAAATAAAGCAGAATTTTAGATACACACGACATACCATTGACTGCCTCTAGGGGCAGTGTGTAACGCTTTAGGTCAATAATCTTGCCACTGAGTTCCACAAACAACATCAAGTGGTTGATGATAAATATCCACCATCTTTGCGTTAGGTAATGCTTGCTTTAGATATGCAGCCTTTGAGAGCTAAGCCAGACATGATTGGAGGTGGGGGGGGGCTGGGTGGGGAGAGATGTGTTCTATTTCACTACAAAGAAAGGCAAAGTAAAAGATGTACTTCACAGGAACATTGTTTTATCCTTATTTACTTTACTATCTTCTGTTTTACAATTAACTTAACCTCACCTTCTATATGTGAGATGATAGTTGCAAGGAAACATACAGTGACTTTAGTCATGATCCCTAGATCATGTCATTGATTTAATGAAAATTGGGTGTATGGCAGATTATAAAAGGGGCAGGGCTGCTTTTATGAATCACAGAACAGTACAGCACATGAACAGGTCTTTTGGCCCTTGGTATCTATGCTAACATGATCCCAAACTAAATATCCGCTCCCGACACATTCTCATACATTGATCTAGAAGCCTCTGAATGCCATGGCCATCCCTGCTTCCACCACTACCCCGGCAACCTGTTCCAGGTACCTACCACTGGGTAAAAAAAAACAAACTTGCACCATATATCTAAACTCCTCTAAATTTTCCTCCTCTCACCTTGAGTGCATCTCCTTGAGTATTTAACATTTTCACCCAGGGAAGAAGATACTGACTATCAATGTCTCTCTTAATTTTATCAACTTCTCTCAAGTCTCTCCTCAGCCTCCAATGCCCCAGAGAAAACGCCCAAAGTTTGTGCAACCTCTTCTTACATCTCATACCATCCAGGCAGCATTCTGGTAAATGGGATGGTACAGTTAGCGTAGCGGTTAGTACAACGCTGTTACAGCACCAGCGATCAGAACCATGGTTCAAATTGCATTGTCAATAAGGAGTTTGTACATCTGCCCATGTCTCTGTGGGTTTCCTCTGGGTGCTCCGGTTCCCTCCCGCCATTCAAAACGTACCGGGGTTGTACGTCAATTGGGTGTAACTGGGTGGCATGGCCTTATGGGCCAAAATGGCCTGTTACTGAGCTGCATGTCTAATTAAATTTAAATCTCTACTGTATTCTTTCCAAAGACTCAATGTCCTTCCTGTAATGGGGTGACCAGAACTACACAGAATACTCTATATATAACCTCACCAAAGTTTTATATACTGGAGTCACAAGAGGCAGATGGCAGAATCTTGAGCAACAAAAAAATGAATGAAATCAGAGGATTATCAGTGTGAGAAAAACTGTCAATGAGATAGGAAACCTTCATCAAAACTAAGGGTGCAAGAGGGAAGATAGCCAGTATGAGGACAGGGTGGGAACTAGGGTGCCAAGAGGTAATAAGCGAGGTAGCTCCCATCCTCTTCTCCCCTCTGCACTCAGTCTTGATGAGAAGCTTGACCAGAAACATCAAGTTCTTTTTCTCCCATTTGCTGAATCCCTCAGCAAATTTTTTTTGACCCCCACCCCCCCAAACTGTGCATGTTTCAAACACCATGACTTTCTTTCTCCAATACGCAATGCTCCCACCAATGAAGGAAACAAGCCAACAGTGTTAAACAGAAAGACTGCAGACAATGTATTTGTAGCGCAATACTCAAAAGTGCTGGACAAACTCAGCAGATCATGCAGCAAAAGGTAATTAATGTTTTGGGCCTGAGCCCTTCATCAAGGTAACAAGCAAGAAGCTGGCAAGCACATGAATAAATAGGGGGTAGGAGAGGAGAGCTTGAAGAAGAGCACAGATTAACAGGTAAGAGGTCATTGGTGGATACAGGTGTGAGAGCAGAGAAAATAAAAAAAGCTGAGAAGTGCTGAAGGGGAATAGAGAGGAAAAGGAAGGGGTGGGAGCTGGAGGAATGGAGACAAAGGGATAGGAAAAAGAAAGACATGGGGGAAGAGGTTCAATGGAAACTGTAAAAGTTTACGCTAATGCCATCAGTTGGAGAGTGCTCAGATGAAATATTAGGTGTTGTTCTTCCAATTTGTGTGTTGCCTTGGTTTGACATTGGATGGGGCCATGTGGGAATGGTGTTTGGAATTAAAGTAGTTGACCACTGGGAGCTCCCTATTATTGCAGCAGAGTGAAGGTACTCAACAAAATGATCTCCCAGTCTGCATCCAATGTCACCAATGGAGAGGAAGCCACAATGGGAGTACTGGATGCAGTAGACAATTCCCGGAGAGTCACGTGTTGCTTCACTTGGAAGGACTGTTTGGTGGTGAGGGAGGAGATGTGGATGCATGTAGCATTTTCTCTAAACATAGCGGTGTACCGAGGGGGTAAATGGTAGGAAGGGATGAGTGGACAAGAGTGTTTCAGAAGGAGCAGACCCTGCAGAAAGCAGAGAGGGAAGGAGAGGGTAAAATGTATCTGGTGGTAGGATCACATTGGAGGTGGATAAATTGCAGAAGATAATATGGCCGATGTGGAGGTTTGTGTGTGGTAGGTGAGGACAAATGGAATCCTGTCCTAATTGTGTCTTGGGGTGGAGGGAACCAGGGCAAGAATGCAGGATTATAGAGAAGGTGTGGATAAGGAATGAGTTGATGGTAGCGGAGGGGAAGCCTTGTTTCCATTCACATGGCCACTTTTAGGGAACTATGGACTTGGACCCCAAGATCAGAGTCATCAATAAACACAGCAACATAAAAACAAAGCATAAAAACACAAGATTCAGGAGCAGAAGTAGGCCTCGTGGTCCATCAAGCCTGCTCCATCATTCATAAGATCACAGCAGATCTGCCTGTGGACTCAGCTCTACTTACCACCCTATTCCCCATAACTCTCAATTCCTCTATTATTTAAAAACATTTAACGAGCTGTCTCAACTGCTTCATTGGGCAGAAAAATACAATGGATTCACAACTTTCTGGGAGTAGTTCCTCCTCATCTCTCACCTGAATTTTGGAGCTAGTATCATTCTAGTATCACCTGCCAATGGAAATCACCTCCCTGCTTCCATCTCATTTATTATGTTTATATCCTTCTCTACTCCAATGGGGATAGATCCAGGCTATTCAATCTCTTCTTGTAAGCTCACCACCTCATCTCCAGAATCAAGCTGGTGAATATTCTCTGCATTGCCTCCAAAGCCAGTACATCCTCTCTCAAGTAGAAAGACTAGAAATGCATTCAGTACCCTACGTGCAGTCTCACTATTCTCAGTAAATTGCCATAGATCCATTCTATTCTTAATCCCTCAAGCAATGAATACCAATATTCCATTTGCCTTCTTGATTACTTATTGCACCTGAAAATCATGTACAAGAAGTCCTTAGTCTCTCTACATACAGCATCTGGCAATTTTTCATTATACAAATAATAGTCTTAACTTTCTCTTTTCTTTCCAAAGTGGGTCTCCTCACTTTTACCAATGTTACACTCCATCTGCCAGATTCTTGCCCACTCACTTAATCTATCTACACCAACCTGAAGATTCTGTATCCAACATATAATTTGCTTCTCCACTCACTTTTGTATTATCAGCAAACTTAGAAACAATACATCTGGCCCCCACCTCCAATCATTTATGTGCATTTTGATCTGGACTCAGTCCTGATGCCTACAACACACCCCTAACCACAGACTCCCAACCAGAAATGCACCTACTTATCTATTAGTTGACTAATCCTTTATCCATGCTAATACATTAGCCCTCAACTCTGTGCATGTTATCTAATCCAAAAATCTTTGTACGGAACCTTAGCAAATCACCTTCTTGAGATCCAAGTATGCCACATAGTTGTTCCTCTCTATCCAGTGGTCTTGTTACATATTCAAAGAACTCCAGTAAATTAGTTAACCCACCCTTCCTGAATCCATAATACAAACCTGCTCGATGGAACAATTTCTATCCCAATGTCTCATAGTTTCTCTTTAATAACAGCTTCAAACATTTAACCAACTACAGATGGTAGTTAACCAGCCTGTCTTTTGCCTATCTCCTTTTTTGAAATATGGTATTACATTTGCTATCTTCCACAGGAAATTGTCCAGAGAATTTTAGTAAATTACCACTAATGCATCCATTATTTGCAACTCTAACTCTTTAGTGATTATATTGCTTCTTAACATCGACATGTTATCCATTTCTTCAAATGAAAACATAATACCTGCTCATAGCTTCAGCCATTTCTACATTATCTGTAATTAATTTGTAAGACTATTTACTGATGACCTACATTTGTAATACATACTAAATTAAATCTCTAAATTTTAAAAAAAAGTTAAATTAAAGAAAACAAGACGATGTGAAAATGGAAATAGTTGAATATATAAACAAAGATTATGAAAATGTTAACAAATATAAAACAGTAGATCAGCCACTAATGGGATACAGCAAGGATCGGTGCTTGGGCCATTTATATCAATAACCTGAAATGTTATGAAGAGTCAAGAACATGTAAATATGTGTATCCAGGAAATGGGTGAAGGAAAGAAAAAAATCTATTTGTGAACGTTAGCTCGAGGTAGCACGAAGAGTTTGCAAAGAGATACAGACAAAAGCTTGTGTAAGAGCATCATAGTTGAAGTATTACCTGAAGAAACATGAAGATATCCCTTTGCTATTTGAATTTACACTTGTTACAGTAAGAGATAAAAATTGTGGTCATGTACAAGCATTCCCCAGTCTCTATCTTTATGTTTTAAACACAACAAAACATCTGTCTGCAGGTACAGACCAAGCAATTAGGAAAACAAAATTTATGTTGATCTTTATTACTAAGTTAATTTGATTTTTGTAACAACCAAGGACCCAGTCGCTGCAATAAGAGGCCAACCAAAACCCTACATCTTTTGAAAAATACCCATGCAAAGTGAAAGAGCTTTTGACATTTGCAATTTGGAATTGGAAAAGTGCACATCACTGCTGGAAGGACACACCAAAAATTCCAGCCTGAATAACAAAGATTGGGCCTCACTAAAGTCTCAGTGAGACCCATCCTGGAGCAATCTCATCCAGCTCCATTTTTAAAAGGGGTGCAATCGCAAGATCAAATCCTGCACTGCGGGGTCATCAAGAAAACAAAATAGCACTGAAAGAAATAAAAGGGCCCGAGAGGATAAAAGCTCTTGAGGGGTTTATTCATAACAGTGGAGCTTAAAAATGGAAGTTAATAAAGCATTTCCAGTTTGGGTGAGGTATAAAAGAGATTACGCTACTCGAATGGGTTGTAAACTTTTGGAATTCCTTTAAATAAACTGCTCATTTCATTGTGGCCTTCTGAAATGTCTAGAGGAAGTCAGAAAGAAAAAAAGAATGGTGGAAGTACATGAGCAAAGATCATTGAACAGTGAAGACTCAATGGAGGCAAATGGCTTAACTTTCAATAATTGTGGAGCCACAATTCAAGGCAGAGGACGAGTCCACGCTGAACAAAACGGCACAACGACGGTTACATTCTGCAATAGGCGGAGACCGACAACACCTGGAGGTTATTCCTTCCAAGCCCAATATTTTAGGCGACAAACAGAATAACGCATTTAAAATTTTACCCCCGTATTTGTCCTTAAACACGACGGACATTGAACCTTTTCGAACCTAATGCGTCCTATCAATTCTCCAATAAGAGCAATAACGAATTAAGGCGAGCAAATCCTACAAGGGGGCCAACTGGACGCCCTTGGGCAAAACTTTCCAGGGGCAGTTAATGTTTGCAGGGTCACGTAATGGGGACAGGAAAACTTCTTCCTTGGTCGACGAGGCAAAGTATCTCACCGGAAAGCTGCGGCTGCTCCACCTCTCTCGGTCGCGACGTTCTGGCAGAGGAACTCACGCCACGTGACGTCAGCGCACCGGGCGAACCTGGGGGGAGACCACGCGAGCCGTGGCCCGGCGACCGAGAGACGCGTTGCTAGGGGAGGCGTGGAGCACCGACGTTCGGTGCGTCTGCCGTCACCTGCAGGGCGCACGTCGGGCGGGCTTGGGACCTGCGCCGGCGCGTACCGATGCAAACACTCCATACGACAGTGCCAGCTTGTCCAACACCAGTCACAGCCTGCGGCATGAAGAGGCACGCTAATGTCTGGGCGCTGAGGTTCTCATTGCTAACTTTTAAACATGGAAGCCTAGAGCTCTGAAAGTTGAACCAACCCCGAGATCATTCCACGCCATCCGGCACAGTTCTGACTGTGGTGACCGAGGCTCCACCCCGTGCGGCTGTTAAAAGTTGCCAGAGAAAGAAAGTGGAGTGAGCAGAAAGACTCCATTCCCCACATCCACAAGCTCCTACCCTGCCACTCAAGCCAGCCCATTCCAGCATTTAAAATCAGATGAGACGGCAAACAGAATTCGGTTGGTGACTTTGCATCGGAACTGGGAAGATTTAGAAACCAAACGGGGTCTTAAGTCACTAAGAATAGCAAAGTGTGGAGACCATGGCAACGACCAAACATTGGAGAGCACAAAACAAAAAGGCAGGTGTGGCAACCTTTTGGGTGGGCAGAGTGCTTACAATTGGCAGTCCAGCCAGAGCCGTCCAAGAGTGACAAAGAGGGTTTGTTGGGCTCAGATTTGCACCTTAAAATGACCCGAAGAAAGGAAGCCAACGAGTCGAGAGGAAGGTTACAAATGCCACAGTGAAGGTAGAAAAGGTCAAACTTTATCCAGCACTTTGATTGCTACCCTGGGCGGAAGCAAAATAAATACTTTGCCACTCCATTCTTTGATGTTTATTTTGTTCTTCATAAAAAATGTATTTGATTGTATAGAAACATACAAAATATTTGTGTCAACAAAATGTAAACCTCATTTGCACTGAGTAAAATGGTAATCGGTTTTAACAACCCTCAATATTGCTGTGCACAGATGTTTATTTAACAGGCGTAGGTGGATCTTGCAAATTTGTAGCTGAGGTCTTCTCCCTCTCACAATCGTTCCCCATCATATAATGCAGCAAATGTTTCCTTGACATCTAATTTTCTTTTAATCTTGGTAGTTGCGACAGCAAACAATTTGCTTTTCAAATGACATCATCTACTTTTTCTCTCTCCGTGGTGTCCTTTGTTTCCAAAACCCGAATGCTGTTTCCAGGCTAGCTGGTTGGTCCACGGTTTATTTCAATCTCTCTGTTTAACAGAACCTAAATAAACGAGCTCTATTTACAAAGGTTTATTTTGTATGACAATTTGTACAGGTGCTGCAAATAAATGATAGCAGGTCGACATCAGGGAACGCACACCCAATTCAATATTGTTTAACTTAATTTTATCCCATTTGAGGTATTTGTAGCATCTCACATATGGCACTCGGGAAAAAAATCAACGGTATCAGGATGACATTTCTGAGTTTCAAAAACTATATATTTCGGCGTTTTGATGACCTCCTGATGTTTCAATCGTATTTCATTGTAAAAACGACGAGATCACTTTTGTGGTCAGCAAGGACCATGAAGAGCACCGAGATAAGACCAAGCAATGTGAGGGTTGGGGGTGGGAGGACGCTAAATCACCAGAAGCGATCAGTGGAACGGAATGTCCTATATGTGCTATGATGATGGAACTAATTGAGATAACCTTTTTTTCCCCCCCAGCGCAATAAATATCTGGACCCCGCCCGCAGACTTGCCGACCTGATAAAGAAATAAACCATGGCTCGGGCACCTTGAATCAATGCCCTTCTTCGAAACTTATCCCACTGTCGACGTTTCAGATACTTCGATCCTTCCAGTTACACAGTTAATCAGAACACTTGAACTAAAAGTTACATGGCCACTGTTTGATGAAAGCGTGTAATGCAGGCCATGATATCTCGTAGAAACGAAAGTGTACACAAGTTAAGGTTAATGGTGGGGACAGATAAGCAAACATAGGACAAGAATTTCTAAATTCTGCAGACACTGGGACGCTCCGAGCGATTTAGTTTTCGGAATGGATTCGTGACCATGAATATGCGACTATTCGTTATTAGACGTCGCCTAGAGTAAGAAAATGTACGGATCTACTCTATCCAGAATTCACTCGCCAGTGCTAAAACGCACAGCTTCAAGCAGAACTTGTCTGCTCCATTGGAAAATCAAACATTGCACGTTTGTTAAAATCGGTGACAGTCGCAGCTTTCTGATCCAGCCGACGGTTGAATTATACCACTAATGGTATAAAATGTCAATAATTTTACACAAGCCACCGTGGAAATAATGTGAGCGCGGGATATAACTCGCAGTGAGTTGTGGCGTCTTCACGTACAAATATGAAAGAAGCAATTTCATTCCAGTCCAAGATACGGCGCGGTTTGCCCTCAGTTCATCGACACTGCAGTTGGAAAGGAGCGATGTGAGCATTTTAAAATGCACTACAAAATTGGCGAGATGACAGCCCATTTATTATTCGGCAAGGCGCATTGCACGGTGCTCAGTCTGGTGTTCGGCAGGTTTTAGATTCCACCAGACAGCTTCCCCGAAATTGACACGGTGAGAGAGCAGTGGCCGCAGAGCCATCGTTGGCAACGCTTGTTGGGACACTCAAACCATTTCGCCTGCAAGCCGAACGGACGAAGAAATAGCAAGGGCGAGTTTGCCTTTCACACATAGGCGGAGTCACTGGACTGAGTTCGCCCGAAGTTGGGCACCCCGATCCTGTGCGGCGAGTCTTTGTTCCTGATTTCGTAGATGGATTTCCGCCGTTCTTGTGCCCCCCTCACCGCCGTCTTGATCTTTCTCCAACCCAAATGATTCAATTCAGCCAGATTGAGGACGACGCAAAGTCCACTCACCGCGAACATGAAGACGAGGAAGACCGTCTTTTCCGTGGGTCGGGACACGTAACACTCGACCGCCTTAATGCACGGGTATCGGTCACACTCATACATCGACGGCACGTTCAGTCCGTAGAGGAAATACTGCCCCATCAGGAAACCGATCTCCAAAGCATTCCTAAAAACAACCTGGATGATATAGAAGCGGGAGATCCCTTCCTGCCGCCGCATCTTCGACATTTTACTGTTCCTGGCAGCCGAGTTTTGCATTTCTAAAAAGTCTGACCGCATCTCTT
This sequence comes from Narcine bancroftii, assembly GCF_036971445.1. Classification (NCBI taxonomy): domain Eukaryota; kingdom Metazoa; phylum Chordata; class Chondrichthyes; order Torpediniformes; family Narcinidae; genus Narcine; species Narcine bancroftii. Next base: position 51,830,267 of record NC_091470.1, on the reverse strand, counting down.
TGGTGGAAATCTCCGAGTTCTGCAGAACCCCGTTCACCGTTGTCTTTTTAATCTTGCTGTCTTCCCGCTTCCTTTCTTTGTCCAGGGAGATGAAGACGGTAGAGTACTGCCTCTCCCGCTGCTTGGAGGATTGGTGCACGGAGTAGGTTATAAAGCAGAGGCTGGGAGTGCACACCATAATGATCTGGAACACCCAGTACCGAATATGTGAAATTGGGAACGCTTTGTCATAGCAAGCCTGGTTGCAGCCCGGCTGCAGAGTGTTACACACAAACATCGTCTGCTCGTCATCATACACCGTCTCCCCCACGATAGCCACCACCAGGATTCGGAAGATCACCACCACGGTCAGCAAGATCCTGCGGGGAGAAGAGTAAATCAACCCACTGGTTGACATTCGCGAGCGAGAAACTCGGGAACATTTGCCCCACACGTTTTATATCCCCACCCCATGCACACCCCCACACTCAAATCTGGAAAGAACCAACAGTCGGGAACTTTTGAGGGGAAGCTTACTTTTACACCGCAACGCACATATCCACCAACTGCTAGCAAAGTTTCGCGAAAGATAACTTGTACCAAGGAGGCAATAGCTTCCAAACGCGTCTTTACTTTTACCCCATCTGCTACAAGGTACCTTTGGAATTTCATGGACTTGAGACGTTCGATTATGTGGATTGAAAAGACTCTACTGGCAAAGTTAACCGTCATTATGGATTCATAATAATGGATTAAAGTCTTCGGAATGAATGCTGCACCCGACGGGAGTTCGCCGCGTTCATTTGCTGATTTTGCAGATCTTGACAATCCTCTTACCTTCCTATCATAGTGGAATGCTGCTGGACGGCCGCCTCCAACAACCTCTCCAGAATTGTCCATTCTCCCATCTCTGTGCATCCGGCGAGAAGAATGGGGCTAAAGCAGGATTTCACCCTGCGTTGATTGAAACGACTCAAAACCTGGGCAAAACGTCGCTTTCGCACGGCCGGGCGAAGGGTCAACGCACTATACCTGTCAACACAGCGCCTTCGAGTCGTGAGTCTGAAGTGCCGATTAATGTAATCTCGTTCGTTTTGGACAGCAGGTTGAAGCAGTTCGAATGGGGGAGGATGGTACTTAGAGTCATGCGGGCTTTAATCTTCCTTTAAATACTTTCCTCCTGCGTCACGTACAGCAGGGGTTTTTTTTTTGTAGACATCAGCTAAATGAAGAAGGATTTTCTCGATTTCATTATTTTGAAATATCCCAGGACAGATTAATTTGCAGTAACATTTGCATGGTAATCTTATATTCCCGAAATACCTGGCGTGCAGTGTAACCGAATGATCGAAGTAAGAATTGTCACCAAAATCTGGAGACCGTGAGCAGGTCAGGAAGAAGCGGTCCCTGAACCAAGTGTCCGTTTGGGGAGACGACACTAATCGGAACGGGTTGAAGTTAACATTCAACCGAGAGGACTGCAAAATGAGTGGAAAGACTGGACGCTGTATTTAAAGTTCTGGACGCTGTATTTAAAGTTCCCTCCGTGCTCTGAAGCTTTTTTAAAAAAATCAACGTTCAATTCAGTTCCGAGGACAGGTCTTTCACTGAGAACGGAGTCTTCGTTCTCTGCAGTTACACCTCCTCATTCGACCCGTGCTCACGGATTTCTTTTAGATTTACAGCATCTGCAGGATTTGTTCGTCTTTTATTCATTCGCTCATGTGCCCTTGTGGCTTCTATAAGACCATAAGTCATAGGAGCAGAAATAGATTATTCAGGCCATCGCATCTGCCCCACCATTTAATCATGAGCTGGTCCATTTTCCCTCGGCCCCACCGAGCTTGTTGTAGGAACTCTTCAGCCCAAGACCACAAGAAAATTCAGTTCAGGCCATTGCCTAAAACCTTTGATGCCCTGGCTAATTAAGAACCTATCAATCACTTCCTTAAATACACCCAATGATGGCCCCCATAACAGACAATAAATTCCCCAGACTTTTCACCCTCTGGCTAAAGAAAATCTTTCACATCTCTTTTCTAAGTGAATGCCCTTCAGTACTGAAGTTGTGCCCTCTTGTTGTAGACTTTCCCACCATGGGAAACAACATATCTGCATCGACTCTGTCCATGCCTTTCAACATTTAAAATGTTTCAGTGAGATCCTTCTTCATTCTCCTAAATTCCAAGAAGTACAGGCCAAAATACGTCAAATGCTTAAATATAAATATTTTACTTCTGTTACAGTATTGTTTATTTTTAAATTATAATCATTTCATGCCCGAATTAATCTTTGTGAAACTCGTCTGAATCCTCTCCAATGTCAGCACATCTTTTCTTAAATGAGGAACCCCAAACTACTCACAATACTGTGAGGTCTCTCGTGCCCAAACATCACATCCCTGTCCTTTTGATCTTTTCCTCTTAAAATGAATGGCAGCATTGCATTTGTCTTCTTCACCACGTCCTCAACATTTACCATCAGGCTATCCTGCATGAGGACTCCCAGGTCCCTTTGAGTCTGGGTATTTTTAATTTTCTCCCAGGGAAAGACTACAGAGTGATGTATACTCGGTTAGTGCCATTATGGGTATTAGTCTTTACTCCATTAAGGACATCTACAAGAGGCAGTGTCTCAGGAAAGCACACTCTGTCCTTAAGAACCTTCACCATCCAAGCCATGCCCTCTTCTCATGGCTACCATCAGGAAGGAGATACAGGAGCCTGAAGATGAACACCCAATAGTACAGCAACAGTTTTCTCCCCTCTGTTATCAGATTTCTCAATGGACAATAAACCTCAGACACTACCCATTTTTTCTCTTCTTTTTCACTAATGTATTTAATTTTAAAACAATGTAATGTATAATGATTTTACATCTGTAACACTGCAGCAAAACAACAAACACATGCTCATGACAATAAATTCTGATTCTGATAAATTCTGGAATTTATAATCAGTTCACATCTGCTTCAAGTTCCCTTCCAACTCAAATATCACATATTTCTGGCCTTTGTCAGCAGTCCATGAGGACTGACCATGCATCAGAGCTTGTTGTAGGAACTCTTCAGCCCAAGACCACAAGAAAATTCAGTTCAGGCCATTGCCTAAAACCTTCCCCCACCCAACCCCTTCACACACATATTGATTCTGTCTATACTTCCTACTGTCTGAGGAAAAGGGCCAATGTATTAATGGACTCATTTCATCTCAGTCACACACTTTCCATTCCCTCACCAGGCAGAAGGTACATGAACTTTAATATAGAAGCCTCCCAATTCAAGGATAGTTCCTTTCCTGCTGTTATCAAACTCTTGACTGAACACAGGCAAATGGGACAAGCTTGGTTAAGATGGACAAGTTGGGCCAAAGGGCCTCTTTCTGGGCTGTGGAACTGTACAACTCTTGAATGGACTTCTTATTGGTAAAAGATAATGTCCTTACATTGTTGTAACTGCACTTTTCTCTTTACCCTGCATTGAATTTGCAACACTATGCCCCTGGATTATTGTGGCTTACCATAATATGACACCCTGCATGTTTGTTTTATTATTGCTCTCCCTCCTATATATAAATATGGGGTGACATCTTGATAGCACATGAAACAAAGATTTTCACTGTATCTCGGTACTGATTCTTCTGCTTGAGTGTGGGGGTTCTGAGATGACCAATGAGGCTGCTGTGGGAGATGCCCTGCTCATTCTGCCATTCACCCAGGACCTCTGTTTGCTTCTGGTGCATGGATTAATGTTCTCAAAAGTATTGCCAAAGCTCCTTCTCCACTTTCTGCAGCCATGGGACAGAAATTCCCAGGAGAGAGTGTAAGAGAGGGAAGGAGACTCTGAGCACATCCTTCTTAATTTTTTTTCTCCATTCACCTCACAATGTTTTTTCAGAATAGAGCTCTCAGTGGAATGTCTGCTTCAGGATTCTCGCATGGAAAATGCAAATAACATTGATAATTGAGGCTACTGTGATGGGAAATGAGAATTGTTTTTCCAATGAATTCAAAGGATTTTGAGAAGACAGCATGTGTATTATTTTTCATTGTGATGACTGAAATCTGACAATAAATCAGAAATCATGAAAATCTGATTCGATGGTCCAGGTCCCAGAAGCAAATAGGAGACAGTAGAGATCTTTATTTTCTGTAGACCTTAACCTTTCTGCCAGTTCTGAGGTTTTGATCTACAAATGTCTTTTTCCTCAATTGACCAAATGCTGAAATGAATTTTATCACTATGTCCAAGTTAGCTGAGAGGTGGCTCCTGGCAAATGGGAAGGAGTCTCACAATGAAATCTTTTTGCCAAAGAACAACACATTATAGCAGGGACAGGTTGGTAGATCAAATTGGTTGATCTACAGGTTGGTAGATCAGCAGCTGGAGGAACTCAGTTGGCTAGGCTGCATCTATGGAGGCAAAGGGATGGTTGACATTTTGACTCAAGACCCTGCATCTGGTCCTGATGCAGGATCTCAACCTGAAACACTTTTGCTCCAGATTCCAGTATCTCCAGTCTTATTTGTTTCTCTGATCTTGTGGATGTTGAATGTTAGGTCCATCCTCTTGCACAACATCAAAAGTAAGAGAGCCGGTTCAGCCGTCTTCAATTGCTTCATTAATGGCCTTTCCTAGAAGTAGCCATGTTTACTGAGCAATGTTCATTTCCACTCACATTCCTCAGATCTCAAGCAATAAAACCCAGACATAATTTTGATATATGGTTGGCCAATACATCAGGGGGATTTTCCACAAATTCTCCCATTTCCTGCCTTTCCCAAATATATAGGAAAATCCTACACATTTGGCTGGTAAGTGGTATCTAATCTTCATGCCACACGGATCCAGGCAATGATTGTTCACCTATTGACATTCAATGTCACAATTGTTGTGACAGTCGTCTTCAACATCCTGGGTCAACTAAACACTGTGGCTGCAAGCCTTTCTTCCATCCAGAAGACTGGAGTATGATAGTAATCGCCACTTGTTTGCCTAAGTGGTTATCTATCAAAAGTTAAAAAGTTTAACATGCAGAACTGATGTGGTCTGGATTCCTTTTGTATATCTACAAGATACATGAGAGACCCTTGCTAAGCTTTCTTGAATAACACCTCATAAACCAGCAATTCTCCTTTTAAGAAGACCAAGGGCAAGCACGAGGATGGAATACTTCACTTGCAAGTGTTGCTTGCAAACTTAATACCTTTTTTTTTAGTGTCTGTGGTTCAAAATCCTACAACTCTTAACTTACCACTATTAAGGAACTTTTACACACAGAATGCAAGATTTCCATTCGCCTGCTCACCCTCACCTTACTGAGGTTTGGCCTAAAATTACTGGCTGTAGCCAGGTTGTCTTCATCCATGAATGAGTGGGGTTTTTTTGTCTTTACTTTTTTGGGTATCTAATTCAATATTACGTTGATTATATACCTGCATCATTATGTAACTATTCACAATAATGTCATCAAGCTTATCGTAATAGTAAACCTGGCTGATATAAAATTGAGAGTGCATTACAGGTGAACCACATTTGTTCATTGTACTTCATTCTATCTCATCATTCTAAAATTAAGTTTGTGGTATCCAGTCATTTCATGAAACAATCAAGTTATTTACATAGAACATTAGAGCATAGTACACATAGTCCGTGTTGTTGTGTCAACCTATATAAACATACTCGTCAACAATCTAATCCTTCACTACTCATATTCATAACACTGTTTTTCTTACATGCATGTGCTGAGCTAAGAATCTTTTAAATGTCCCTATTATATCAGTATCCATTACCACCCCTCTGGCCAACTAGAGTGTTCAAAAGAAATTAAGGTTCACTTTTTAACATTTTAGAATTCAATTATTGATTCATTTTCTTTGTTTTGTTTCTTTCTCTCATTTCCATACTATTTCATCAATGGAAAAAGAAATTTCAGGTACTCTGTTCAAACAAGATCTTGAAGGTGACATCTCTTATCATACTTTGAGGGAAATAGGGTCATCCTGCACAATAAACTTAAGTGGGACAATTGTCTGCCTGTTCATCAGCTGAGAATTCCACCATTTCATTATTGTTCAGGAACTCATTTCTCAGTGAGTGTCTTCTTTGTTGAAGTTTTTTTTTAACTTATTTTGTTTACAAACAAAAATCCCAAGAAATAACTCAATACCCAAAATGTTTTCACGTGCAAAAGAAGAACCTGAAACAAAACAGCTTAGTTGTGTTGTCCTCAATTCTAACAGAATACTGGACATGGTTTAATATTGATTTATGTTATTTAAAAGCATTTACTTTGGATATAATTCCAATCCACTGCACCGAACTAGAATTTACGATTAAACTCATTTCTGAGTTCCTGTTTTATAATCCTTCACTCTTGTCTTAGTTACTTCCAATTGACCAAGCTTGGAATTGCAATTAGAACTTTGCTTTGTATACTTCTAAATGTAAACTTGTCCCTCGTTTAACCTGGAGATTATACAAATAAAGAGGAAGTATAATTGTGGGTAAAATTAATCCTGAATGCACTTGAGAAGGAAGTGTGCAATGATCACATTGAAGTTGAAGAGCCACAGCACACTGCTGATAATAAATGTCTAAGAAAATTTACAACTCTGGAGGCCATTGGGCCCATCCTGTTGGTGGTAGTTGAAGAGCCACAGCACACTGCTGATATAAATGTCTAAGAAAATTTACAACTCTGGAGGCCATTGAGAAAATATTTGAGGCAATATAAAAAGAATTGATTTACCACTGCCCATGTTTTTTTTTCTTTAGAAGGTGAACACCATTGTCTGATCATCAGGTTTGCAACCATTTTTCCCCTTAAAATAGTAGGCATTTATTGTTTTCAGTAGGTTGGCTACTTTGGAATTCTTCTTCAAGTGACAAGAGTAAGCAGAGTCTTTGAGTATTGAAGACAGAGGTGGTTGAATATTTGTTAAAGGGATGAGAAGTTTCATCTTAATTATTGGGAGCAGTACAATGTTGATATCAGTTGACCTGTGGGAATCATTCGAAATGCAATATGACAACTTTGCAAATTTTTTTTTGAAGCCTTTAAAAATTTTATAAAATGAATACAATGGTGATTTATAAGAATCGACAAACATTCTTCCAAGGCCCTGTTCCTCCACCCCATTCAATGTTCCATCACTGTTCTCACTCTCCCTAACACATTACCTCACACTTGTCTGGGTTAAATTTAATTTGCAATTTTTCTTTTTAGTTGACCAAACCCATTCATATCTGTGTAATTTGTTCTTTTTCCTCACTGTCAATGAAACAGTCAATTTTTGCATCATCTGTAAGCACCTTTATAGTTGTCTTTACAACTATGTCATTAATATACATTATATAAAATTGGTTCCTGAGGAATGAAATTCAACTGTCAACAGTTAATTGTGTAACTCAATATATTGCAACAGATTCCCAATTCACTTTTCTATGACTTTAGCTGTTGAGACATTCAACTGCATGCAGTTGATAATATTACTCGAAAATATTGCAGATGAATCAGCAAAAAGCTACTTTTACAGTGAAAATCAATTTGTATTTATAGGTAATGAAAATGGCTTCAATTTCTATTTCTGTTTCTCAATCCAAAAAGCAGCTATTTCTTTATCCTGAACTCATGCTAAACTCATGGGTTCTTTTTCTAACATTGTTATAATTCAAAGGTATTGTTTCCAGGATCTAAATACATTTTATTTAGTAGGACTCAAAGAATAATTAGTCTAGTTTTAGTTTCCCCTCCACTGAGAAAAAGTGTCCATAACTATTTAACTTATCTATGTCCCTCATGATTTAATGAATTTCCAAGAAGAAAAGTCCAAGCCTTTCAATTCATTCCCTTATCTTTTTAAACCATCAGTCATGATAACATTCTTGTGAATCTTTTCTGTATCCTCTCCAGCTTCATGGTATCTTTCCTATAACTGGGTGACCAGAATTGTGCACAATACTCCAAGTGCAGTCTCATCAATGTCTTATACAGTTGTAACGTGACATCCTTCTCTTGTACTCTGCTGACCAATGAAAGCAAGTGTACCAAATGCCTTCGTCACCACCCTTTCTACCTGTGTTACAACTTTCATGGAACTATGTACCGATTTCTGTCCTACAACACTCTCCAGAGCTCTACTGTTCACTGTATGTCCTGCCCAGGTTTAACCGATCAAAATGCAATATCTTGCACAGAGTTAAATTTCATCAGCTCACTGTTCCAGTTTATCTAGATCCTGTTATAATTTACTTGAAATTACCATATTTCAAGTCAAGTCAAGTTTATTGTCATTTGATGCACAAGTATAACCTGTTATCCAATCCTCAGTGCAAAACATGAGATATAGCACACATAAGGACAAACAATACATAAGCAGGACAAGTATTTCATCAATACAAACAAATAAATAAAGATTTTGTTTTGTAAGTATGAGAGCCTCAGATGGTGAATATGAGCAGTTCCTTTGGTCGTTCAGGAGTCTCATTGCCCATGGGAAGAAGCTGTTCCTCAGCCTGGTGGTGCTGGCTCTGATATTCCTCTATCTCTTTCCCAATAGGAGCAGCTGAAAGATGCTGTGCATGGGATGGAAGGGGTCCTCAATTATTTTATGTACCCTCTTCAAACAACAAAGTTGTTGGGGGAGGGAGACTCCAGTGACCCTCTCTGTCACACTTATGGTCCTGTGAACCCATTTAAATCCACTTATAGAAGAAACTGTTGAACAGACGTCTTGACCACTTGGAGGATGACGCTTTATACTGTTCATTGACTTCAACACAACGTTTAATATGATAATTCCTCAGAGGCTGGTGGAGAAAATGTTCCCTCTCGGATTTAGCACCCCTCTGTAACTGGATTCTGGGCTTCCTAACACAAAGACCACAGTCTGTTGGGTCAGTAGCGGAATATCGAGCACCATCAAGCTGAACACTGGCGCACCTCAGGGCTGTGTGCTCAGCCCACTCCAGTTCACACTACTAAACCATGAGGGCATTGCCAGATCCAGCTCCAATAGTGTCATCAAGTTTGCAGATGACACACAGTAGTTGGCCTCATCAGCAACTACAGAGAAGAGGTGAAAAATCTTGTGAAATCGTGCGACAGTAACAACCTGAGTCTCAACGTGGATGAGACAAAGGAGATGATCGTGGACTTCAGGAGGACCAGGAATTACCAGCCTCTGTGAGACATCAACACCTCTGTAGTAGAGAGAATGGAGATCACCAAGTACCTTGGAGTTCACTTAACTAGTGACCAATCGTGGACACTCAATATCTCCACACTTGTCAGGAAGGCATAACAGTGACTGCACATCCCAAGAAAGCTGAAGCGAGCAATGCTACTGATCACCATTATGTCAACCTTCTATAGGAGCTCTATCGAGAACATCCTGGCTGGTTGCATCACAGTGTGGTATGGTTGCTGCAGAGAAATGGATCAGAGGTCAATCCACAGGACCATAAGAGTGGCAGAGAGGGTCATTGGAATCTCCCTCCCCCGATCGACGTGATCTACCAGGATCGATGTCAGAAGGGACTTAATGCCTTCTACAGCTGATTCGACCACAAGAACAAGAAAGAATCACCAGTGCACACCCCCATATCCTCTGATGATCCCATCCTGTCCGTATCCAAGGATGACATATGAGCTGCCTTCAGGAAAGTGAATCTGAGGAAAGCATCTGGCCAAGTATTAGAAATCTGTGCTGACCAATTTACCAACATATTTACAGATATCTTCAGCATCTCATTCTGGCAGGGTATAGTATGCACCTGTTTCAAACAGCCACCGATCATAATGGTGTCTAAGAAAAGTATGGTAACCTGCCTTAATGACTATCGACCAATGGCACTCACATCATCAGTGATGAAGTGTTTTGAAATGCTAGTGTTGAAGCAGATCTGCCCCTGTCTAAGTGCCAACATGGATTTGTTCAGATTTGCCTATCATAGCAACAGGTTGATGGCAGATACCATCTCATTGGCTCAACTCAAAGCCCTGGAACATCTGGACAGCAAAGATGCATACATCAGGATGCCCTTTATCAACTACAGTTCCGCAGTTAACATCGCCATTCCCTCAAAACTGATCAGCAAACTCCAAGCCCTGAGACTCAACACGCCACTGTGTGATTTCCTCTCCTCCATACCATAAGTACTGGAGTACTACAAGACTGTGTTCTTATCCCTCTGCTCTACCTTCTACACACCTGTGACTGAGTAGCTTGATATGACAACAGCACCATCTACAAATTCACTGACAAGACCACGATAGTGGGTTGTATAAAAAGGGGTGCTGAGTCAGCATACAGGAAGATGATTGAAAACTTGGCTGAATGGTGCATCAACAACAACCTCGCACTCAATGTCACCAAAACCAAGCAGCTGATTGTTGAATTCAGGAAGAAAAAGCCAGATGTGTATGATCCAGTGATTATTGGGGATCAGAGGTGGAATGGGTGAGCAAATTTAAGTTCCTGGGATTCTCTATCTCAGAGGATATTTCCTGGACCCAACACACTAATGGCATCATGAAGAAAGCACGTCATTGCCTTTACTTCACAAGGAGTTTGTGGAGGTTTGGTATGACATCAAAAACCCTGGCAAATGTCTACAGATGTGTGGTGGAAAGTATGCTGACAACTGCATCTTTTAGCTGCTCCCATCAGGATAGAGATAGAAGATTATCAGAGCCAGCACTACCAGGCTGAGAAACAGTTTCTTCCCACTGGCAGTGAGAATGTGAACGACCAAAGGAACTGCTCACACTAACCACCCAAGACTCTCATATTCATGAAGTAATGTTTATTTATTTATTTTTATGAAATAATTGTCCTGCATATGCATTGTTTGTCTGTATGTGTGTTATGTCTGGTTGTATGTCTACATGTTTTGTACTGAGGACTGGTGAATACTGTTTCATCAGGTTGTACTTATGCAATCATATGACAATAAACTTGACGTGAATTGACTTGATTTCCGATCCATTTCTCTGCAGCAATCATGCCATTCTGTGATGCATCTGGCCCTGATGCTCTCCATGGAGCTTGTGTAGAAGGTTGACATATTGATGACCGGTAGCCCACCCACTTCAGTCTTTTCAGAAAGCGCAATCACACTCTTGTGCCTTCACCCCAAAGGGAGGCAGAAGAAGAGTTTGTCCAGGGTGTGATGGGTCCTTCAGTACATTAGCTGCCTTCCTGAGGCAGTGGGAGATTCTGATGGAGTGCATGGAGGTGAAGGAACTTTGTAGATGTTCTAAGATGCATTCACCATCTTCTACAACTGTTTTGCAGAACAAAGCATTTCCCATAAGATGATGTGAAGCATCCAGAAAGTGTGTTTTCATGGTGCACCTGTACAGTCATTGAAAGACAAGAGGGTCATGCTGAACTTCTTTTGAGGAAAGTTTTCAGTGGACTTTCTTGACCATCATGTCAATGTGCATCTCCCAGGTCAAGGTCACTAGAGTATGTTTATTCCCAAGAAATTGAAGCTATCCACGTTTTTGACTTCTGCACCATTATTGTGGATAGGAGTGTGGACTGCTCCTCTCCTGAAGTCAATGATCATCTCCTTTATCTTTTTTTTTATTATTTTTTTTAATTTTACCCTATTAACCATATCAACCAAAATACGTACAAATGTTTCTCATTAAATTTACACAGTGGTCTTTTCTCCCCTTCCCCCCCCTTTCCCTCCCTCCCCTCTACCCACCCCCCTCCAAAACCCATAAATATTCAACATATACAATCCAATAAAACCATAAAACAATATCTTTGCACAAATGAAAATAAACAAGAAAAATGCTTCATCTATTTATTACACACTGAATCTAGTCGTTTTGTCTTCTTATCATTTTCATTCTCATTTTAGGGGATGGAGGTCATAGGCAAGCTCTCTCTGATATGTTCCATGTATGGTTCCCAAATTTGTACAAACATTGTGACTTTATTTTTTTAAATTATATGTTCTTTTTTCCAATGGAATACATTTATGCATTTCCATGAACCATTGCTCGAGACTCATGCTCTCTTCCATTTTCCAATTTGACATTATACATTTTTTTGCTATTGCTAAGGCTATCATAATGAATTTATTTTGCATTTTATCCAATTTGAGGCCTAATTCTACTTAAAAGAAATATCTGTTTTTTTTTGGTATGTTATTTTTTGTAATTTATTTAGTATCTGATTTAATTCTTCCCAAAACGTATTAACTTTCGTACATGCCCAAGTTGCATGTAATGTTGTTCCCATTTCCTTCTTGCAGCGAAAACATCTATCCGATAATGTTGAATCCCATTTTTTTAATTTTTGAGGAGTTATATATACCCTGTGTAACCAATTATACTGTATCAAGCATAACCTTGTGTTTATTGTATTCTTCATAGTTCCAGAACATAACTTTTCCCATACTTCATTTTTATCTTTTATGTTTAGATCCTTTTCACATTTCTGCTTAGGTTTATAGTTTATTTCATTTTACTTATCTTGCAGCTTAATGTACATGTTGGTTATAAATCTTTTAATGATCATTGTGTCTGAAATCACATATTCCAAGTTGCTTCCTTCAGGTAATCTCAAGTTGTTTCCCAATTTATCCTTTAAATAAGCTTTCAATTGATGATATGCAAACATTGTACCATGAGTTATTCCATATTTGTACTTCAACTGTTCAAATGTTAATAAATTATTTCCCAAAAAACAATTTTCTATTCTTTTGATTCTTTTTCTCTCCCATTCTCCAAAGGAAAGGTTGTCTATTGTAAAAAGGATTACCGGATTTTGCGTCAATAATAATTTTGGTATTTGATAGTTCATTTTTTTTCTTTCTAAGTGGATCTTCTTCCATGTATTAAGTAAATGATGCAGTATTGGTGAATTTTTATATTGCAACAGCTTTTCAACCCACTTATAAAGTATATGTTCCGGTACCTTCTTCCCTATTTTATCTAGTTCCATCTTAGTCCAGTCTGGTTTTTCCCTTGTCTGGTAAAAATCTGATAAATATCTTAATTGTGTGGCTCTATAATAATTTCTAAAATTTGGAACTGCAAACCACCTTGATTATACCTCTCTGCTAATTTATCTAATGTTACCCTTGGTTTCCTCCCTTTCCACAAAAATTTCCTTATTACTCTCTTTAGTTCATTAAAGAATATTTCTGTTAAAGGAATTGGTAATGTTTGAAATAAGTATGTATCCTTGGGAACACATTCATTTTAATGCAGTTTACCCTCCCTCTCAATGTTAGCGGTAATTCTTTCCAATGTTCTAAGTCTTCCTGCAATTTCTTTATTAGTGGCTGATAATTTAGTTTGTACAAGTGGCTTAAGTGGCCCGAGGTATCGGATTGCTTGTGCTTGCCATTTAAATGGTGATTCTTTTTTAAATTCTGTACAGTCTGCGTTACTCATTGGCATCACTTCACTTTTATTTGCGTTGATCGTGTATCCCGATATTTCTCCATATTCCTTCAATTTCTTATGTAATTCTTTTACTGATACTGGTTCTGTTAAGTATACTATGATGTCATCTGCAAATAAGATGATTTTGTACTCCTTATTCTTTATTTTTATCCCTTTTATTTTCTGTTCTTATCAGTTCTGCCAAAGGTTCTATTACTAAGGTGACAATGAGGGAGAAAGTCGACATCCCTGTTTAGTTGACCTACTTAATTTAAAGTTACACTATACATACCCATTTACTGTTACCTTCACCAACAGTCCATTATACAATGCTTTAATCCAATTTATATATTTTTCTGGTAGATTGAACTTCTGTAATACTTTAAATAAGTAGTTCCACTCTACTCTGTCAAAGGCTTTATCTGCGTCTAGAGCAACAGCTACTGTTGATTTCTTATTTCCTTGAACTGCATGAATTAGATTAATAAGTTTACAGACATTATCCGCTGTTGACTTTTCTTAATAAATCCAGTTTGATCTTGTTTTACTATTTTAGGTACATAATCAGGCAATCTGTTTGTTAATAATTTTGCTATTATTTTATAGTCTGTGTTAAGTAGAGATATTGGTCTATATGATGCTGGTGTTAATAGATCCTTCCCTATCTTTAGTATTACTGTAATTATTGCTGTCTTGCATGAATCTGGCAAGTTTTGTGTTTCTTCTATCTGGTTCATTACTTCCAGGAGAGGAGGAATTAATAACTCTAAATGTTTTATAAAATTCTATTGGAAATCCATCCGCTCCTGGTGTTTTATTGTTGGGCAGCTTTTCTAATATATCCTGTACTTCCTCTATTTAAAATAGTTTTATTAATTTGTTTTGTTCCTCTTCTTGCAATTTCGGCATTTTAATTTTAGCTAAAAACTCTTCTATTTTATTATCTTTCCCCTCATTCTCAGTTTGATACAATTGTTCATAAAATTCCTTAAAATTTTTATTAATCTCTGTTGGATTATATGTAATTTGTTTGTCCTTTTTCCTTGATGCCAGTATTGTTCTTTTAACTTGTTCTGTTTTAAGTTGCCAGGCTAATATTTTATGTGTTTTTTCTCCCAGTTCCTAATACTTTTGCTTTGTTTTCATTATGTTCTTCTCCACCTTGTACGTTTGTAATGTTTTGTATTTAATTTTTTTGTCCGCCAATTCTCTCCCTTTTGTTATATCATCCCTTTTTACTAATTCCTTTTCTGTACTTATTATCTCCCTTTCCAACTGCTCTATTTCCCGATTATCCAACTGCACGAAAACCAACAAGGTCGGGTCAGATACAGCAATGAGCTCTCTGAACCCTTCTCCATTAACAATGGCGTGAAGCAAGGCTGTGTTCTCGCACCAACCCTCTTTTCAATCTTCTTCAGCATGATGCTGAACCAAGCCATGAAAGACCCCAACAATGAAGACGCTGTTTACATCCGGTACCGCACGGATGGCAGTCTCTTCAATCAGAGGCGCCTGCAAGCTCACACCAAGACACAAGAGAAACTTGTCCGTGAACTACTCTTTGCAGACGATGCCGCTTTAGTTGCCCATTCAGAGCCAGCTCTTCAGCGCTTGACGTCCTGCTTTGCGGAAACTGCCAAAATGTTTGGCCTGGAAGTCAGCCTGAAGAAAACTGAGGTCCTCCATCAGCCAGCTCCCCACCATGATTACCAGCCCCCCCACATCTCCATCGGGCACACAAAACTCAAAACGGTCAACCAGTTTACCTATCTCGGCTGCACCATTTCATCAGATGCAAGGATCGACAATGAGATAGACAACAGACTCGCCAAGGCAAATAGCGCCTTTGGAAGACTACACAAAAGAGTCTGGAAAAACAACCAACTGAAAAACCTCACAAAGATAAGCGTATACAGAGCCGTTGTCATACCCACACTCCTGTTCGGCTCCGAATCATGGGTCCTCTACCGGCACCACCTACGGCTCCTAGAACGCTTCCACCAGCGTTGTCTCCGCTCCATCCTCAACATCCATTGGAGCGCTTACATCCCTAACGTCGAAGTACTCGAGATGGCAGAGGTCGACAGCATCGAGTCCACGCTGCTGAAGATCCAGCTGCGCTGGATGGGTCACGTCTCCAGAATGGAGGACCATCGCCTTCCCAAGATCGTGTTATATGACGAGCTCTCCACTGGCCACCGTGACAGAGGTGCACCAAAGAAAAGGTACAAGGACTGCCTAAAGAAATCTCTTGGTGCCTGCCACATTGACCACCGCCAGTGGGCTGATATCGCCTCAAACCGTGCATCTTGGCGCCTCACAGTTTGGCGGGCAGCAACCTCCTTTGAAGAAGACCGCAGAGCCTACCTCACTGACAAAAGGCAAAGGAGGAAAAACCCAACACCCATCCCCAACCAACCAATTTTCCCCTGCAACCGCTGCAATCGTGTCTGCCTGTCCCGCATCGGACTTGTCAGCCACAAACGAGTCTGCAGCTGACGTGGACTTTTTACCCCCTCCATAAATCTTCGTCCGCGAAGCCAAGCCAAAGAGAAGAAGAAGAAGAAGATTTCCCGATTTTAGTCCTTTTTCATCTTAGTCACATAACTTATTATCTGCCCTCTAATGAAGGCTTTCATTGCGTCCCATAATATAAATTTGTCTTTCACTGATCCTGTGTTTATTTCAAAATATGTTTTAATTTGGCATTCAATAAACTCCCTAAATTCCTGTCTTTTAAGTAGCATGGAGCTTAACCTCCATCTATATGTTCTTGGTGGGATGTCCTCCAGTTCTATTGCTAATAATAGGGGTGAATGATCTGATAGTAGTCTAGATTTGTATTCAGTTTTCCTAACTCTCCCTTGAATATGGGCTGACAACAAAAAAATATCAATCCTTGAGTAAGTTTTGTGCTTACTTGAATAATATGAAAATTTCTTCTCTCTTGGGTGTTTCCTCCTCCATATATCCATGTTTCATTTCCTGCATTGATTTAACCATAAATTGGGCTACTTTATTCTTTTTACTTGTCTTTTGTCCAGTTTTATCCAACATTGAGTCCAAATTAAGGTAAAAATCCCCTTCTATCAATAATATTTCCTTGTGTGTTGGCAATCTTTAAAAAAATATCCTGCATAAACTTTTGATCCTCCTCGTTAGGTCCATATATATTGAGCAAATTCCAAAATTCTGAGTATATCTGACACTTTATCATTACATATCTCCCTGCCAGATCTATTATTTCCTCCACTATTTTGATTGGTACATTTTTGTTAATTAGTATGGTTACGCTTCTAGCTTTTGAATTATAGGATTCTGCTGTTACATGTCCTACCCAGTCTCTCTTTAATTTGTTATGTTCCGCTTCAGTTAGATGCATTTCCTGCACAAATGCTATATCTATTTTTTCCTTCTTCAATAAATTTAGTAGCCTCTTCCTTTTAATTTGGTTATGTAATCCATTAATGTTTATAGTCATATAGTTCAACATGGCCATCTTATATCTTCCATACACCTCTTTTCCACCATTTTGCCACCTCCATCCCCCTTTTCATCTCTTAATTACACTTAATGTATGACAACACATTTAAGACATAAAGTACCCCCGCAGTTCCCACATCCACTAATATCTTAAACCCAAAAGTTCCCCCCCCCCTCTCTGAGTTGCCCCATACCCCTTGCCGGGCAACCACAACTCCCCTTTTCATTTGGATTGTGTTCTTGTTCGCAGCATCAACTGATTTTGCAGTGACGGTTATTCCCCCTCTACCCAGCCCTGTCCAGAAAACACTTTTTTTAAAACACATATAACAAAGCTCTCTCTCTTCTTTCCCCCCCTTACTCCCTTCCTTCCCTTCTCTTTTCCCTCTTTAGTTCTTTACATATACATTGTTTTTACATCTTTATATATACTTTATCACCGTTCTTCATTCTTGTTACATCTCTTCATCTCTTCTCCTGCCCTGCAAACATTCTGCAAATTCTTGTGCTTTCTCTGGATCCAAGAACAGTCTGTTTTGCTTCCCGGGTATAAATATTTTAAGCACGGCTGGATGTCTTAACATGAATTTGTAACCTTTTTTCCATAAAATCGATTTTGCTGTATTAAACTCGTTCCTCCTCTTTAAGAGTTCAAAACTTGTGTCTGGGTAAAAAAATATTTTTGACCCTTGTATTCCAATGGTTTATTATCTTCTCTAACTTTATTCCTTGCCTGTTCCAGTATATTTTCTCTTGTCATGTATCTCAAAATTTTACTAGGATGGATCTTGGTTTTTGATGTGCCTGTGGTTTTGGAGCTAATGCTCTGTGTGCCCTTTCTATTTCCATTTTTTCCTGCATTTCTGTTGTTCCCAGGACCTTCGGGATCCATCCTTTTATAAATTCCTTCATGTATGTGCCTTCTTCACCCTCCTTCAGGCCCACTATTTTTATATTGTTTTGCCTACTATAATTTTCCAACATATCAATTTTCTGAGATAACACTCTTGTGTCTCTAATTTTTTTTGTCACTTTGTTCCAATTTTTCTCTTAAGTCATTCACTTCCATTTCTACAGCCGTGTCCCGCTCTTCCACATTCTCTACTCTTTTCCCTATTTCTGTCATTTCCAGTTCTAAACTTTGCATTTTATCTTCTGTTCTTTTCATTTTCCTTTTAATTGCATTAAATTCTAATGATAACCATTCTTTTAGTGATCTCATTTGTTCTTCAAAAAAAACTATATTCTGTTCATCAGTTTTACCTTTTATTTCTCTTTGTCTATCAGTTTTACCTTCTATTTCTCTGTAAAGATCTTGGTCTTCTTCTTCCTCTTCTTCTGTGTCTGTACCTGTGTTTGTGTTTTCTTCTTCTCTTCTTTGTGTCTGTCTCTTCTGTTTTTCCTGATGAGCTGCTTGCATCTCTTTGTCGTGCCTCTTCTTGCTGGGCCTCTTGTTGCTGGTCCTCCCCTCCTGGGCTGCTCGTCTGTTGTGCTTCCTGACGTTGATCTTCTTGTCGGTCACCCCTCCCTCTATCTCCCACGTCTGTTTCATCGCTCCCTCTTCTGCTGCCTTCCTCATTCTCCAGCTGAGCGCCCTGGTTTCGGGCATCCCTCAGCTGTTCGCGCTGTGGCAGCCCGCTCCTCTGCTGAGCCCCCCTCCCGCCAATGTCCTCTTTCTCCTTTGATTGCACACTGCGCACTTTTGTTTGACTCTGAGAGCCATTTTTGTAGTCCACCAGCTGGTGAGTCGCGACTCCACAGGGCAGGCACTGACCTCGAGGGTCGGGCATTCCTCGCCACCACAGCACCTTCTTGCAGGTAAGTCCTTCTTCTTTCTTCTCTGGTGACCTTTCTACTTCTTTTTTTCCAATTGTTCTTACTTTCTCCTTCTTGGAAGCTATCTTCTTTCTCTTCTCTGTATCTTTATCTATTTCTTATATTTTATTTTGGTTATGCTTTGCTTTTTCCTAACTTTTTTCCTATTTTCCTGGAGAGGGCTAGTTTTCCTGTCCGGCCACTACTCTATCACATGACTCCTCATCATCTCCTTTATCTTAGATGGACGAGAGAGGGATTGTTATTCTACACATCATTTCACTTTCCTTCCCACCTTCCATCTCATTATTATTTGATACCTGGCCTACTACTGTGATGTCACCAATTAATTAAAGACAAAGCTTAGGCTCAGGATCACCACTGGGATGGTCAGAAGGCCTTGTGGCTATTGATGTTTCAGGAGTGCAGGAGATCATAGCATCAGAGGAGGTGAGGTCCTCAGATGATGTCTCTGCAGGAACTCTCTTTTGCATCTTGATAGTGGCATTGAACAAGTGCACTTCTCTGTGTGCCTTTACGGGGCAAATAAAGAGGAGACCAAATTTTGTGTACATGATAATAAAGAAATCTTGATTTTGGAATTGGAACAGTGTTTGACTGCATAGTCATGTGTGTTGAGGGAGTATAGAAAGGGACTGAGTACATATCCTTGAGGAGTACCAGTGCTAAATGTGATCATAGAGAAGTTATTTATCCATTTTCACTGATTGTGGTCTTCAGACAGGAAGTCAAGGATCTAGTTCCAGAGGGGGGCACTGATCACAGGAGGTCAGTTTAGGGACAATGGTACTGAAGGTAGAGCTATAGTCCATAACCAATAGGTGAGCTTAGTGTCCAGGTGTTCCAGGGCAAGTGAAGGAAAAGGAACATGGTTTCCCCTGTGGATCTGTTTAGATAGGAGGAAAACTAAAGTGGGTCAAGACTGGCTGAGAGGCTGGAGTTGATGTAAGCCAGGATTTGCCTCTCAAAGCACATCATAATGGTGAATGTCAGAGCCACCAGTCAGTAGGACATCTTTCAGGTCAGTGAAACATTGTTTCCCTGATCAGAGCTGCTGTTGACCCACTGAGTATTTCCCTCATTTTCTTTCTCAGTCTTCAGTGTATCATTCTGCTTTTTAAAAATATTACAGCAGCATGGTTATATTCTTTACTGAACGGCATTTCCAGGAAGACAAAAATAAGTTATTGTTACCTTCATAGACTAGAACAATTTGTGTTAGTGGTTTTGAATTCAGTTGGATAGTTGGATATGTGTGCAAACATAACTCTCAATGGCAAACTATTGAAAATGCAAGTGTTCTGAGAATAGTCTGGGAAGTGTCATGGTGGTGAACTACTCGCACATCCAGTTTCCGTTCACCAAACCCTAATTAAGACATTGATCGTAAATTGCAAGTCCCGGTCTTGTTTTATTCATAGATCAATAAATATTATTGTCACAAATAAATTGCCCATGTGTAAACAAACTGTACAATGAAAATAGTTTTAAAACTATTTTGTGTTTCCCAATGGCCTTTTGATTCAATGTAATCAGAGGTGCAACCTTGTCAACCTGAGATGAAACGAATTTAAAATCATGGTGCTTAGAAGCATTTGCGATGTACGATGGAGGGGCCAGCTTCATCATACTCCTGCTTGCTGATCCACATCTGCTGGAAGGTGGACAGAGAAGCCAGAATAGAGCCTCCGATCCAGACGGAATATTTACGCTCAGGTGGTGCAATGATCTGGAATATTAAAGAAAAGGTCATTAGGAACCCATGAAAGTAAATTCATTGTCACAGAAGCAACATACAAGTGCAGTGAAAGAATATTTTGAATAATAATGAAATGTTAACAATGATGATTAATGAGTAAATGCTTTCAAATTATTATGCATTGCAAGAGCAGATCATTTCCCACACTATATTGCTGTTATGGACATAATGTATTGGTTTTTCTTATTTGACTTGAACTGAGATTTAAGTTGATATTGACTGTTCGTTGTTGTTTTGCATCATTTACCTTGATCTTCATAGTGCTGGGGGCCAGGGCAGTGATTTCCTTTTGCATTCGGTCAGCAATACCTGGGTACATGGTGGTACCTCCAGACAGGACGTTGTTAGCATACAGATCCTTACGGATGTCAATGTCACACTTCATGATGCTGTTATATGTAGTTTCATGAATGCCTGCAGACTCCATACCTGATGTGCAAATAGATTGAGTCTTAGAAATACATTATATGAAAATCTACAAGAGGGAAAACAGGAAAATGATGCCACATGATTTGGAGAGAACAACACTGTGCAATTATTCAGGTGAAGCTTGATTTAGTATCTGAACACTGACAGCTGCTCTATCAATGGGATATCAGAAAATCTGGTGTCTTACCTCTAATGCAGGCCAAAGGCAGGCTGCACTATCAGGTTGTTGCTACCACATAACATATGACTTTGAGGCTCAGACTTATTGGAGAAGTCTGACTGAATTGATTTTCTGGCTGGATTGAATCTATCTTTGATCAGCAGTTCATTAAGGGACCATTGGTTATGTTTTTTTTCTTCCCCCACCCCCCCAACAGTTTAGCATGTTCATTAATTCCATGGCCACATATTGCCATACAGAAGTAACTTGACTCAACACTGAATCCAGGGCAGGCCTTGATCAACCAGAGCTAAAGGGCTGGTTATGGCACCTAAACTTAATGCAAATCATGGCTAACGGAGCTTATATGTCTGAATGGTGCCACCAAACTTTCACAAAAAAGCAAAGTCTTTAATTTATATTTACATTTTAAATGAGTTTACTGTAGTTAGCATGGAATCGTGGAGCATTAGTGCACAGTAAAAGGCCCTTTGGCCCACCAACTCTGTGCTGACCATCAAGCACCCCACACACTGATCTGATCTTATCTTCCCCAAATTCACATCACCTCCCAGCAGATACAACCCCTCAGCGAAAAAAACAAGGTGCAAATTACAGTGGACAACTATTCGACCAATATCCACATTTTTGGGACGTGGAAGGAAACCAGAGTATCTGTAGGGAAACACAGGCAGTCACTGGGAAATTGTGCATACAGACATCACAGGAGGTCAGGAGTGAACTGGATCTCTGGAGCTATACAACTTGCGCTATCATTGTGCCCCATTTAATTTATTTTTAACTAAATTTATTTTCATTTGTTACAGAGTTTAAAAATAATTTTATCCTGTGTTTAAGTAACTGTATGTATTTTGCATGGTTCTAGTCAGAGATATTTTTAAGCAGATGAAAAGGCCTGCGAAGGCACATTCTGACAGGTCGTCAAGATAGCCGAGGTACGAGTTCTCAGAACCCACTGCCAGAGGCCAGATGTCTCTTACAGACTGCTCCAGTCTGAGGAGGGGCTGCAGCAGCAAGATCTTGGGGACATCCTGAGCCTTGCACTCATAAAAGTTAGGTGTTACGGCCAGGAATATTTCTGAATTATACATCTATGCTCTGCTGGAGCATTTGGATGCTTCTGGGCTTGTACTCCCTTGCTGGAGTTTAGAAGGATGAAGGGGTGGGGGGTGGGGGGGTGGAAGGGGGAATTTCATTCAAACCTATTGAATATTGAAAGGGCAGGGTAGAGTGGACATGGGGAGGGTGTTTTCAGTACTGGGAGAATCTAGGACCCGAGAGTACAGTCTCATAAAAAAAAGGATATCCCTTTAGAACAGAGATGGGGAGAAATTTCTTCAGTGAAGGAATGGTGAATCTGTGGAATTCGTCGCCATAAACCACTGTGGAGGCTATCATTGGGTAGATTTAAAGCAGTTGATTGGTTCTTGATTAGTAAAGGTGTCAAAGGTTAGGGGGGGAAAGCAGGAAAATGGGGTTGAGATGAAAAAATACATCAGCCATGATTTGAATGCCGAGCAGACTTGATGGGCTGAATGGCTTAATTCTGCTCCTATATCTCATGGTCCTCTGGTCTTATATTTTAAAATGTCCAACCAAGCAATACAAAAGTCATAAATAATGTACTCAATGTGAGTAAAACTGAATATTTACCAATGAAAGATGGTTGGAAGAGGGTCTCGGGGCAACGGAAACGCTCATTACCAATGGTGATGACTTGACCATCAGGCAATTCATAGCTCTTTTCCAGGGAAGATGAAGAAGCTGCTGTGGCCATTTCATTCTCAAAGTCCAGGGCAACGTAACAGAGCTTCTCCTTGATATCACGGACGATCTCACGCTCAGCTGTGGACAGACAAGGAAATCACTGAGATAGCCCTGGGTGAATGCAATTCATGGGAGGTTCTAGCAACTTGATTGCCACATACCGGTTGTCACAAAGGAGTATCCACGTTCAGTGAGGATCTTCATGAGATAGTCGGTCAGATCTCTTCCAGCCAGATCCAAACGCATAATGGCATGTGGGAGAGCATATCCCTCATAGATTGGAACATTGTGAGTGACACCGTCACCAGAATCCAGCACAATACCTAAAGAAGAGAAGATCAATTTTATATGTTTATAGACTCCATTGAATGTCCAAAGAAATCAGAAATGGTATATTTAGTCCAAATGCATACTGATAAGGCTTATTAGTGCACTTAATAAAATAATGAATATTTGTTATTAAATTTAAATATAATGTCAAAATTCTTTATGTTTTATGATTTCCTCAGTATTGCATTGCAAAGTTAGAGCAATGATTGTCTGAAGTGCCTGGTGGGTCAGAGAGAAAGCACTACCACCTTGGCCTTTTTTCACTTACCTGTGGTACGACCAGATGCGTACAGGGAGAGGACAGCCTGGATAGCGACATACATGGCTGGGACGTTGAAGGTCTCAAACATGATTTGAGTCATTTTCTCACGGTTAGCCTTGGGGTTCAGAGGAGCCTCAGTAAGAAGTGTAGGGTGCTCTTCAGGTGCCACACGAAGCTCATTGTAGAAGGTGTGATGCCAGATTTTCTCCATGTCATCCCAGTTAGTGATGATACCGTGCTCGATGGGATACTTTAGAGTCAAGATACCTCTCTTGCTCTGAGCTTCATCACCAACATAGGAATCCTTCTGACCCATGCCAACCATGACACCCTATGAAATATAAATAACTCTGTTAACAGCATGAACCTTGCCACTATTTTCACATTGATGTTAGCATCCACAAAGAAGCATTTTGATCATGAATATGAAAAATAATTCTTTAGTGAGGCGAATGCTTGGAATGCAACTTTGCAGATCCTTGTGGGGGAAAAGCTTATCAAATGTGCAAAACACAACAATGAACATAATGCAACCAATATCCACATGCTTCACATTTTCCGGGGGAGGTTGGGAGTGTTGCGTGGCATGGTGCGAAACTACAGCAGGAATGAATACCTGATGGCGAGGGCGGCCGACGATGGATGGAAAGACAGCTCGGGGAGCATCATCTCCAGCGAATCCAGCTTTCACCAGACCAGATCCATTGTCGCACACTAAGGCGGTTGTCTCCTCGTCGTCGCACATGGTGATTTGGGATCTAAAAGGATAACAAGAGATGGTGGCAAGCTATTGTAGGCAATGACACTGCACTACAGAATAAAACATGATGGATCTATGTACAGTTTCAAAAAATTCAGCCATGATATAATTTAGCTTTTCATGGATTTTACACATTTAAGAAGTTAACGACTTGAGAAATTTGTTCGGAAAGCCCTCTTTAAAAAAAAAGCACAGTCTGGCATAATTAACATATATTGATTACAATTATAGCTCAACTCCTTCCATTAAAGTTCGTTGGGACTGTATCCGGTTGGCCTGGCATTCCTCTCATTGATGCCACATCACTGAATACAAAGAAAGTTACAGCAAATAAGAAACATGGGTTAAATAGTCCTTTACAATTTCAATTCACTTCTTCACAGGTTAATTAGGCGGCTAAAATTGTAAGTTCCACAAATAAAACAGTGAACTCAAGGTCGCTGAAGTGTTGCAATTCCATGATTTGTTTAGAATACTGTTATCAAAGTCCAGGAAATATGTCCTCTATTATGTCCCACCAAAGTTAAGATGTGTATTTAAATCTTTATATTTCCCTAAAGGAAACCTGTCAAATCGTTTAAAAAGATTGGGTATATGACAACCAACCAGCATTAGATGATAATTAAAACCTTTAGATGGTTTCCCCTTTGAAAACAAAAAATACCCCCCGTTCTTTAACAATGAACACTTCTTCGAGAGCTGGTCTTTCAATTAAATTTCCTTTAAAGAGTAGTAAAGACTCGGCTTTAACTCTTCGGTTCCGTTCGAGCAATGTGGAAGTTGGAAGCGGTTCCAGTTGGGAGGACTCCCCTCTCACCTCACCCCCGTGAGTTGGATCGAGTTGAAGAACTCACCAGGTCAGCACCTTCAGTTCCACGCTCCTCTGCGAGGCTGAGGTCGAGACTGAGTGTGAGGGAGACAAGGATTTATAATCCCCGACGTGCTGGTGAAACAGAAAGCCCCTTGAGGAAGAGCCCGGGACCTTGCCCTTATTTGGTAGCTTTCACGCCACCGAGTCTGTGTGGATCCATTAATGGAGACAGCGGCGGTGGGGCAGGCAGAGCCTGCTCGCAGTCCCAGCCACTGCTGCCGGAGCCCATGTAAGGAGACTTGGGTTTGGGCGCCTGCAACTCTGAAGCGCTCCAGACAGAAACATCAAAGGAATGGCCAAATAGGGAATTGCAAGTGAAAACATTCGCGACTGCCGAAAGGTGGGAATGTCAGGGCAAGACAAAAAGAGGACAGCGAGCCGAGCTTGCTGTTGTGGGCGAGTCCGCCGTGCCACAAGTGTCTCGACTCTTGCTGTAACCTCTATTTTAGAAGGTTTTTGTTTTCTTGTGCAACTGGCATCAATGCAAACCTTTCTGTGCATAATTCGGGTGAATGATCCGGGCACCTTTCTGAGGCCGTGAACCATTTGGGGTCGCGGGGGGGGGGGGGGTCCGACCTCTGACGTTCCGGTTAAGAGTTATGTCAGTGAGGGGGGGCTTCAAACATGACAGATAAGGTGGCCTTGACTGGAGATGCATCCCTTTGTTGTCGCCAGTGTGGCATATTCTGAAACGTCTTCCAGCGGCTGATAGTTTGGTTACTCAAAATAACCAAAAGAGCGAGGAATTTTCCGGGACCACCCCAGCTGGGTCAAGCGGCTGGCGGCAACGATCCGGCTTCACTGGAGCAATCCGCAGAGTTATTGAGCACACCTGAATTCCAGTTTGTTGCCAGGAAAATACATAAAGTGAGAATAACCGGTGGAATTAGAGTTAGTTTTTCTTAGATTGAGGATATGTTTTAGAAACGTTACATTGGGCCAACCTCCCTCTGCAAGACCCATTGATTGTTCGTTCTTAATTCTCTCATTATGAATCAAGGTGATTCCCCCCCCCCCTCCAAAAAAAATGCCTTACAACTGGCCAGTGGCTATGGCAGAGTGAATGCCTCGAACAAAATTAGCGCGTTGATCATCAGTGGTGCTTCCAGATTTCTAGAGAGCCCAAGTGAAGGGACAACCAGTCACAGTCAATGTGCATCGTCTTTCAGTAGGATTGTTCTTTTGAGCTTTTACCCCCATTAAAATCATTGAAAGTGTAAAGACATCACAGACATTTCCTAGAATTTGAGAACTTCACCCAGAATTCTAGCCAAGTTTGCGGATGATACTAAATTGAATGGAAAAACAAATTGTGCAGAGGATGTGGAGAGGCTGCGGAAGGCTATAATTAAATGAGGCAAGTGGGCAAAGATCTAGCAGATGGAGTACAACATTAGTAAATGGGAGGTCATCCAACTTTGGTAGGAACAATAAAAGAGCAAATTATTATTGAAGTAGTGAAAAGCTGTTGTGCAGAAGGACTTGGGAGTGCTTGTGCATGAATCGCAAAAAGTTGGGTTGCGGGTACAACAGGTTATTAAGAAGGCAAATGAAATGTTGGCCTTCATCACTAGAGCAATTGAATTCAAGAGCAGTGAGGTCATGTTGCAACTGTACAAGGGACTGGTGAGGCCACGCCTGGAGTACTGTGCACAGTTCTGGTCTCCATACTTGGAGGCAGTCCAGAGGAGGTTGATCCCAGAGATGAGGGAGTTGACCTATGAGGAGAGGCTAAATTGTCTGGGATTATACTCACTAGAATTCAAAAGAATGAGGGGAGATCTTATAGAAACATATAAAATTATGCAAGGGAAATTGTTTTCACTGGTAGGTGAGACCAGAACTAGGGGACACAGCCTCAATATTCAGGGGCGTAGGTTTAAGATGGAGATGAGGGAAAACTGTTTTTCCCAGGGAGTAGTGATTATGTAGAATTCTCTGCCCAGGGAAGCGGTTGAGACTACTTTATTAAACATAGTTAAGGTTCAGTTAGATTTTTACATAAAGGGATTTGGGGAAAAGGCAGTTGAGTCAATGATCTTATTGAATGGCGGAGCAGGCTCAATGGGCCGGATGGCCTATTTCTTATGTTTCTGCCATGGGTGATCAGTGGATTAAGCACAGAAAATGCTGTAAACACTCAGCAGGTCAGGCAACATCTGCAGAGAGGCATGGTTGGGATTTCAGGTTGATGACCTATCAGCAGAATAGAGAGGTGATGGTTCAAATGAAATGCTGAATTTGATGTAATGTGTCGTCTCAGCTGTCACACAGTCAGGCTTGGATGGCAGGGTTATGATTTGGATGATACAGTCTGTTTGGAATGCAGAAAATATTTGGACCTTTATGTTCCTCCTGCGGATTTTAATGAAAAGATTAAATGGCGTTATATAATGCAGCTGGGGCAGAATTTGCTCTGCTTTCCTTTTCCCCCACCCCCCGTGTTAGCCCAGAGACTATCTAGTGATGGCAATGGAACTAACTGTAACCCGAGAGCAACAAAATCAAAGGGACATGAAAAAAGGAAAAGCAACCTCTACCAATCCAGCTGCAGGACTCTTATTGAGCAGCATTTGGAATATTCTAAGTCAATTTTACATCAGATACAACTAATGAAATAAAGTGAAAGAAATGAATGGATTAATGATGGACAAGAGACAGAAAGAGAAGGGAAAGGAAACTTAAAGTATTCAATAATAGTTACAATTTTAAGATTCTACAAATGGAAAATACAACTTTAAGTGCTAGAAGACTCATTTCACAGTGACTAACATTTGCTAGACTGTTACTTTGCTGGAATGGACAAGACTGGAAGTTTTCTGGTGAATTTAGTCCTTGTCTCTCTGGTACATCCAAGATCTTCATACTCTTCGATATATTTTGAAAATGCATCATGTTTTGGACAGTAACTTTTAGTTTTCACATTTTAACTGCATGTATGACCACCTAAGGACCATCCTGTGGGTGGATTTAAAGCAGAAAATGGTGCGTGCAGCAAAATGGACTCATTTTTCATGAAAATTATTACAGTCCAAAAAAAATTAATTTAATATTCCATATGCAGTAACTACAATTATTATAATGGTACATATATCAACAAAAGAACAAATTATTATATAGATGATGGTTTTCACCCCTCCCCAAAAAAATACAAGTTGAGAAAAGTTTACAAAAAAATAGGGCCAGAGGACCCCAAAACCCAGCAGCAATAGAAATTCACCAAGACAAATGGTTACTTAAACAAAAGTCATTTTTAATTATCTTTAAACGTGAAAACAGGATCACACTTTAACTTATCACCATTAACCTAACTTAGCCCCCTTCTAATTCTAAGCGCATATGTATGTAATGTGTACGTAAGCGCAGAAAAGTTATTTGATTCACAGTCCAATCTCATTCTCACTCTTCCGAGTTCACCGGTATCAGGTAATTCTTATACTGTGCACAGAATTTAACATTTATGAATTTTCACCAAGCTCTAGTTTTTAAAGGTAATTGGTTACTGCTCAGAAAGGTTCTTGTTGGTTTCAGAGAGAGATTTGTTGCTTGTTGGACACCCACAAACTGATTCCTTCTGATTAGCCACTTCAGTGTCTTGCCGAAGAAATTTGTCCCATCAGGGTTTTCCTAAATGATAACCTCTTTTTCTGCAGGTCACCACAAAGTTCCTTTTGTTCCCCTTATTTCAGGTGAAACACTCTAGCCAGCCATTTCCTCTTGTACGGACCACAAGGGTTTTCAACAGATTGAACTCAGAACTCACAACCCATCTTCAAAATGGGGTTTAAAGAAGCTGCCAGCTTGTTGTTACAGCCTCCAAAAGCCACTGCAGAAAAACCAGCTTTCTCTCTCTCTCTCTCTCTCAGAGAAAGCCTGTTTGGTCTCTCTCGCTCTCTGCTTGCAAAACCACGTGACTTTCTTAGAACAGCAAACTGCAACCAGACAGATTGTGGCACTGGACCCAAACATCTGAGCCTGTTCAACTATTGTTTTCAAAACAATAATCCATTACTCCACAGTATGTCCAATTAACACCTACTTGTGAAGTCTCTTGAGCTCAGTTTCTTCTATTTGCACCTCATAAAAACCTCTAGCAAAACAGTTTTTATTGTCTTTACAAAGGCACTCGAAGCCTGGATTGTCTGGCTTGAGAAAAGCTCTGGCATCTTAAATGAGATCTGTTTTGTGAAGTGCTTGTGTTTGTTTGTGAAATATAAAATATAATCGATCACAGGTATAAAAAGATAAGAAAGCAAACAGAAAGTTTAAAAAAAATCTTTGGATTGCAGAGAGAGATGTCATGCAGTACAACTCATCAGTTCAAACATAAACATACAGAGGATAATTCTGTGGGCTAGAGGAATAAGGATATCACTGCAAATTTAATCCCATTATTTGAGTGTATGGGTACCAAATTTGTAAAATCATAGAATATTTATTTCTTAAATTATATGTAATTTTTTTTTCCAAAGGAATACAACTTTGAATTTCAGCGTGCCACCTTGGCACAGTTAACGATGAATTCGATTTCCAACTAATTACAATATATTTTTTTGCTACCGCTAATACTAATTTAACAAATTTCAATTGATAAATTGCTAATTTCAATTTAGGACTTGAACCTTCAATATTTCCTAACAAAAATAAATCGGGATTTAGTGGAAAGAAACAACTCCTGTAACTTGTTCCAAAAAAGTTACCTATAGTCACCCAAAAAGGTCTCACATAGGGATAAGACTATGTTGAATGTATAAAAGATCCCACATCTTCACCACATTATTACAGTTCTTGAGACTACGCATCCAGGCAAGTGGAGAATATTCTATAATATTCCTAAGCAGTACCATGTGAATGGTAGACAAACTTTGATGAGATGGAAAGTGCTCTCACTCAGATCCTGGTCACTGATAACCCCGGAATGTTGATGGACCCAGAATGATAACGTGTTTGACCAACAGAATTAGTTGTTAGCTGGCACTTGTGGCTTGGATGTTATCATAGATTTATAGCATAACAAGAAACCAATCATCTTATTACATTCAAGCCTGTTATCGATATTCTCATCAGTCCAATTTCTGTTCTTTCCCTGGAGCTCTTCAAACTGCCCATCCAATTCACATTGCAAAGCACCAATGGATCCTTTTACGCAGTGGATTCTAGATTATCAACTGCTCTCTGTAATTTAGCACCTGCAGCAATATTGGAATGGATGGGAACTATATATATTTTTAAAAAGCAATAATAAATTTAGAGTTACACCAACAACTGACAGAGCAAATGTAATTCTTGAAAGTGCACT
The DNA here is from genome assembly GCF_036971445.1 of Narcine bancroftii. Lineage (NCBI taxonomy): Eukaryota > Metazoa > Chordata > Chondrichthyes > Torpediniformes > Narcinidae > Narcine > Narcine bancroftii. The sequence goes on along the minus strand of NC_091470.1, from coordinate 51,799,896 downwards.
ATGATCACATGAAGCCCAAATTATTTCCCAGACATTATCCTCCTGCCAATATCAGCTGTTCTAACCACCTGTTATTGCTCAGGACTGAGGCACAGTCAAGAAAGCCTTTAGTGCAGTTGTTCAACAATTAATCCCAAACTTGTTGCATCATCTTCACTCTAGCACAGAAATAGGAAAGCTCTCTTACAGGGAGGGTATCTTGCTTGAAAATTTCAACATTTTTGGTCATCTTTCTATTTCTGCAATTAGACTGTCAAGTCACAATCTGTATCCTGACATAATAATTTTCATTTGCATTTTTGAGTAAGAATCTTGTCAGTCCAAACTATCATGATCCAGTGTAACCATATGCCACACTTCAACACAAGTACATACAGATAACTAAAACTGTTCATGTTTTTATCGGTTTCCTATCATATTACTAAATGTATAATTGTGACAGTGGTCATTTAAGTTAGATCTCCCAGTACATTGCCATCACAATCCTTAAAATTCCAGAAGTCAGTGGATTAAATTATTTTTTGAAGGAAAATTGAAGTGAATGAGTTTGTTGACCTGTGAAATTATTTTACGTTTACTGTTCAGTATCAACCAATGTTGGAATATATTCCCTTTTACCCATCAACCAAACAACACAACTTGTAAGAGCTATGACTGTGGCCATTTGCTAACAAATTCCACTTACCATTCTTTCAACAGATGATCACCAAGCTTGTGATACGGGGTGGTGCCCTCTGCTGGGCATTTGGGACCTGCATAACAGAGGAAGCAACATCATTTTTTTTAGTCTGCAAGGTGTAAGTTTGAATAGAACCATGGAACAGAAACAGGTCCTTCGCCCCTTCTAGTCTGTGCCAAGCTATTGTTCAGCCTAGACTCATTGACCTGCACTGACCACATCCTTCCATAACCCTCTCATCCACATGACAGCATGTGAGAACCAACAGAAGAAGGTGAGAAAGATCCTGAGAACAGATGTAGTGTGTCTGGTTTGGCCTTGAGCTTGGGTGCTATTTGTGTCATCTTAGCCAAAGTGCTATGCTTTCTTCCAACATCCTAACAACGTGATGGCTGCCTTTTGTGTATGCAAGTGGCAAAAGTATTGAGGAGAACTAATGGGCATGTGGGAGGAAATAAAATAGCAGGCTTACAGGGAGGAGGACTGAGACTGATCTATTTACCTTGTGTGTCATTACATGGATCTGATGAATAGAGAGGATTTCTTCTGTGTAGGAAGAAAAATCATTACAATTTTGTTTCATAAGCATTTTCCTTGTGTCCCACCCTCATAATCTGAGGACCCACCATCCCTCAACACTCCCCTCTATTCACCATGTCCTCAAACCCCCCCCCCTCCCCAGTCCCTCCATCCCTCAGCACTCCATTGTTCTTCTGGAATCATGTCTTGTTTTCACATTGGCGACTCCCCCTATAGCCCATCTCGATCCTTCCACTGGCTTCAAATGGGTTGAATCTAGAGATTCTGCAACACTCCTCACTAGTAAATGGCAGGGAGTGTCATATCCCACCCACATACCCTGAGATCCCTCCATCCCTCTATACTCCCCACCCTCATACTCTAAGGCCCCTCTATCAGTAAACACACTGTGCATCCACCCTCATGCCCTGATGTCCCTCCATGTCTCGACACTCACTTGTTTGTCTAGAACCATCTCTTGGCTTCCTTGGTATATTACATTGGGACTTCCCCATCTTGATTCTCCTCAGGAGCTTCATATGGGTTATATATGTTCCTTGACAGTCCTCACCATTCACCGTATCCTACCCTCATACCCCAAGGTCCCTTTTAACATCCATTTTGGTCGGAGAGAGGTTAAAAATCTAATACTTTGAAGGAAATGTGGAGGTTTGGAGGGGTGGGGGTTGAATCCTGCCTATAATCTCCTGTATGCTGGATAACAAGGAAGAGTTTAGGTGCCCCCCCCAATCTAGCACAACACGACCTGGCACTGCCGGCAACAGGCACCAAACTACCTATCCCCCAACTTGGACAATAGGTAGTCCGGTGTCTGCACTGCTGCTAGGTGATGTTGTGCTCGTCAGGATTCATGGGACAGTGGGGGGCTCCTAAACTCTTTTATTATTCCAGCAGACTGGGTCCCAAATCATTTGCTTTACATACGACGGGAACACTATCTATTAAATAATCTGGATAGGGAGCTGGTGATATGCCGATTTCAGGTCAGTGGTCGAAAAGACCTGATACTGCACAATTTGGTTGATCTTGTTGGCAATATGTGGGAGGGGGTATGCATCCAATTGCATGCATCTCTTGATGGTCTGACTGTAGTCGATGATCATCCTATTCTTTTCCCCATTCAATACTACCACTGCCTGTGCTCTCCAGGGGCTTGTGCTGGTTTTGATAATCCCTATTTGAATAAGTGCAGTACCTCTGCCTGGATGAAAGCCCTGACCCTGGCAGTATGCCACCTACTTTTAGTGACGATAGGTTTACAGTTGAGAGTGAGGTTGGCGAATAATGACGGTGGGGGGGGGGGGGCTAATTTTAAGTGTGGAAAGCCTGCAGGTCATACGTGGTGAACAGTTGGGTTGTTGGCAGTGTGCAATGGGGGGGGGGGGGGGGGGGGTTGCAGCGGGTGGGTAGCGTGCAGTGGTCAGTTTGAAAATTGCTTGTTCTACACAGTGAGGGGTGGTTGGGGCCCATTAAACTCCATCATTGAGCTTTTAAGGTGACACTGAAAATCCAGTCCCAATAGCACAGCAGTACAGAGCTGCGGCATTACCATCAGCTTAAAGTCCTTGCATTCAGTACCCCGCACTGTTAGAGTCACTACGCACAAGCTCCAGACGTCCACTGTGTGCAACTTGGATGCCAAGGAGACCTTCTGGCTCACTGGCAATACTGTAAGGGAAAGGCATCACACTGTATCTGGGTGTATAAAGCCCTCTGTGTTCCCACTATCGAATAAGCAACTCATCTCATGGCTGTTTACCTGAATATCCATCATCGACCTGGCAAGTTGATGTGGGCTGTCCTGGTCGAATGTAATGCAGGCCATTGTCAAGACACTGCACATCACTGCTGTGGAAGATGGTGATGTCCAAGATGGTGGCCAACAGGGCTGGCACGCAGCACTGCGTGATCCAGAAGATGGTAGCCACCATGGCCCACATACAGCGCTGCTGGGTCCCGAAGTTGGCACCCAAGATGGTGGCCCCCACAGATTGCACATGGCGTTGCTGGCTCCAGGTGATGACTGTGTCTAGGACAGTGACCCCAATGATATATATATGGCACTGCTAGGAAGGGGTTTTGACTTGCACATTTTGGCATAGTGGCCCTTCTTCCCGCAGCTATAGGAAGTTAAATCTTCAGCTGGGCAGTGTTATCTCTGATGCTTACCCAGGCCACAGAAGTAGCATTTTGGGTGCTCCTGTACCACCTCAGCTGTGTTTGGATCACCACTGGAGCCGGACCAAAGTGATAGGAGGTGGTCGCAGAGCACTGCTGCTGTGTTCGCTGTTAGCGAAGGGGTGGCGGCACGTCCCAAGGTGGTGGCGCCCAGGATAACTACGAGGTGGCTGCATTGTCGGTCAAGTAAGCCTCCATGTTCTGGAGAGTCACATCCAGCATACCAGCCAGCTCAACTGCCCTCCGGAGACTGAGCTCCCCTTGCTCTAAGAGTTTCTGTCACATGTAGTTCAACCTGATCTCCGCGACCCAAGCGTCCCTGATCAGGTCCTCTGTGTAACTCTGCAGTGGACACGGCCTTGCATTCACAGGCCCATCCAAGTGCTCACAAGGCCCAAATAAATTCACCATTGCACTCACCATGTCATTGTTTACGAGTCGCTAGAATGTGTTTGGTGTAGACGACATTGATTTTAGACAGGTACTGTCCTTTGAGTATATCCATGGTCTCCTTCCTCACCCACTCCAGTCCCCTCTACACACCTGTCTTTGTAAACCACCCCCCCTCCTCCCCTCCCTGTCTCTCTAACCCACTTCCAGTTCCTTACAACCCTCCCTGCCTATGTAACCCCCCTACAACCTTCCCTGTCTCTGTAACACCCCCACCCTTCTTTGTCTCTATAAACCCAACTCCAGCCCCTACACTTCTCCCTGTTTCTGTAAACCTGCTCCAGTTCCCTAAACCCCTCTGTCTCTGAAGACCCACTCCAGTCCCCTACACCCCTTCCTCTCTCTAGTGACCCAACTCTGGTCTCCTACACTCCTTCCTGTCTCTGTAAACCTATCTCCAGTTCTGAACACCCCTCCCTGTCTCTGTAACATGGATCCTCCAGTTCCTTACACCCCTCCCTGTTTCTGTAACATTGATCCTCTAGCTCCCTACATCCCTCCCTGTCTCTGTAACATGGACCCTCCTGCTCCCTACACCCCTTCCTGTCTCTGTAACCATTTCCAGTTCTCTCTAATTCCTCCAGGTGAACTGAACAACTTCTGCATGTGATTTGAGGTGAAAAACGATGTGGCAGCAGAGAAAACCACCTCTCCTTCAAATGATCAGGTGTTGTGTCTTACAGTGGCTGATATTAAGATTGAATTAGGCAAAGCCAACCCAAGGAAAGCTACTGGACCGGGTAACATTCCTGGCAAAGTGCTCAGGAGTTGTGAAGCTCAGCTACCAGATGTTCTCACTGACATCTTTAACATCTCCCTGAGGAGCGCCATGGTCCCAACGTGCTTCAAAACCACCACCATTGTCCCTGTGACAAAGAAGTCATCTGTGCCCTGCCTCAATGACTACCGCCCTGTCGCACTCACGTCCAGCATCATGAAGTACTTCGAGATGCTTGTCATGGAGGACATCAAGCTCCTGCTGTCCCTATCATTAGAACCCCTGCAGTTCAAATATAGATCCAACTGCTCCACGGAGGATGCTATCACCACTGCCCTTCATCTAGCCCTCGCCCACCTGGAAAATAAAGACTTGCATGTTCAAATGCTGTTTATTGACTTCAGTTCGGCATTCAACACGATTATACCTCAGTACCTGACAGGGAAGGTGGGCCTGCTGAGACTAAACACCTCCCTCTGCAATTTGATTCTCAACTTCCTGATGGGGAGACCTCAAGCAGTCCGGATTGGAAACAACCTCTCCAAGACCATCACACTGACCATCACATCCCTCCCCAGAACTGCATGCTTACTCCATTGCTGTTCAATCTGCTGACCATCAATAGTGCAGCCAAACACAGCTCGAACCACATCAAGTTCGCTGAAGACACAACAGCGTAGACCTTATCAGTAAGAACGAGGAGGCAGCATACAGAGAGAAAGTGCAGACACCAATGAACTGATGCAGAGCAAAAAACTTGTATCTGAATGTAAAAAAAAGCAAAAGAGATGGTTGTCAACTTCAGGAGGGCCCAGGGAGATCATGCTCCCCCCTGACCATTGATACCTCTACTGTTGAGGTCATCAAGAGTATCAAGTTCCTCAGTGTGCACCTGGCGGAGAACCTCACCTGGTCCCTTATCACCAGCTCCATTGCCAAGAAAGCGCATCAGCACCTCTACTTCCTGTGAAGGCTGAGGAAAGTCCATCTCCCACCCTTCATCCTCACTACATTCTACAGAGGATGTATTGAGAGCATCCTATGCAACTCTATCACCGCCTGGTTTGGAAGCTATAGCACTTTGGACCGCAAGACCCTGCAGAGGATAGTGAGTTCAGTGGAAAAGACCATTGGGGAATGTCTTCCTAGCATTGAGGACATCTACTATATTCGATGCAGGCAAAAAGCAATAAACATTGTGAAAGACTCCAAACTTCCCGCGTGTAAACTGTTCTTCCTTCTGCCATCTGGCAGGAGGTACTGAAGCACTCGGGCCTTTGCATCCACAGTGGGAAACAGCTTTTGTCCCAAGCATCAGGCTCCTGAACTCCCACATAGTGCACCGTAGACTTTCAGTGTATATGTCTTAAAACCTTAATATTTTAATGTGTTAACTGCTATGTAAATATGCTCTGTGGTCCTGGAGAAACGCTATCTCATCCTACCGTGCACGCATGGTGTGAATGATAAATAAAGTTGACTTGATTTCATTTGTCTCTGTGACCTTTTCTGTTTCCTTACAACCCTCCTTATCTCTGTAACCCCCATTCCTTTGAAGACATTAATTTATTTTAATGTTTGTATATTATCTTAAATATGGAGTTAATTATGTATCGTTATATTAACCATGTGGTACACTACTTTAGATTAATGTACTGTATTCTATAAAATCATTACACTTAAAGTTATATTCTCTCTAAAAAAAATTTAAATGTCCCAATACTAGACTTAAGTTGACCTGAATGGCCAACTGTTTTTCTACTGGCCAGGACCAAAGATGGCGGTCAGTGCCCTGGTGGCCATCTTTGTGATGGGCACCGGCTGGTCGACGTCGAAGACGTCTCGAAAACGCGAATGCGCCAGCGCAGAAGCCCCTCGGCGGTAGCATCTTTGCTCTCCCCCGCCCCGACTGGTTACCAACGGCGAGGGGGCCGCCCCGACATTAGCGTCTGATTACCGAAAAACGTCTGAGGGAGGGGAGCAAGCCTGGGTCCACCCCTGTCGCCATGGAGGGAAACCCAGCTCTGAATTGTTACCCTGGTGAGAAGAGGCAGGGGTGGGGGCAAAGAGAGAGGAAGGGAAGAGAGTGGTAGGAGAGGGAAGGGGAAGAGAGGAGAGGGAAGGGGAAGAGAGGAGAGGGAAGGGGAAGAGAGGAGAGAGGGAAGGGGAAGAGAGGAGAGGGAAGGGGAAGAGAGGAGAGAGGGAAGGGGAAGAGAGGAGAGGGAAGGGGAAGAGAGGAGAGGGAAGGGGAAGAGAGGAGAGAGGGAAGGGGAAGAGAGGAGAGAGGGAAGGGGAAGAGAGGAGAGGGAAGGGGAAGAGAGGAGAGAGGGAAGGGGAAGAGAGGAGAGGGAAGGGGAAGAGAGGAGAGAGGGAAGGGGAAGAGAGGAGAGGGAAGGGGAAGAGAGGAGAGGGAAGGGGAAGAGAGGAGAGGGAAGGGGAAGAGAGGAGAGGGAAGGGGAAGAGAGGAGAGAGGGAAGGGGAAGAGAGGAGAGGGAAGGGGAAGAGAGGAGAGAGGGAAGGGGAAGAGAGGAGAGGGAAGGGGAAGAGAGGAGAGGGAAGGGGAAGAGAGGAGAGAGGGAAGGGGAAGAGAGGAGAGAGGGAAGGGGAAGAGAGGAGAGGGAAGGGGAAGAGAGGAGAGAGGGAAGGGGAAGAGAGGAGAGGGAAGGGGAAGAGAGGAGAGAGGGAAGGGGAAGAGAGGAGAGGGAAGGGGAAGAGAGGAGAGGGAAGGGGAAGAGAGGAGAGAGGGAAGGGGAAGAGAGGAGAGAGGGAAGGGGAAGAGAGGAGAGGGAAGGGGAAGAGAGGAGAGAGGGAAGGGGAAGAGAGGAGAGGGAAGGGGAAGAGAGGAGAGAGGGAAGGGGAAGAGAGGAGAGGGAAGGGGAAGAGAGGAGAGGGAAGGGGAAGAGAGGAGAGGGAAGGGGAAGAGAGGAGAGGGAAGGGGAAGAGAGGAGAGAGGGAAGGGGAAGAGAGGAGAGGGAAGGGGAAGAGAGGAGAGGGAAGGGGAAGAGAGGAGAGAGGGAAGGGGAAGAGAGGAGAGAGGGAAGGGGAAGAGAGGAGAGGGAAGGGGAAGAGAGGAGAGAGGGAAGGGGAAGAGAGGAGAGGGAAGGGGAAGAGAGGAGAGAGGGAAGGGGAAGAGAGGAGAGGGAAGGGGAAGAGAGGAGAGGGAAGGGGAAGAGAGGAGAGGGAAGGGGAAGAGAGGAGAGGGAAGGGGAAGAGAGGAGAGAGGGAAGGGGAAGAGAGGAGAGGGAAGGGGAAGAGAGGAGAGAGGGAAGGGGAAGAGAGGAGAGGGAAGGGGAAGAGAGGAGAGGGAAGGGGAAGAGAGGAGAGAGGGAAGGGGAAGAGAGGAGAGAGGGAAGGGGAAGAGAGGAGAGGGAAGGGGAAGAGAGGAGAGAGGGAAGGGGAAGAGAGGAGAGGGAAGGGGAAGAGAGGAGAGAGGGAAGGGGAAGAGAGGAGAGGGAAGGGGAAGAGAGGAGAGGGAAGGGGAAGAGAGGAGAGGGAAGGGGAAGAGAGGAGAGGGAAGGGGAAGAGAGGAGAGAGGGAAGGGGAAGAGAGGAGAGGGAAGGGGAAGAGAGGAGAGGGAAGGGGAAGAGAGGAGAGAGGGAAGGGGAAGAGAGGAGAGAGGGAAGGGGAAGAGAGGAGAGGGAAGGGGAAGAGAGGAGAGAGGGAAGGGGAAGAGAGGAGAGGGAAGGGGAAGAGAGGAGAGAGGGAAGGGGAAGAGAGGAGAGGGAAGGGGAAGAGAGGAGAGGGAAGGGGAAGAGAGGAGAGGGAAGGGGAAGAGAGGAGAGGGAAGGGGAAGAGAGGAGAGGAAAGGGGAAGAGAGGAGAGGGAGGGGAAGAGAGGAGAGGGAAGGGGAAGAGAGGAGAGGGAAGGGGAAGAGAGGAGAGGGAAGGGGAGGAGAGAGGGAAGGGGAAGAGAGAGGGAAGGGGAAGAGAGGAGAGGGAGGGGAAGAGAGGAGAGAGGGAAGGGGAAGAGAGGAGAGGGAGGGAGGGAGAGGAGAAGGGAGAGAGGGGAAGGGAGAAAGAGGGGAGGAGAGGGGTGTGTAGGGGACTGTGGGGACTTGGAGGAGTGCAGGGGATAGAAGGGGGCTACAGAGACATGGAGAGGTCTGGGTGGGAGGGTTTCTGGAACACAGGGTAATTTCCCCACCCCTCTCTTTCTCAGGAAGGACTTTGGTCTCCAGTCTCCCTCTACAGATGTCCCTCTATTTCAATACCTTCTTCTTTCCTTTCTGGTGGGTTTGCCAGGTGGTGATGTTGGAGACGAAGGTAAGTTCTGTTGTCAGGGGAGACATCAGCCTGCAACCCATTAGTGACCTGTGGTTCCTGGATTAGGGATGGTGAGGGTGAGAGGGAGAGCGAACCCCTCTAAAGGATGGACGGAGAGAGAGACTCCCACTATAAATGAGTATAGAGATGCCCTCTGTGATTGTTGGAGGTGGGGGGGGGGGGAATGGAGAGTAGGAAAGTGAATAGGGAATGGAAAGGAGGGATCTATTACAAATGGGGAATGATGGGATAGAGATTCCTTCTATAAATGGGTATCGGGAGAGATTCCCTCTATAAATGGGTATCGGGAGAGATTCCCTCTAAATGTCGTGATGGAGAGAGAGCGTCTGTGAATCAGTGGGGGGGGGGGGCGGGGGGGGGAGAGAGAGGGAGCCAGAGATCCTGTAAATGCAAGTTGAAGTCAATGTAACAATTATTTAATTTTCCACTCACTACCCTTCTACTCTCCCCCCCTCCCCTCACCTGCTGTCCTACCCCCAGTACCACATGCTCAGCACCTACTACCGGATCATACTCAGCGCTCTCATTGTCGTCATGACCCTGGTGGAAGCAGCCCGACTGGCCCTGGGCTACATGGGGAATCTGCAGGAGAAGGTCAGGGCTGGGAGGGGTAGGGGAGAGAACTGAGGGAGGGGGCAAAAGGGTAGGGAAACAGAATAGGGGAAGGGAAGGGGAATGGAGGGGGAAGGGGAGGGGAATGGAGGAGAGGGGGGAAGGGAAGGGGATGAGGGGCCATACGAGGAGGTGGTGAGGGAGGGGTGAGGGGGCAGTGACGAGGGAAGGACTTCACACCACATTCTTTTGCTTGTTGGATGTTGCTGTGCCTTCTCTTGGGTGTGGGGAGGGATAGTATTAATGTGCTGATGGGTCTTGGGATTGCAGTGTTGGAGAAAACTGAGGTGTTTCCTCCCTCCCTATTTCCACCCCCACCTTGCCCTCTCTCCTACCCCCACTCACCCTCTATCTCCCCTCCCCCACATCCCCTCCCCCACTCTTTCTCTCTTTCCCCACAGGTCCCAGCCCTAGCGGGCTCCTGGCTGCTAACTCTACTCCTCCAGCTCCCCATGGTTCTGTTTGGGCTCTGTAACCCACAGCTGAGAGTCCTGCCCCTGGAGTGGGGTCTGGGCCTTGTCTACCTGACACTTCTCCTGACCCAACTGTGGTTGAGCCTTCTCGCTCTCCGCCGACTTGCCTCCCAGCTCGAGCTCAGCTTCCACTTGGCCCACCTGTCAGGCCGGGAAGCGCAGGAGGGAGCCTCCCCCTGCGTCCAGAGGAGGTCCTTCACCCAGCATCCAGGTTGAGCGGTTCGGAGCTGAGGGAAGTACCCTATCCCTTGTATCTCCTGCACATCTATGTGACTGCATGGCCAAGCACCTCTAGATTCACTGATGACACCAATACTCTAGCCAGTTTCATGGAAATAATAAGATGGGTCATTGATATAAATGAGGAATTGGAAAACTATTGATTATTTGGTACATTTGAGAGGATGGCCATTTATTGCAATATCACTTACAAATAATCTAAAATGCATTATTCTGCTAAAATAAGCCATAAAAGAAAAAAAGTAAAATCTGCGGTCCTCGTTTAGGTCAGAAGCATGAGGGAGAATTATCTGACTGCCTTTTGAACTGGCTGGTCCATATTAACCTGTGTTGAAGTGGACAGCTCGAAGTTGAGATGGCATTTCTTCATCACTGAAAAGGCAGCTGATGTAATTTTTTAGCAGAGGGCTTTGCTTGATCTAATATTCTCAGCACAGGATCTGCCTATATTTGCACCTTTGAGCAGAATATCTGTGACCTGATCCAATCCAACACATGTAGTCAGTGGTGACAAAAACCCATAGATGCCTCCGAAGAATATACTGAGTGGCCAGCCGATAAAGAACAATACAATAAGCCAGAAAAGTGACCATAAGAGCTCCCCGCAGCTGGGCATGTTGCCTTGAAGGTTGGCAGACTGGATCTGGCTGAATACCAAGTACTAGAGAGAAGAAAACAAAAAATTATTGAAACAATATACTTCAATTGCTAAGAAATGCACTTTGCATTAAATATTGATGTGAATAGCAAATCTTATTTATAATGCCAGCTATTTTCTCACGGGTCATTGAAGATATTTTTATGAGTGACCCAATCTCCACAAGTTAACATTGCCATTGGGTTTTTTTCTGCAATGTGACATCAACAGGATAATACTATTTGTTTTCACTCTTGTTGCTGGTACATGTCGTCCCTCAGGGAACACAAATATGTTACTTTTGACTTGTGTTCAATAGACCATCAGCCCCTTTATATGTGGTTATGTTTCGATCCGTCATCCTTAACCCAGCCTCTTTATATGTGATTATGTTTCGATCCGTCATCCTTAACCCCTCCTCCATCCATCAACTACCTAATGAGCCTTGCCTCATCCATCCACCTTTGCTCCTTGTAGTGACCATCTCCACCTGCACATTCAGTCCTGATGAAGGGTCTTGACCCAAAACGTCAACCCCATTTCCCTCCACAGATGCCTTCTGACCTTGGGAGTCCCACCAGCAACTCATTGTTGTTTTGCCACTTTTTTGTGTTTTACAGACAAAACAAATTGGTTTAAAATCTTGCACCGACAAGTTCCGTGATTTAATATGAGATCCTAATGCAAGATAACTTCGCTATTTTTCAACAAGTGACTCTATATGAAACTGCGCCCTGCTCAGCCAAATATACTGCGATCACAATTTACAAATCGAGTTTATTTTTGCACCTCCCTTAAGCAAGGCTGCACAAAATGGGGAATTCACTTGTGAAAGAGTTATTTTGTTAAAACTACAATAAAATAAAAGCTGGGGTGGCTTAGCTGACGGTTCGAGTCACAGCAACCAGGAAGAAAATACTTTAAAACATATGGAAACAAGTTAAAATCCTCGAATAAGTTTATTACGCAACTCCCATCTCCATTTTGAACTTAAACACATTTAAGTAACCAGTGGAACTTGCTGAATGACGACTTGTCAAGCGTGTTGCTCTTAATTTGGATTTATAACCCCCTTAAATCTCTTCTACAAGCTTTCATATACAGTGCAACTGAGTGCAAGTCTCTTCCATAAAGAAAGGAACAGAACAATCTTATTGGTATAAAAACATCCATCAGCACTGATACTTCTGAGGGCGATTAATCCATATTAATTGGAATCTATTAACGGTAAGTATAAGCAGACAAGAATTTACCTTCGATTGACTAAATAATGTGTTAAAAGATTCCAAGCTCACGACATGGGCAGGGTTCCTTTGCTGGAACCTTGCAGTCACTTCCTTTCCAGCGATTTAATGGCAGGAAGCGAAACAATGTAGATCGACTAAAATCAGAGCAGTTCGAGTGACTCAATATACTTCAGATACTCACGGCAACTTACAGCTGGAGGAGAAGAAAAAATATACATGAAGCAGGAAGTCACAGTGATAAGATGACATCACAAAGCAACTCGAACAATTACAGCACAAAGATACCTATCAATAGTGTCAAATGTCAGATTATTACACTTAAGTGTTCTTGGCTCCTTTTGATGAAAGTAGAGCCATCAAAAGATCTTTGAAATCATACTTTAAAAACATTTAAGTCTCATCGTTCAAGGGATGATGGACAATATTTTCAAAATGAGTCCATCACATTAAGTTGGCATTTCAACAGGAGCTTGTGAAGACTCACCAAGATGCTTGTGGAGGCTTGATTAAACAGGAGCTTGTGAAGACACACCAAGATGCTTGTGGAGGCTTGATTAAACAGGAGCTTGTGAAGACTCACCAAGATGCTTGTGGAGGCTTGATTAAACAGGAGCTTGTGAAGACTCACCAAGATGCTTGTGGAGGCTTGATTAAACAGGAGCTTGTGAAGACTCACCAAGATGCTTGTGGAGGCTTGATTAAACAGAGTTGGATCCAAAGTCAAAGGCACTCTGAGCAAGAGTGACAAGTTTAGGCTTTCAAATAGGATCCTAAAGAAGGAGAAGTCAGTGGAAAGAAAACGACATTTGGGGAATAAAGTCATTATCTCACAAATTGATTGTATTGGCCAAAGTTTATGTACTGAACCTGTATTTTTTTTTTTCTCAGCCTTACCCGATTTAAATCACAACTCATTGATCTCGGGTCCTGATGTTCTAAACAGTTGTTTAGATGTGGGTTTAGATCACTCTTCGAGATCTGCTATTTTTTCTAAATTGGCAATTTTCATTCATTCCTTTTTATCAAATTTTAGTGTTTCAGATTTTTAAAATCCTAATAGCAGAGAATATTCATTTTTCTTGAATGTACAGTGTTCAACCAAAACGTGACTACCATGCAATATATCTGATCACGCTCCTGTAGTTTTATCCTTCAATTTTTCTAATATTCCTGTTTTTAAAAAACAATGGAGATTGAATACCATTTTACTTAGAGATAAAGGATTTTTAAGATTTTTGGAACAACAAATATAGTTTTTCTTTAATACTACTTCCTCCTCATTGATGCCCAATTTGATTGTTTGGGATATTACGAAAGCTTATTTGAGGGGACAAATTATTTTGTAAACAGCTAATAAAGATTGGACTTAATCAGATTAAACAAATTGATATACTATTTGCTCAAAATAAAGGTCCAGAACTATACAAAGAAGAGTTTGTGATGGCTCACCCAAGCAACAGATGACAAAGAAGAGTTTGTGATGGCTCACCCAAGCAACAGATGACAAAGAAGAGTTTGTGATGGCTTACCCAAGCAACAGATGAACTGGCTCACGGAGTCATGGGCAAATCTGTGGCAGATCTGACTGAGAGCTCCGGGTGTGGGGCAAGCCCAGACCCTGGCGGCTGATGTCAGTTCCAAGTGCATGGCTTTTGAATCATTCAAGTAGTTGGTTGAACTTTGACTCTGCGTGGTTTTTCATTCGCCGTGTGGCTAGCACGACTACATTGGTGACCCCGAGTGGTATTTGGATCCAATGATGAATGACCCAAGCACTTTCACTGAAACTGCTGACTTCTTGGACCTACAGCCACAACAGGTCTAGTTTGAACAGGCAGTAAGCTCCTCTGTGACGTGTCCACCAGCCAATCCTGGCCCATTGTTCCTGCCACTTGGAGGAATGCAATACGTGGCTTGGCTCACCAGTCTATTCTGACAATCATCTGACTGGTGGCAGATATATTTGCTTGGCACATCCTACGCAAGCAAGTTGGGCACTGGGCCAGGACATGCATACACTGTCAGACCTCCAAAGTCCAAAGGCACGTGAATGCACCCCCCAACCCTTCCAGCAGATGCACAAAAGGTTTGAGCATGTCCATGTGGACGTAGTTGGTCTGCCTCTGGACTCCTGGAGGGCAAGGTACCTGTTCACCATGGTCAACAGGTTCATCAGCTGGGCAAAAGCTGTACCACTGACTGACACATCCATTGAGTCCTGTGCCAGAGCCCTCATTGCAATCTGATTTGTATGTTTTGGCCTGCCTGCCAACATCACCTCAGACAGGGAGTTGCAGTTCACATCCAGCCTATGGTCGGCACTGGCACATCTATTTGGGATCCAGCTTCATGACACCATGGCCTAGCATTTGTAGTCCAAAGGCCTGGTAGAGTCTTTCCACCGGTACCTTGTTGGCCCTGATGACGTGCCTCTGAAGCCTGGATTGAGTTGACAAGCTCCCATGGGTGCTTCTTGGCATACGTCTGGCTCCCAAAGAAGACAGCCACATCGTTGGCGGAATTGGTATATGATGCTCTACTGATGGTTCCAGGCAAGTTTGTGCCAACAACCAATGGCACAGAGGAGACACCCAGGACTCCAAGAGAAGGTAGGAACACTAACTCCTGTTCCAACCTTATGCCATGGCCTGACACCTTCCTTTGTCTCCAGGACCTCTGGGGCTACAACTACATTTTCATTCACAGGGGAATACACTGGACTCCACTGCAGCAGCTGTACATGGGTCAGCACAAGGTGGTGGATCAGAACAGAACCACATTCGTCAACATGAATGGCCATGAGGAGACCTTCACCATTGACCACCTCAAGCCGGTGAACCTTGACCTGGAACACCCTGTGACTGTGCCACCCCGACGCTGATGAGGTTGGCTGCCTAAACAGACTAGAAGTGTTGGTCGTGGACTCTACACCTCCTAATCCCAGTCCTGGGGTGTGGGGTAGGGAGTCATGTGGTGGCTCACCCACGCAGAAAGCTAACTGGCTCACAGGCAACTCTGGAAGATCTGACTGTAAGAGCTCTGGGTGTGGGGTAAGCCCACAGCCTGGTTGCTGACATCAGTTCCACCCTGCAGGTCGCAGAGGCTGCTGGGAGAGGGGTCTTAAGTGCACGGCTTTTAAATCAGTAAAGCAGTTGGTTAAACTCACTTTCGACTGTGTGGTTTTTCACTCACTGTGTGGTTAGTGAGACTACAAGTTGAACTTAAAACCAAATATGATCTTCTTTCTACATACCCTATTGAATAACAATTGTTGAGAAGTAAGAGCCACTTTTATATTCATGGTGAAAAATACTGCAGGAAGGTATTGCAGTTTTAAAAAAATAATTGAGATGAGAGATGGTGCAATAATGACAGATCATTCTAAAATTAACAAGACATTTAGGCAATTTTATTCTAATCTCTAAAATTCTGAATTTAAGAATAATTTTACTTCAATGTCAGATTTTCTAGATTGAATAAATTTACCCACCTTATCACTGGACAACCATATAAGGCTGCATGTACCTATTTCTCAGGAGGAAATTTCTCTTGCTATCTCTTCATTGCAGTCTGGCAAATCTCCAGGACCAGATAGCTTCTCTGTAGAATTTTATAAACCCTTCTCTAAATGGCCTGTACCTAACTTAAGTTCTGTGTTGCAAGATTCATTTAAAGAGGGAAAGCTACCTTCTTCCTTTAATGAGGCTAGTATTTCTCTTATTTTGGAAAAAAGGGAAGTAGCCACAGAAGGTGCTTTTTACAGACCAATTTCATTAGATTTTTATCTAAAATTTAAGCATACAGATTAGAAACTACTCTATCAATAATGATTAACTCTGACCAAACAGGTTTTATTAAAAATCATTATCCTTATCTATCACATATTGAATAACTATATTTTCCCTC
Source organism: Narcine bancroftii (assembly GCF_036971445.1). NCBI lineage: Eukaryota > Metazoa > Chordata > Chondrichthyes > Torpediniformes > Narcinidae > Narcine > Narcine bancroftii. Next base: position 51,783,933 of record NC_091470.1, on the reverse strand, counting down.
TATCCCTATGACAGAATAAGCTGTTTCATTAGACGCTAAAAAAATGTTTCATTGGGCAGAATGGGAATATTTATTTGCTACTTTAAAGACATTTAATTTTGGTCCATATTTTTAAAATTGGATTAAATTATTATATTCATGTCCTATGGCTTCAATTAATTTGAATTTACCACAGTTGAAAATGTTTAGGCCATTAAGTCCTTTACTTTTTTGATAGAGTATTAAAACCATTAGTGGTTGCCCTTTGACAATGTAGAGAATTTAAAGGAATAACCAGAAACTGAATTGAACATCAAGAATCTCTTTATACAGATGGTCTATTGCTTTTTTCTTCAAACCAGATTTCTAGACCAAATATATTAATTATGCTCACTCAATTTGGAAAATTTTCAGGTTATAAAGTAAATTTGCACAAGAATGAACTTTTACCTTTAAGGGGATCTTTTTCTATGTATCCTAATTTTACATTTAAAATAGTGAAAGACCAATTCCAATATTTATGAATTACAATCACAAAAAGTTCTAAAAAGTTTATGAAAGAAAATTTTGAAGTATTATTTAATCAAATTAAAGTTTTACTATTGGGATGGTCACCACTTTTGATTACATTGATTGTACAAATTAATTTGATTAAAATGAACATTCTACCTAAATATTTGTACATTTTTCAAGCCTTACCAGTTTTTATCCCAAAATCCTTCTTCAATTCATTGGATTTGGTTATTTCTTCTTATATATAGCAGGAAAAACAACCACATTTAAATAAAGCCCATCTTCAGAAAACTATAAGGAATGGGAGATTATCACTTCCATATTTTTGATTCTATTATTGAGCAATTAATATACACAGTTTACTTTTATTTATTAAAATTTGATTAATTAGTAACCCGCCCACTTTGGTTAGAAATGGAAATGTTGGCAATTTTAGGTTTAGTGTTACCCTTTTCATTTTCTAAATTGACACATAATCTGATAATGAGAAATAGGTTGAGAATGTGGACATCTTTTGGTTATAACAGTTTTTCTCTAGCTAGTCCGATTATAGATAACCATCTTTTCCCACCCACCATTTTAGATGGAGGATTTAAGGAATGGTACAGATTAGGCATTAAAAGTTATAAAGATTTATTTATTTAAGATAATTGTTCAAAAGCGGCAAAGTTATCAGTTAAATTTAATCTCTCTAATAGACTTTTTTTTAAAAGAAATTTGCAAGTTAGGCATTTTATTCAGTCTAAACTACATGATTTTCCTCAAATTGCAGATTCAAATATTCTTGATGTATTTCTTGACTTAAAGTTTGTTCACAGTGGATTGATATCACATATTTATAATGATTTAAAATCAGCCTCAATGGCTTGAATTAAAAATGATTGGGAGTGTGATCTCAATAATATTCTCTGATGAGGATTGATATTCCCCTCTTAATTTAATCAATGATTCTTCATTTTGTGCAAGGCCCTATTTATTACAATTTAAGGTGGTACACAGAATACATATGTCTAAACTGAAATGATCTCGTTTTTATTCAGATGTTGACTCACTGTATTAAAAGTGCATTTTTTGAAGCCTCATTGTTTCATATGTTTTGGGAGATTATCTTTCGATCTTTATCAATGATTTTTAAGATTCAAATAGACCTGTGCCTTTTAATTGCCTTGTTTGGCTTTTCTCACGAACCAGATAAACTTTTGTTGGCATCTTAAGAGAAAGTTATTGCTTTTAGCATGTTGATAGCCAGATGAGGAGTTTTAAAGAAATGAAAAGATGAACTCTCACCAACTCATGCACAATGGTTACGTGATGTAATGACATGTCCAAGTTTAGAGAAAATTAGATAAAATATTAAAGGTAGAAAGTTTCAGTTTGAAAAAATGTTGGGCCCATTCATAGAATGCTATCACAATTGGCAGTTTTAGGTCATTTGGATGCTCTAGAGGTGCTCCGTCTACCCTCTGAGGGTTGCTACTTGATCCATTTTCATATTTCTTTTGGTCCTATTACATAACCTTGATTAGAGGGAGGGGTTAGATTAGTATTAGTTTTTTTTAGATAAGTTGATCATATATGGTTTAATTATGATGGGAATGAATTATAACAAATACTTAGGTATTACACCAAGGTATGACGAATGTTGGTATAATGTAACTCAAGTAGTTTATATTCTTAATTATTTTAACAAATTAAGTCAAATTAACAATTATGGTGAAATTTGTTGTAAAGTGCATTTATGTAAATTATATGATATATGTTATGATATTCCTTTGTTCCATTAGTAGAACATGTATATAGGATTAAACTCAATAAAAAAAAATAAAAAGAAAGAAAGAAAGTCAGTGCATAACATATCATAAAACCCTCTTAAAGCAAACACAAATTTATGGGTTTATCATTCTTGGATATCTGCAGGAAGAGTGGCTCATAATACCTACCCAAATGGGGATGTGTGATTTATTACTCAGAGAGAAAGGGAGACAACCCCTTTGGACAATTTGATACATAGTGCTGAGCTTGTAACATAGGGAGGTGAAAAAAAGGGGATGGTATTACAATGTTAGCTGTTACTTAATAGCCAGTGAGGCAAACAATATCACAAATTTACATAAAGAATTCTGATGTTCCCTCCTCCCCCCCACCCCATTATATACTAGAAAATCCCTCTTCATGATTTCTATACAGCCAGTGGCAACGACATCATTGGGCTGCAGGCAGGGAAGACATTAATCCTACATGGATATATTCAGTTGGCTTCATTGGTGAGGTGTGGTAGTATTAATTACATTATCCAAATCATCGTGTGCCTTTTACTTTCTATGGATGATCCATGACCAGCTGATTTTCTCCAACACTTCATGTGCTGTTCACCAGCTTTAAAAGAGCTACAAGGTGTAGAATAAGATACTAGTAGATAATCAGAAAGGAATAAAAGGCTTCTCAGAACCATTTAGAATATCTGATAATATAATGACCATTGAATATCACTATGGCTTGAAAACAGAATTCTGTGTGAAAGACCAAAATATTGGATATCAATATTTTATTGCATTCAAAAAACATATGTTGAAGTGGTGATTGGCAAATCTAAATAAAAAGGATGTGTAAATGTATAAAACAAAATGGTTCTGATTAAGTACATAAGCTGTGATTTCTAATGGCATGAACCAGTCTGTTTAAAAATGAAAGACACCAGCCCCTATATTTCTTAGATAAGCAAATTTATGCCATGCAACAAGAGGATAATCATTATATTTAATAAGGTTAATCTGAGCTGACGGAACTTCAGTCATTGAGGACAAACTCTTTGAAAATCAAAATTAATTGCCACTTGGATGTGCATGAGGTTATCAGTTTGTATCTTCTTTGGCTTGGCTTCGCGGACGAAGATTTATGGAGGGGGTAAAAAGTCCACGTCAGCTGCAGGCTCGTTTGTGGCTGACAAGTCCGATGCGGGACAGGCAGACACGATTGCAGCGGTTGCAAGGGAAAAGTGGTTGGTTGGGGTTGGGTGTTGGGTTTTTCCTCCTTTGCCTTTTGTCAGTGAGGTGGGCTCTGCGGTCTTCTTCAAAGGAGGTTGCTGCCCGCCAAACTGTGAGGCGCCAAGATGCACGGTTTGAGGCGTTATCAGCCCACTGGCGGTGGTCAATGTGGCAGGCACCAAGAGATTTCTTTAGGCAGTCCTTGTACCTTTTCTTTGGTGCACCTCTGTCACGGTGGCCAGTGGAGAGCTCGCCATATAACACGATCTTGGGAAGGCGATGGTCCTCCATTCTGGAGACGTGACCCATCCAGCGCAGCTGGATATTCAGCAGCGTGGACTCGATGCTGTCGACCTCTGCCATCTCGAGTACTTCGACGTTAGGGGTGTAAGCGCTCCAATGGATGTTGAGGATGGAGCGGAGACAACGCTGGTGGAAGCGTTCTAGGAGCCGTAGGTGATGCCGGTAGAGGACCCATGATTCGGAGCCGAACAGGAGTGTGGGTATGACAGGCTAGAGCTGGATGAGGTTCCCACCCTGGATGAGACATATAAGGCAATCGAACAACTGAAAAGTGGCAAAGCAGCAGGTATGGATGGAATCCCCCCAGAAGTCTGGAAGGCTGGTGGCAAAACTCTGCATGCCAAACTGCATGAGTTTTTCAAGCTTTGTTGGGACCAAGGTAAACTGCCTCAGGATCTTCGTGATGCCACCATCATCACCCTGTACAAAAACAAAGGCGAGAAATCAGACTGCTCAAACTACAGGGGAATCACGTTGCTCTCCATTGCAGGCAAAATCTTCGCTAGGATTCTACTAAACAGAATAATACCTAGTGTCGCCGAGAATATTCTCCCAGAATCACAGTGCGGCTTTCGCGCAAACAGAGGAACCACTGACATGGTCTTTGCCCTCAGACAGCTCCAAGAAAAGTGCAGAGAACAAAACAAAGGACTCTACATCACCTTTGTTGACCCCACCAAAGCCTTCGACACTGTGAGCAGGAAAGGGCTTTGGCAAATACTAGAGCGCATCGGATGTCCCCCAAAGTTCCTCAACATGATTATCCAACTGCACGAAAACCAACAAGGTCGGGTCAGATACAGCAATGAGCTCTCTGAACCCTTCTCCATTAACAATGGCGTGAAGCAAGGCTGTGATCTCGCACCAACCCTCTTTTCAATCTTCTTCAGCATGATGCTGAACCAAGCCATGAAAGACCCCAACAATGAAGATGCTGTTTACATCCGGTACCGCACGGATGGCAGTCTCTTCAATCTGAGGCGCCTGCAAGCTCACACCAAGACACAAGATCAGTTTGTATACAATAATAGCAAATACATTTTGATGGATTAGGCCATTTTGCAGAAGTAATTATTAGAGGTATATGTAAAGATAAAGTGATGTAATTTTCAAGTATTCATTGATTTAAAAAGGTTCTATTGATCAAATTTAGAGATACAGCATAGTAACAGCCTCTACTGGCCCTGCACTGGCCCACAAGCCTGCACTGGCCCACAAGCCTGCACTGGCCCACAAGCCTGCACTGGCCCACAAGCCTGCACTGGCCCACAAGCCTGCACTGGCCCACAAGCCTGCACTGGCCCACAAGCCTGCACTGGCCCACAAGCCTGCACTGGCCCACAAGCCTGCACTGGCCCACAAGCCTGCACTGGCCCACAAGCCTGCACTGGCCCACAAGCCTGCACTGGCCCACAAGCCTGCACTGGCCCACAAGCCTGCACTGGCCCACAAGCCTGCACTGGCCCACAAGCCTGCACTGGCCCACAAGCCTGCACTGGCCCACAAGCCTGCACTGGCCCACAAGCCTGCACTGGCCCACAAGCCTGCACTGGCAAATTGTTGCACCGACCGCAATACTAACCCTGCTGCCAAATCTCTCTTCATCAGAATCAGATTTGTAGTCATGAGCGTGCACTGTGAAATTTGTTGTTTTGTGGGTACAGTATTGTGCAGAACAAGGTGCAAAAATTACTATAAATTACAATTTCATAAATTCTAGATTTGCCTGGATTAGAAAATATGTCTTATGAGGCAAGATTAACAGAGCTAGGGCTTTTCTCTTTGGAGCAAGGAAGGATGAGAGGTCAAGAGGTCTACAAGATTTTGAGAGGCATTGATAATGGAGACAGCCAGCATCTTATTTTCAAGGGCGGTGTAGCAAGCAATAGAGGAAATCTGTCCAAAGTGAAGGGGTAAAAGTTCAGGGGAGACATAAGGTGTCAGTTTGCTTGTTTTTTTTTACACACACAGAGTGGAGGGGGCTTGCCAGGGGTGGTGGTGGAGGCTGCAACATTAAGGGTATTTAAAAGATTCTTTGGCAGGCATATGGATGAAAGAAAAATAGAGGGTTATGAAGTAGAGAGGGTTTAGTTTCTTTTCTGGGTACATATATGTAGATTGGCATAACATCGTGGGCCAAAGGGCCTGTTCTGCGTAGTAATGTTCATCATTAGATTCATCAACACAGCAGCACAGTGCAGGCCCATGAGTCCACAATGTTGTGCCAATCCACAGAAAGCTACTCCACAATTTAACTCTTCTCCACCACACACACATAACCCTCTTTTTAAAAAAATTTCTTACAGCCATGTGCCTATCTAAGTGTCTTTAAAATGTTCCTCTTTTACAGCCTCCATCACATGCCCAATGAATGCATTCAAGCGCCTTCCACTCTGTTTAAAAAAAACCTTGCATCTGATGTCTGCCCTAAACTTTCCTCCACTCATTTTCTTTCTTTTTGTTGTGGTGGTCCTGGTGTAGTTTCTGGTTAGGATAGCACTCGGAGGTTCAAGAGTTTCATAGTTCATAAAACTTACAGCCCAACTTGTCCAAGAGACCAAGGTTGGCTGCTTCCTGCATTCTGCCCATATTCCTTTCAATCATTCCTATGAATGCACTGGTCCAAATGTATGTCAAACTGCATCGAAAATGATGCTAAAAAGTTTCTGGTTTATACTCCACAAATTCATCTTTTAGCTTCTCACAAGAAATAAAAATTATCTGGTTTATATGTAGGTTGAAATTTCCCTTGTCTTTTTTTTAAACTTCTTAATCCCTGCCTTTATTTTCCTGATTTATTCCAGGTCCAATGTTACAACTATTCGATGGCTTGAACACCTCCTTCCAGTTTCCTTCTATTGCTTTCATCTGTTTAACCATACCCATGCAGCAGCTCATCATTCTGCCATGTGCTCACATCGCCCAGTTCATTAACGAACTCCCCGCTCACCTGGTGGCCTGTTACTGGTATGCATTCCTGGGCTTAGTTATCACAACCCTTTGTTCTGTCCTGTCCTGATTCACCCTCCACAGTCTTCATGAGCAGCATGCTGCCAGATTACTTTCAGGACCGCTTGTGCTTCTCATTTGCTTTCAGGTCCACTTGTGTTCAACCCATTCGGAGTTCCTGCTACCTGGTGTGCTGGCTCTTATCTCAACATCCCTTCATGTTGCAGAGCCCATTTCCTTTTCTCCCTATTTGCCATATATCTTTCAAGTCTACTATCCCATCATTACTATCCTCTCCCTTTCAGTTCTTGTCCCCATAGATCTTTTTAACCATACATGATGCACCCGCTCCATCACCATCATGTCCTCACATCACCTAGTTCATTAACAATGGCCCACTCACAGAACGGGGGGCAGGGGGAATGGCGCATGGCCATGCAGAGGATCTGAGTAGGTGTGTTTTGAAAGAGCTCTCCATAAAAAGTATTAAAAAGATGGTCTGAAAGCTCAAAAATCAGAATTTCATCATAAAAAATGGACAAAACTAGTACCAAACGACTGAGGCAACCAAAAACAAAAACTGAAGAAGTAAGCAATATTTTAAACTGAGGACCCTTTTATATGAACTAGCAAATATTTGAGGCACAGTAGTTTTTAAAAAAAAACCACGAGAAGAGCAGAGGAGTAAAGATCTGTGATGGAGGTGTGCAATAATGTTTCAATAACAATGCAGTGTCCAGTGTCTGTAGTATACCCAGCATTCTTGCAGCATGGACTATGAATTATTATATAGATCAGAGCAAGCTATAATTGTAGTTCACTTTCTAAATTTCCTAGTAATGAGATGCCAAGCTTTTCTATCTTTGTACCTGTGTTTCAATATTCCCTGAGATCTAGTGGTCAATTGCATGATGTAACCATATGGTTATATGGTTATATAGGATTGGAGGGGTATGGACCAGGTGATCTAGTGATCAATTGCATGATGTAACCATATGGTTATATAGAATTGGAGGGGTATGGACCAGGTGTTGGTCAGTGGGACTAGGAGGGTGGGGATTTGTTCTGGCATGGACTAGTAGGGCCAAACTGGCCTGTTCTGTGCTATATATGGTTATATGGCAACAGCTCATCCAGGAACATCAAGTGAAAGCCTGATGAGGAGCAAAACACGAGGGGCCTTGGGACCGGCTGAACCTGCTGGGGAGGGGGGGGGGGGGTAGGGTGTCGGCCCAAGATATAGCCAACATCCTGAATAAAATGGAAACTTTGTGCACTCGCTTTACGAGCATTGAATCAGTGATAAGAGACATATGGGAAATGATATTGAAAATTAAAGAAATCGTGGAAGATTTAATGGAACAAATGACTCAAGTGGAGGCTGAGCTGGATAAAACAAAAGACAGGCTAAAGGCTCTAGAAAAAAAGGACACAGACAGAAAAGAAATGATAATGGAAAATTTCAGCAGGTTCAACAATGTAAGAATCATTGGACTGAAAGAAGAAACTGAGGGGAAAGACCCCATGAGTTTCTTTGAATCATGGATCTCACAAATGCTGGGACAAAAGTTAACCACAAAGCTGCAAATTGAAAGGGCTCACCAGATCCTTGGAGCCATAAGAACTGGTGAACAACGACCATGACCAGTCCTGGTAAGACTGTTAAGTTACCAGGAGTGGGATGCGCCCTTGGGAGCAGCATACAAATATTCAAAAAATAGCAATGGCTCATAAGTGGTGGAAAATGAAAATAATGTTTTTTTCAGGACTTTAGCCCTGCTTTGGTCAAAGAATTTGATGAGGTAAAGAGACAATTGTGATCCAAAATCTTAAAATATTCAATGATTTACCCAGCGATGCTGAGGGTTGATGTCCCAGAAGGTAAATGATGAATTTTCAAGAATAAAGAAGTGGAAGATGTATTGGGAAGGGTTGTGGCTGTCATGTGACAGTACTGGCCCCTACCTAGTCAGAGGACACACCAGCTGCCAATCAAGGTTTGGTTCTGCCCCACCCATTAGTGCACACCTTGTTGTTGGCCACATGTAAATTACTTGGACTGCACTCTCCAACCTGCCTGTACTTGACCTTGGGCCATTGGCTATTTTAATTAGATTAACCCTCCTGCCACTGAGCTATTGGCCCCCAGTAAACGATGTCCCTCTAGCACTATAAAGGTGCCATGTGCTCTTTATTCTCTTTCTTTGCAAGCTTGGGACAACCCTGCTTCACTCCAGGCCTAGAAATGTGGAAAGGTGCTGGAGAAACCGTTGGTAAGATGTGCACTGTTAAAAGGGTTGGGAGCGTTTAATTAGTGTCCCCTGTAGCACGGAGCCAAGGGGGGGTGGGGCATCATAGTGATTTTTCCTGGATCATTGTATGTACCAGTTCAGTGTGTGTGTGTGCTCTGCATCACTTATCTTCTGTAAATAAAATCCTTCCCTACATCAAAACTTGTCTTTGAGACCTAACAAACCTGTTTATTCACTTACAACAGAAGAATTTTTAAAAAAGTTGTAAAGAGATTTGAGCTGCCAGATAAGAAGATTGAAAAGACCATGTTGGAACTGTACTAACTGAGGATGTATCTTTTTTTCTTTTTTGTAGTACTGAGCCGTCTTGTTTTTGCTGCTAAAATAAAAATCATTATAATATACAAGGAGAGTGTTGGAAAGAAAGGAAAGTGGTGAGAAAAGTGGCAGGGTGGGGACCATGATCTCAGGTGGAAAAATTGTGCCAGGAGAGGAGCAGTTTTTAAAGGTGGTGTTAAAGAGAGGGGTTCTTCTACTTTGGAAGATTCCGCGGGCTCTTTTCACGGACTTCCGAATTCTATTGTTTACGTCACCATCAGAGCTAGGTATGTGTATGTGTTTCTTAAAGGGGAAATGCGTATGTTTCTTAAAAAGGAATTGTTATCCTATTATTTTAAAAATTGGAAAGGTTTCCCGTATGGTGTGTTGCCTCCCAGGAGCCAGGGTGTGAGACGTCGGGGGGAAGGTGAACGGCCAGAAGTCCTGATACACGTGGGTACAAATGACGTGGATAAGATGAAGGAGGAGATCCTGAAGAGGGACTACAGTGAGCTCGGAAGGAGGTTAAGAAGCAGGACCTCCAGAATTGTAATCTCGGGGCTGCTACCTGTGCTGAGTGTGGGTGGGGGCAAAAATAATAAAATCGGGAGGTTAAATGTGTGGCTGAAGGAATGGTGCAGAGTGCAGGGATTCAGGTTCATTGACCATTGGGATCTCTTCTGGGGAAGACAAGACCTCTACAGGAGGGATGGTTTACACCTGAATGCAACGGGGGCCAATATACTGGCAGTTAGGTTTAATAATGCTGTCAGATTTGATTTAAACTAATTTGGCAGGGGGAAAGGAACAGGACTGATAGGGAAGCAGATAAGAGAGTGAATATAGGGGTGGTTCCATTAGATGGTGAAACAATAAGGAAAAAGGGAACTATAAGTGATAGGAGAGTAGGGGCAAGTGCATCGAGAACAAAGGTGGAGGGAGAAAGGAGATACGGTATCAAGGTATTGTGTATGAATGCACTGAGTGACGTGGACTTTTACCCCCTCCATAAATCTTCGTCCGCGAAGCCAAGCCAAAGAAGGAATAAAATGGATGAGCTTGAGGCGCAAATGGCAATGGGAGGTTATGACATTGTCGGAGTAACGGAGACATGGCTGCGGGAAGGGCAGGATTGGGAAATAAATGTTCCCGGGTACACGTCCTATAGAAAAGACAGAAAGTTAGGAAGAGGAGGTGGGGTAGCTCTGTTGGTAAGAAATGAAATTCAGGCGTTTGAAAGGAAAGACATTGAAACAGGTGGGGTAGAGTCTGTTTGGATAGAATTAAGAAATTGCAAAGGCATGAGGACCATAATGGGGGTCATTTACAGGCCTCCGAAAAGTAGCTCAGATATCGGTAGAAGTATAAATCAGGAATTAAGAGTGGCATTTCAAAGTGGTAGCAATAGTTATGGGGGACTTCAACATGAAGGTGGACTGGGATAATCAGACGGGGGCAGGAGCACAAGAGAGTGAGTTTATTGAATGTCTACGAGATGCTTTCTTGGAGCAGCTAGTGGAGGAACCTACCAGGGGGAAGTTGATTCTGGACTTGGTGCTGTGCAGCGACGCAGAGTTAATAAGTGACCTCGATGTAGGGGAGCCATTAGGGAATAGTGACCATGGTATGGTTACTTTTGAGCTGCAATTAGAAAGGGAAAAAGAAAGGAAGTCGGAAGCATCTGTACTGCAGTTAAATAAAGGGGATTATGCAGCTGTGAGGGAGGAGCTAGCCAAAATAAAATGGAAAGATACACTAGCTGGGAGGTCAACTGGGGAAAAATGGCAGGTATTTTTTGACATTTTTCACAGGATTCAGGACAAATTTATTCCAAAGTGGAGGAAAGGCTCTAGGAGATGCAAATGGCAGCCGTAGCTAACTAATGAAATCAAGTGCAATATCAAATCCAAAGGGAGTAAGTATAAGATAGCGAAGCAGAGTGGGAAGTTAGAGGATTGGGAAACCTTCAAAGAGCATCAGAGGGTAACTAAGAAAGTCATAAGAGAGGGGAAAATGAAGTACGAGAGGAAATTAGCAAATAATATAATGGAGGATAGCAAAAGCTTTTTTAAATATGTGAAGAGGAAGAAATTGGTTCGGTCCAAAATTGGTCCATTAAGAATGGAAAAGAGTGGAATTATTACCAGAAACAAGGAGATGGCTGAGGAATTTAACAAATACTTTGCAACTGTCTTCACCAAGAAGGATATAGGTTATGGTCAGTTAGGGGGTAGTGGTCATGTGGTATTAAGAGACTTGGGGAACTTTCCTGGGGAAGTAGGGGATCTAATGGATATCCGGATCCAGAAGCAGGAGGTTGTGAGTAAATTGTTGGGACTGAGGGCTGATAAATCCCCAGGGCCTGATGGGCTGCATCCCAGGGTGCTTAAAGAAGTTGCTATGGAAATTGTGGAGGCACTGGTCGACATTTTCCAAAGTTCCATAGATTCGGGGGAGGTCCCAGAGGATTGGAGAGTGGCTGATGTGGTGCCGATTTTTAAGAAGGGAGGGAGGGAGAAAACGGGAAATTATAGACTGGTCAGCCTGACGTCAGTGGTGGGGAAGATATTGGAATCTATCATAAAAGGAGTAATAGCAGAACACTTAGGCAGAAATAATAGTATAAGGGCTAGTCAACGTGGATTCCTTAAGGGTAAGTCATGCTTGACTAACCTTCTGGAATTTTTCAAGGATGTGACAAAGAGGATGGACTTGGGAGAGCCAGTGGATGTGGTGTATTTGGAATTCCAGAAGGCCTTTGATAAGGTACCGCACGGGAGACTAGTGGGCAAGATCAGGGAGCATGGTATTGGAGGTAAGGTGCTGACATGGATAGGAAATTGGTTAAGAAATAGGAAACAAAGGGTTGGAGTAAGCGGGTCTTTTTCAGGATGGCAGGATGTGACGAGAGGAGTGCCGCAGGGATCGGTATTGGGTCCTCAGTTGTTTGTAATTTATGTAAATGATTTGGATGAGGGGATTATTAATAACATGAGCAAATTTGCAGATGACACTAAACTGGGTGGCGGTGTGGGGTGTGAGGAGGATGTCAGGAAAATGCAGAGGGACTTGGACAGGTTGGGGGAGTGGGCTGCTGAATGGAAGATGACGTTCAATGTGAGCAAATGTGAGGTTATCCATTTTGGGGGCAATAATAGGAAAGCTGAATATTATTTAAATGGAGACAAGCTAGGGAGTGGGGAGGTGCAAATGGATCTGGGTGTACTTGTTCACCTGTCACTGAAGGCTAACATGCAGGTTCAGAAAGATGTGAAGAAGGCAAATGGCATGTTGGCTTTCATAAAGAGGGGATTGGAGTATAGGAACAGAGACGCCCTTTTGCAGTTGTACAGGGCCATGGTGAGACCCCACCTGCAGTATTGCATCCAGTTTTGGTCTCCAATTTTAAGGAAGGACATACTAGCTATAGAGCGTGTGCAGCGCAGATTTACAAAGTTAGTTCCAGGGATGGCGGGGTTGACATATGCTGAAAGGCTAGAAAAACTGGACTTGTATCCGATGGAGTTTAGAAGGATGAGGGGGGACATGATTGAGGTATACAAAATTATCAGGGGGATAGACAGGGTGAAGTCGGATTACTTGTTCCCAATGATGGGGGAGATGAGGACTAGAGGGCATAGTTTAAGAATACAGGGTAGGCCCTTTAGGACAGAGATGAGAAAACATTTTTTTACCCAGAGAAGTGTGAATCTGTGGAATGCTCTGCCACAGAGGGTGGTAGAGGCAGATTTGCTGATTATGCTGACAAAGGAGTTAAGGGTTATGGGGATAAGGCTGGAAAGGGGTACTGATAGTAGTGATCAGCCATGATCTGTAAAATGGCGGTGCTGGCTCGACGGGCCAAAGGGCCTACTCCAGCTCCTATTGTCTATTGTCTATTATACAATTATTGTTTGAAAAATGGTATGGAAACAACATTAAAGTTTATTAGTCTTAATATTAATGGGTTAAACATGCCAGTGAAAAGGAAAATTGTCTTGGTATTACTAAAGAAATTAAAATCAGATATGATCTTTCTACAGGAAATGCATCTAACTAAATTGGAATATGATAAATTACAAAGGAGATGGGTTGGACAAATAATATTGTCTTCCTTTGGTTCAAAGGCAAGAATGGTAGTGATTCTAATTAATAAAAGTATACCAGTATTAATAGAAGATGCATCGATTGAATAATTTGTGGAGAAGCATGGACATTTATGAATATTTATGCCCCAAATGACAATGAAGCCTTTATGAAGGACATCTTAAAAATAGCAGAGGGAAGACAAAATATATTGGTTGGAGGAGATTTTTAAAAATTTTTGATTGGACCCAATACTAGAAGAATCTGCAAGAATAGTAATGAGGGTGAAAGTGGCAAAAACCACAATTTTGTATATGAAGGATCTAAATCTTATCGCCATATGGAGGCAATTAAATCCCACAGAGAGAGACTTCTCCTTTTACTCAAGGGTACACAATTCACATACAAGGATTGATTTATTTTTTAATGTCTCCCAAGTTAAAAAGCAGAGAGATAAAAACAGAAATCCTAGCGAGGCTTCTATCAGAACACTGATATTAAGTATTGCAATAATGGAAAAGCAAGAAGGATGGCGTTTCAATTCCACTCTACTTAAAAGAAGACTTCTGTGAGTTTATAAAGAGACAGATAGAAATATTTTGCAAAACAAATCAGCCATCTACTAATAATAGGTTTTTGATATGGGACATGCTCAAAGCATATTTGAGGGGACAAATTATATCCTATACAAAGAACATTAAGAAATTTATGGCAGAAATAAACAGTTTCGAGAAAGATATAGAATTAGAGAAAAAAAAGTGTAACATTTCCTTTTTAAGAAACATACACATTTCCCCTTTAAGAAACACACACACACACATACCTAGCTCTGATGGTGATGTAAACAATAGAATTCAGAAGTCCGTGAAAAGAGCCCGCGGAATCTTCCGAAGTAGAAGAACCCCTCCCTTTAGCACCACCTTTAAAAACTGCTCCTCTCCCGGCACAATTTTTCCACCTGAGATCATGGTCCCCACCCTGCCACTTTTCTCACCACTTTCCTTTCTTTCCAACGCTCTCCTTGTATATTACAAGGATTTTTATTTTAGCAGTAAAAACAAGACAGCTCAGTACTACAAAAAAGAAAAAAGAAACATCCTCAGTACAGTTTGAAAATTATATTTTCAATCTTCTTATCTGGCAGCTTAAATCTCTTTACAATTAAAAAAAACTCTTCTATTGTGAGTGAGGAAACAGGTTGTTAAGTCTCAAAGGCAAGTTTTGATGTAGGGAAGAATATACACTACTGGAGAATAAAAAGTGAAGATATAATACAATACAAACAAGAAAAAGCTATATTAAAACTAAATAACAATATTATGAGTTAAGTGAATGGACACATATAGTCTTATCTTGGCAAATTAAAGCAGAGGAGTCACCATGAATGATAAATGGTATAAAAATAGAGACAGACACTCTAGCATTTAAACAAAAGGAAATCAGTTATCTTTAGACAATATTACATGAAATTATATAAATCAGAATTATTAGGAGACAAGAATAAAATGGAAGAATTTCTGTTGAATGTTGAACTTCCAAAACTAGAAGACAAAGAAAAGATAGAACTAGATACACCCTTTACAAGGGAAGGAATTTATAAAGCCCTGGGTACCTACAGGCTAATACATCACCACGGGAGGATGGATTCCCACCAGAGTTTTACAGACAATTTGAAGAATTATTAATGCCCATATTAATGGATGTTTTGGATCAAGCTGTAGAAACACAACCCCTCCCAGAATTATTCTCAACCATGATTATTAGTGTTAGCAGAAGAAAGGGACCCTTTACATACTTGGTCATATAGACCAAATCTCTCTGTAAAATGCCAATTAAAAGACACTTGCAAAAGTGATGACTAATAGATTAGGACAATAGCTACCAAAATTAATATATACAGACCAGGTAGGATTTGTTAAAGGAAACCATTCTTCAAATAGTCTAGGAAGATAATTTAATACAATACACATGGCAACATTCAAACAGAATCCAAGTATTACAGTCTCTCTGGATGCGGAAAAAGCATTTGAATGTTTGGAATAGTCCTTTCTATTTAAAATAGTGGAAAAATATGGTATAGGCAAAAGATTTATAAACTGGATAAAAACTTGATATCATAAATCACAAGCTGCAATTGTAACCAATAATCAGATGTCAGGGTGTTCCCTTTGAGTAGATCAAGTAGACACTGTACACTTTTTATTTTAGTGATTGAACCACTGGCAGAGATAATAAGAAGGGATCTAGATATGAAGGGCTTCAAAGTTGGACAAGAAGAACACAAAATTAGTCTATTTCCTGATGATTTTCTACTATAGCTATCAAAACTGGGTAAATCTTTGGTAAAATGACAAGGAACTCTTGAAAAATATGGAAGAATATCTGCTTATAAAGTAAATATGGACAAAAGCCAGATAATGCCATTGACATGATTTGAATATTGAAGATACCAAAAAGGAAGTAATTTTAAATGGAAGACAGATTGAATAAAATAGCACTGACAACAATTTACAAAATCTGTATAAACTAAATTGTGCTCCTTTTTTGGGAAAGATAGAAGAGGACCTGCAGAAATGGAGACACGTACCACAATTACTTTAGTGGGAAAGGTTAACTGAGTCAAAATGAAAGTGATACCAAGACTGCAATATCTTTTTCAATCGCTGCCTATTCCGTTACCTAAAAAAATTCTTTAAATTATTAAACAGACAGTTCCTATGGAATAATAAGGTACTATGAATAACATTGCAAAAACTGATATGGGACTAAGGGCTGGGAGGACTAAGACATACAGATGAAAAAAAATACTACTTAGCTGTACAGGCTAGATTTCTCACAGCCTTCTTTGTAGAAGACAGCCCCCCCACCCCCCTGCCCTTGGATTCTGATGGGAATGCACTCAATGGGAGAGGGGGAAACAAATGATGTCATCCATAAATGAAATGTCAAATCACTAGAAAAAAAATACATAATCCCATACTAAAACATATAATCAGAATGTGGCAAGAAATTAATGAATGTTTTGGTAAAAAGCTGAGCTATAATTAAAAGCACCATTGTATAAAAATGTATTATTACCTATGAACTTAGGCAATAGAATATTAAATTCGTGGTATGACAAAGGTATGTTATTTTAAAGAATGCAATACGGAAGGAACTCTTATGTTCTTCGAATAACTAAGACAAATACAGAGTGGCAAATGGACCTTCTGTTTTCTTCAGCTTAGATCTTTCTTAAGAGAAAGATGGGAACCAACGTTGACCCCATCAGAAATTAGTGAAATGGAACAAATGATCTGGATGGGGAATACACCTAAATTTATAACAAAAATGTACTCTCCAGAGCAAAAGTGCAAAACCAAGGTTACAGAGGTCAAGGGAAAAATGGGAGTTGCACTTGGACGTGGTGATTTTAGAAAGGAGCTGGTCAGACTAGTGTAAGGACAGGATGACATCAATTATAAATGCAAGATATGGATTGGTTCAATATAATTTTTTTACTCCAATTATAACTTACCCAGAGAAATTACACAAGTCAAAAGCAGAAATATCAGAGATGTGTTTCAGATGTAGGACGGAGACAGGAACCTTTTAACATCCTACGTGGTCATGCGAAGTTGAGGACATTTTGGCAAGATATCACAGAAAAATTAACCAGGATAACAGGAGTGGCCTTCGTGGGGGACCCAGAGCTATATCTACTAGGTAATTTTATGGAAATAAGCAACACATTGAATAAATATTAAATCTCATTTATAAAAATAGCACTGGCGGTAGCAAAAAAATGTATCAGACCATTGCAAGTCCGACTCCCCTCTACTTCTAGAATGATGGACTGTGGAAACGAACAGCTGTATATCTATGGAGAAAAAAAACACATAAATGACATTTTTGTAAAGATCTGGCAGTCATACCTGGACCATAAAGGGGCCCAAATATAGTAATTAAAAAAAGGTCTGTAAATGTTACTATTATACATATCCAAATTTGATTTCCCCAATTGTATATATTTAAAAGATATGTAAGCTCCGACAGTGTGCAGATCTGTATGTATGGAAAGGGGGATGGAGGGAGGGATGGTTTGTAAGAAAAAGTTTAATATAATGTGATATTGAAGATTTTATGTACATCTTTGAAAAAAAATCAAAAATATTTTAAAAAACCCAAAGGCCCACTCACCTGGCAATCCATTACTGTTGTGCATTCCTGGGTTAGATGTCCCAATGGTCTGCTCAGCCTTGATCTGGTTCATGCTACAGTTCGCTTGTGATTTCCTCCACCACTAAATGCACTGCTTCAGCTTCCTCTTGTTTGGTCTTTAGAAATCAGTGCACAGTGGAGTACTTAATGTGACAAGACCAATCAGAACTGCTCTCAAAAATGTGCAGGGGTTTGGGGAAGAGAATTATAACATCTAGTTAACCTGAACTTGTACGAGCTAGTGTACAAAATTATGTTCGCTCATCTTAATGATTTAAACATCTTTGCAGTGCTGACCATACAGACCCTTATCAAATTGAGCCCAATTTTGAAAGTGGTTGGTATCAATTCAAGCTGTTTCTTAGAAAGGAAGTGCTTTGTGGCCTTAGCTTGGCAATAGGATTACTTCTACAAATGACTGAGACAGAAACTGAAAATCCATTGACACTCAGTGACTCTGAAGGTGCTCTATGTTGTTTCTCTTTCTCTGACTGTAAGTCGCACAGGTCAATTTCTGCTGATGGCAAATCTTTGCCTTACCATATAACCATATAACATTTACGGAGCGGAAACAGGCCATATTGGCCTTTCGAGTCCGCACCAGTTCACTGATTTTGTGCGCCCTCTTCAGGCATTGGTCCCGGTAGATCTTCATTCAATAACGATGGGTGAATTCAATGCAGGTGGAATCAGATAATAGCAAAACTATGAGCAAACAGATTGGCTGTCTGTGTACCAAAAAATAGTAAAACTTGACGAAACTGCTCTCCAGTCATTTTCAAGAAACTGCCTACTTTTTGTTTAGCTGTTGATAAAATTCCAATTTTTGGCGATGACTTTTCCTCATTAAGGTATAAAAACAAACAATTGTCTGAAGGTGCAACAATATTTTCTTGTCTGTCTCAGCCACTATGGCATTCCTTGCAACGGCAATGAAAAAGCCCACACTCAATTCCATCCAAAAGCTGCCAAAATCTATACAGTAAACAATCAAAAAATATTCTAATACAGAACTTGAAATAAAAACAAAATGGATCCTAACTGCTGCACACTATCCAAGATAAACGGCAGACTAAAGCTTATCATGTGTGAAAAATTACACGACACTAAAAGAATCTTGAATAATCTTTAAAAATGAAAATAATTTTGTTTTAAGCAAATGTAAATCTTTGAACTAGTTATGTGTACACAAGTTATATATTGTACACATTTTTTCTTTACAGCCTGAAAGGTTGGCATGACTTGCTTTGTAAAAATCAGATTTTGGACAAGTCTGTCTTTTTGTTTTCATCCAGTGTTAAATAAACATTTTTAGACTGGTTTAAGAGACCTAAACTACAGGTGTGACAGAATTTACACTAGGGGTTGCCAGTGAGCAGCCAGCCAGGCCCTTTCCAGGAAGTTGGCACGAATGGGTCACAAACAGGCAAGTTCTGACTTGCTGACAGCAAAGTGCAGGCAACTCCCCACCAAAGTCATTTTTTGAATTCACTCTGTTTGCTCCGCATCAACCTTCTTGCACAGATAGTCAACATTTCATGTCCATCACTTTACTGTCATTCAGTTTTCACATGTCATACAGGCCTTTCAAAATACAAAATGGATGTGAAAAATTAATAAAAGGTTCAGGTAATGTGTTGGATCCATGTTTTGAAAGCAACTTGGATTGGAATTGCCATCACTCAGCCATTTAATGGCTGTAATCCCATTTCCTTATGAATGGGAGGTTTACACAGTGATGGTTAACGTTGCACGAGACATTCACTCCACTGCTGGAATCCACCAGCACAGCCAAGTCTTGCTGAGATTAAAATGTACAATGCAGGATTCATTGACCAATTAACTGATTGATGAACTGGGTTAGGATATAAATGAAAATGTGAACTTTCTTAATAATTCTGCTCTCATTTATGATTTTGGTCAGTTTCATCTGCTTTCAATTTCATTGTTTTTGAGGCTCCCTGAATGGCAGACTCTTAAAGATTATAATCTCTCACAACTGTTAAAGATCTGCCTAGACCTTTGCCTGCTGTGAATGCCTCTCAGAGACATTCCGAGGGCAGGTTGTCTTCACCCTGCTCTCCAAGGTCCAGTAGCTACCTGGACCTTAGTGCTGGGCTTAGAAGTGGGTCAGCAAGACTGTAAAACATTGCTGCCTAAAACCAAGTATTTTCTGAGAAAACATAGGCCCAAATTTTATATTTAGAAACACATTTCCCATGTTTTCACATTTATTTTGTGCAAAAGCATGTTTGAAGGAGTTGAATGTGATTTGAATTTGATTGGCCACCAGATGCAAATGAATCATTCATTACAACATTAAGAATGAGTGTACTGATGAGAATTCTTCTGGATCAGCAGTGGAGGTCTTCGTTGGAATCCCTTTGTGATTACTGAGCTCACCAGTTTGTTCTTTCTTCTTAACAATGACATAAACTGTTGATTTTAGTAATCCTAAGGTTTGGGCGATTTTCTCTTCTTGTTTTATTCTTGTTTTTCAGCCTCATAACGGCTTCTTTGACTTGCATTGTCATAACTCTGGTCCTCATGTAGAAAATATCCAAAGGTGATTAAAAGCAAGCCGAGCTCTTTTACATCTGCACCAATGAAGCATACCAGAGTACAAATGTCCCAAACATTATGGGGCCCAAAAATGAGAGGACTATGTATAAAAAAAATACTGTAATTTCTACATATTTAAACCAAAATGTATACAAAAAACCTTAAATAAAGTCTGGATTGTGGACTTTAATTGCGTGAATTGTTTGATTACAAGTTTAAAACTGTGGAGCACAGGGGCAAATAAAATGTAGGGCACTGTAAATGGATTGAGTTTTACCTGTATTTTTAAAACATTTAGTTCTGGGAAATTAACAGTAGGTCTGTGAGCTATAAAGAGAAAGGACTAGTGATTAGACAGAACTCTTACATGTTATACACACAGTATTAGCTTTTGTCTAGCTTTGAACAATTTCTATAGTTCATTTATGCCATTCTCATACATATATGCCAATCTGATGATTATTAAACAATTACTTTTTAGAGATTATCTTGTAAATGAAAGCAGATAAAAATATATATTTTTTACAAAAATTTATTAATATTTCAACTTGGAATACAAAGTAGATTGTTAAATTCCAAATGACTACAAATAAAAATGCTAGCCACTAGATGCTTGGACAGGTGATTGATTTTTTTCCGTATGTACATTGGACACTTGCACCAGAAACTTCAGGAGAGGGACTGGAGTTTTTGAACTCAATCATTGGATTTCTTTCTCTTCCTCTTCACTGCCCTCACTATCACTGTCCCTGCCAGGGTGTTCAGGCATCTGTCGATGCTCCTGATCTGGTGTCTCTTCATCTTTATTTTCAAGAACAGACTTTTCAATAGTTTCGACATTCTCAATAACTGGAACTGGATCAGGTGCTTTAGTTGACTTGGGGACTGGTGGCAGAAGTATCTGCTGCAAATAGAAAAATAATTATACTGCTTGAATGTTTGTACATTGATAACAACTCTTGGTGAGTGAACTGCACCCTTTCCTTCATGACAGATGCTGAGCATTCCAAGGATTTTCAATTTTTACTTCAGGTTTCCAGCATCTTAAACATTTTATCTATGTACAATGTTAATCTTCTACACCTAGGCAACATCCAAAAAGATAATTACTTGTGCATTATTTTACCCCAACTTCATTTTTAAATGAGAAAGACTTGATAATTATAGATTTGTCACCTGAATAACTTGAATACATCCATATTTTACTGAGAGTCCCACTGAGGTACAATTTGCATAAAGTAAAATTATTAGTATAAAACAGAAAATTACATTTTGTCAAATTTAAACACAGTTTTACTTAATTTTCAGGGAATTTGCTTTCAACTTCAGGACTGTTATCAAGCAAATTTGCCCATTTTATTTTGTGTTTCCACCTTTCTCAAATAGACGCACAAATCTTTGAAACCCTTTTTGAATACTTATGACATTTCAACCTTTCCTTTTTTTTAAAAAAAAATCAACTAAAGAACACTTGCAATAACCTTTTCCAAAACAATTATTTTTATCTTCTGCTCTCACATTTAACATATCCCATTATCTATTGCAAATTGCTTGTGCCAGATGACTTTTATTGATGTTGCACCTTCAAAGTACTAAAGTAATTCAAAGACTACTATCAAAAACAATTTATCAGTGATCTCTGGCCAATACTATGTCTTGAGGCAATAATTATATTACATAAAGTACATGTGGGATTCAACAATTAATTGAACAGGCATTACATTTTTGTGTGCTACCCTCCATTTTGATAACATACCTCCAAGAATACGAGACCATGCCCACATCAAATAGAACTGAATAATATTAAAATTTCACAAATATTCAAAAAAGGGGTTTGAAGATTTATGCATCTATTTGAGGAAGGTGGAAACAAAACAAAATGAATGGGGAAATTGGCTGCCAAGAATGATTTAAAAAATGATCTGCTTACCTGTTTGTATTGGTGCATACTTTGAATCATGTGCATGTACATATTGTAAACAAAATTTGCCATCTCTTGCATGTTTTTGATAATTCGCACCAAGTGTGTTGGAACGTGGGAATTCTAAAGAAAAACAAACATTACCAAAAGTACTGCTAAAACATACCAGAACCATTGTAAGATTACTGGCATACACCAAAAGAGACTCATTACCCTCCTGTGTGTGGGGAAGTACTCCGATGGCACAATGTGCAGCTGGAGTGGCCGAGCAGTCAGTTGATTAAAGGCAGGAGTAAGCTCAAAGCAGTTCTGGAAGAGTAACACTCTTGCAAAGATGTACAGTCCAAGCCTAGCTCTTGACATAGCAACAACTAAGCGTCGAACATCTCTAAATAAAAAAGACAATGGTTAATATATTGATTATTGTAACAAGGGCCTTTGCTGTAGCTTTAAAAAAAAGTTTTTTTTATATTGCCAATACATTTCCAAGTAATAATCATGTCAGTAAGGTTTAGGTCTCATTTATTTTTTATTAATAAGCTAAAATTATAAGATTGCAAACTACTACAAATACAGCAACATAATTAAACCAGATATCTATGACAGAATCTTCGGTCTGAAATAAATTTATATTTGGAAGAAAATTGTTTATAATACTTAATTTAATTGGCTAAATATCATGATTAAACAACTTTTTATTTTAATATACTGCACTTAACTTACATTCAGAGAATTAAATAACCGATTAAATGTATAAGAACTCTTGAAATAACTCAAAGGATCATTTACAATAAAGTACAAGTTTATGTTATTATAATTTTATAACTGATACTAAAGTCTTATTATCATTGATATACATCTATTTTGAACCAACTTACTCTGTCCTCATTTAAATAGATCACAGATATTTAAAACAACAGATTGGGCATTTTCAGTTCTGCCCTTGGAACTTTGGCTGCTGTGTGAAGATTAACTGTCATCAGAAAAAATGTTTCCAATATTTTTAAGAAGCATAAAACAGATTAAATGAAAAGCTTAATATGCAAAAATCAGCGACTGAAAGTAAAAGGTGAGTTAGTGTTTTAAATTCAATTCCTGATTTCTCTTGATGAGGCCTATCCCACTCGTAAACAACAGCAGCAAAAAAGCTGAAGGTACAAGTTAAACTTATTCACATGTTTGTTAATAAAACATATTAAAGGTGTAAAGCTGATATTTACTACAACCTCATAAGTGCTGAAAAAGTCATGCCACACATCGTACCTCAGATGTCCAACAGCTTTAGTTCGTACGAGTGAGAGAATAATATAATTATTTTGTTGTCCCTGGAATCTGTCTACTGTGGTCACCTGGAGGGGGTAAAAAAAAAAGCCTTCTAACTTCTGAAATAACAACTTGGACAAGGTACTAAGATTTAGGGTAAACAATGCTCATGGTCATTAAAGGTCACCTATTTGAAATATGGTGCATTGAGCTACAATTAATGCTGAACAAACTTTCAGATATTGTTACGCTCTTTGGCCTGCCTGGCTATGAACCTGAACAAGACTTAAGTATTCCATCAATGCATGCCAAACACCAACACCACAGAACCAAAAATCATTGTTGATAACACTCAGCTGACAAATGTAAACAACTTCAAATATCTGGGGAGCAACATCTTGAGTGATGGGTTTTTGGACAAAGAAATTGACTCCAGGATCAGCCAGGCTCTGGGGAGGATGCGTACCAGAGTGCTCAATCAATACAATGTCTACATCTCCACAAAGCTGAAAGTCTACAGAGCTGTGGTCAGCCCTGCTCTCCTATATGGATGTGAGACATGGACTCTGTACTGATGTCACAACAAACTGGAGAAATTTCATATGCATACCAATTTTATCCTTGGCATCCATTTGGCAAAACCATGTCTCCAACCTGGAGGTTTTGGGTCGCGCTAAATCCACCAGCATTCAGTCCCTGATCATCAGAGCCCAGATGTCATGGGTGGGACACGTCATCAGAATAGACAACCAGCCGAATGCCTTGCCAGCTGTTCTGTGGTGAACTATAGACCAGAAGGAGACCTCAAGGTCATACACACAAGCATTATAAAGATGCTGTGAATGACATCCAGCCTAGAGAACTAGAAGCTGTGGCTACTGACAGAACCTGCTGGCAAGGCCTGTGCTATGAAGCTTACACTAGTTTTGAAGACAGATGCTGCCAAAAACTGATGGAAAACCCTGATGGGCATCACAAAGCAGCAGCCACAGTTATTACAACAGGCTTCCAATACCCCCATTGTGCTAGACTCTGCACTTCTAGACTGGAATTGTAGAATCACCTTTGTGTCCAGAGATGAGCTGCATCTCAACGTGTCTTTTTTGATTTGAAAGACTACAATAGTGGAACCCCGATTTAACGCGGATTCAGATACAACTCGATGAGTCATTGGACTTGAGCTGTCACCAAGAGCGAGTACAGATGATTGGGGTTGCCACAGGGACCTGGGGCACCTGCGAACAGAGTGGGGATGGTCAGTTTACTAAAAATTAATTTGTGCTTTAATTTTAACTGTAATTACAACGATTTACTGAAACACCAATTTAGTGTGACCCCACTTTTTTTGCAATGTAATTTTTTTGGACCCAAACCATCGCGTTATACAGGGTTCCACCGTACATGCAAATGTTAGCATCCCTTGTCATTATTGCAGGTATTATATATGAACATTCAGGAGAAAACAAATAAATAATAGCAGAAATAAATGAAAGTTGTTTGGGGCATGACAGTTTTGGATCCAACTTGACTGTTTGGAACAAGACAAAATACAGCCTTAAAGAGCGGAATAGTATTTGCTTATTCCATACTTAGCAACTTTTGCATCTGCAATATTGTACAGTTTTTAGCTACATTAACATTTTACTGTGATTAAAAGGAGTAGCAGCTTACAAATACATCCTTTTTTTTTTAAAAAAAAAGCATTATCTCTTTCTTTACCAATGCTACTCTTAGCAAGGTATCAAGGCAACACCCTGGTAGGGTGACACTTTCCAATATTCCTGTGTTAGCTACTCTACTCAGTACTTCACCTAAGGTAATTACAGCCAAAGAAAACCAAAGTGATTACAGATGGTCAGCGTGGCTTTGTACATTGGAAATTGTGCCATACAAATCTGATAGATTTTGAAAAGGTGACCAAGAGGACTGATGAGGGCAGGGTGATGAATGTATCTATTTGGACTTTGACAAGGTCTATATGGTCACCTAGTCTGGAAGGTTAGAGGAAGTGGGATGCCACAGAGGTTGGTGCTGGATCCACTATTGCTTGCTATTGATTTTAACAATTTGGAAGTCAATCTTGTTAACACTAAGTAAATTTGTAAATTACATCCTAATTTGTGGTATGGTGGTCAGTGAGGAAGGATATCCAAATTTATAACAGGACGTAGATCAGTTGGGAAGGTGGGCCAAGGAGTGGAAGTGGAATTTCACTTTGGTAAGTTAAAATATGACAGGATTTGCATTAACAAATGGAAGAGCCTTGGAGAGTGAGGTAGAAGATAGAAATTGAGAAATGCATGTGCATTGTTCGCTGAAAGTGGTGAGTCAGGTGGACAGAGTGGTGAAGGAGGCATTTGGCAACCTTGCCTTCATTGGGCACTGTATAACAGTTGGGATCTCAATGTACAGCTGCAGAAGATGTCGTGAGACCACACTTGGAGTACTGTGTACCTTTCTGATCAACCTGCCATTGAAAGAATATCAGTAAGATGGAAAGTGCAGAAGAGATTAACCACGACGTTACCAGAACTAGAAGGGAACTTAGATACATTGGGTCATTACTCCTTGCAGCTTTTGAGGGCGAGAGTTGACTCTATAGAGGCATATAAAAATCATGAGTGGCATGGATAATGTGAATGCTCAGTCTTTTCCCCCCCAGGGTAAATTATTCTAGAACAAGAGGGCATAGGTTTAAGATGAGAGGTGAAGGACCTAAGAGGCACCTTTTCCACTCAATCATTAGTCTGCATCTTCAATGAGCTGCTAGAGGAAGCTATAGAAGTGAGTATAACTGCAATGTTCAAAAGGAATTTGGACAGGAATGGTTTAGAAGCAAATGGTCAAAATGCAGGCAAATTGGAGTAGCCAACTTGCTTGGGATGGACAAGATGGGCTTATGGGCCTACACTGTACCATATATCTCTAATAAGCTATAACCAATGTGTAATTTTTGCAATCTGTGTCAGCTACTGACTGGTCGATTTGTAAATTATCACGATAATGGAACCTAAAAGCCTGAATACGCCTGAGATCGTCTGATCTCGGAAGCTAAGCAGGCACAGGACTCATCAGTACTTGGAGGGGAGACTGCCTAGGAACACCAAGTGGTGTAAGTTTCTGTGAGGGGTGCTGACAAAGTGGCGACTCTCTGTTTGCCTCACGGTAGTCAAAAATTAAAGAATTTCATGTATGCTACATTTTAAATGCAGTATTACATGACAATAATGGAACCTTCATCTTTATGTAACTGCCTCATTACAAATCTGCAGGGTGAGTATTTTTGAAAAGGAACCTTACCTTGCTTGGCCGACCTATAAGAGGATTATTGCCACAACGCTGATTGATGACGTCACGAATCAAATGCTTCTGACCATTGTATGTTGTTAAGATGCTAATACTTTCTGCAGGATATCCCAATAAGCGCATGTACATGAAAAGAGCGACCACATATTCAGCCTCAGCTAGATTCTGTCAAATGGGAGCAAGAATTTGAACTTCAGAAAAAAATGAATTTGAGACAGGACTACATGTTCCAAATGCACTCACACAAGATGTTGTTTAATTTTTAGCACATTACTTTGGGCAAAAAGTTATTGGATATATAAAATCAGTCAACAATATCTGTTGACATTAACTATTTACCTGATAGAAGTATGGATTTGGTTCTGATTCACCGATTCCATTGAAATCCTCCACATTGATAAGTTGGAAATCATACACTAACCCGGCATTAGCAGCACAAAATTCAGGAAGAGTCTGGACATGAGGAAGATTACCAAGCTTCTTGTAACGCCAGTTATATAGGTTGCACAGACTTAAAGGAGAATAAAGTAGTACAGGTTAGCAAAGGAAATACTGACATTATCTGACATATTTAAATAAATAGACACCTTTAAATGCAATGTTGTTTTCCATTCTTCCAAGAACCTTGTGTGCAAAAATAATTGTATTGGAAACCCATCTGTTGAAATGCCAATGCCTGATCTCGACTTCCACTATGTTGCCACACTAAGGGGATAGAGCAGAGTAAGAATGGCTATTTTTCAGGCCAGATATTGAATTATGGCCCCAGCTGCCATTTCATGAGGATATTAATGATCCCGAGGCACAATTCAAAGCATTGGCTCAGTTTTCAGTGCCAACGAAGAGAGATCATCTGATGATTTATCTCATTACTCCATGTAACAGATAACTAATTAAGTTTTCTTTGTTTTACCTTGCTCTTGCTCTGCCCTGTGCATCAAGATCCACGGTTGGTACACCCAAACGAACAAAACGCGTGAACAGGGACTGTTCCATGTTGGAATATTTTTGAAAAGCCATGTTCTTAATCACAGGTGGAAGCTGATGGTGATCACCAATCATAATCCAACGCTTCAGTCTACTGAAACCATCTTCAGGGTTCTACAGAGAATGGCAATATATCAACAATTTCTAATTCAAAAAGCAGTAAAAAATTAATTTGGAAGCATTTCCATGCTTTCAGTTACTGCTTCAAAAGAATCATTATCAATGGTCATTAAGCATCCAGTCAATTAATATCTTTTTTAAAAATACATTTATTTGCACTTGTCAACTTCAATGCAACTTTCTGAAGCCATTCAGGTAAACAACTTAGATGGATATCATGAAGCTGAATTAGTCACCACAGGTAAATTTTTATAGATGGTGACCAATGTAATTTGCAACAGCCAAACATTACATGTGATTACAATTTTTTTATTAATAGATCCATCACCTGTAGTAACAGTGGAATAAATGTTTCAATCTCCAGAATCTGTGCTGCTTCCTCCATCAGGATGTTGTCATACTGTTGAAAGAAGATAGTGTTTATTTCAAAGACACATTTTAAAATATAAAATACCTACCTCTTCATCACCAAGAAAAACAATTAATTGGAGTATTTAAACATGTTTTGATGATTGCAAGTCTTGACTAAGTGAGTTTTATATCAATCCCAAGGATTGTTCAGTTAAGTGGTATAATATTTAAGAAATCTTGGATTAAGTATCACAGATTCATATCTTCCTCTACTGTACCCCAATTGGCAGTTACTAAATGTCCTGTACTGTTCCATTAGAGTCCCATACAAGAACAGGCCTTTTGACCCATATGTCTGTGCAGAATATGATGCCTAAATCAAACTAAAACATTGCAGGTTGCACTGTTTTTTGGAATTAAAAATTTTTTTTTTGTGGTCATACAAGTATAAATAATTAACCACTGCAAGTATTCAAATTGCTCTGATCAATGTTTTAGATGCAATAAAGCAGTAGGATCCTTTCTGCATGCAGTCTGGCAATATGAAAAGGTAGATACGTTTTGGAAAAATACAAGTATTTTATTGGGACGAGTTTTGGAGGCACAGATTTTGATGGATCCCAGAATATTTCTACTGGGAGATATTTTTCAATTGAGGTTGGATATTTTATCAGAAGTTTTTAAGTGTAGCAATAGCAAAAAAATGTATAGCTGTAACATGGAAATCAGATGATATTGTGGGGTTGAATAGATGGGGAACGGAATTATTAAATTGTATACCATTAGAGAAAATAACGTACAATTCACAAAGCCGACCAGAAAAATTTGATAAGATTTGGAAACCCGATATGGATTTTATTGCTACAATTTTACCTACAGCGTCCGCCACTTCCTCACTCAACCTGTCCTAATTAGTTCATGGTTTAAGATATTATGTAAATTTACATTTAATTAGTTAAAAGTTAAATGCTTGTTTGACATGCTTTTCTTTTGCTTTTTCTTTTTTTCCCCTTCTTTTGGGGGAGGGTAGGGGGAAGAACATGTGGAAAAAATGTATTCTTTTTGCGTCTTAGTTTTTATTATTCTTAGGATTATGGATAAATACTGTACAGAATGAGCTCCTGCTGGAACGAGCTCCACAGGGAGACAGGAGCCTCCCAACTCACCAGTGAGTGTTCCAACGGCCTGGGAGGCCTCCCTGGGGATCGGCGATTGGCGGTGGCCAGCATTTTTTTTTTGATGAGAATTAAACATTATTTTAATGCTTAAAAGGCCTTCCATTGTTGTTGTTTAAACATTGATTCAAGTGATTTGCTGGTGCTACTGGGCTGTTTTTAAAAACTGACCAATTATCCAAATAATTCTGTCATCCTAAGAGTTGTACTGTATTTTAGAGAGCTGACATGTTTGCTTCACTGCAATCAGAAGGGGCTAGATATCGAAGGGTTGTCAATCCAGTGATTATGTTCTCAGGAGCTATCAAATTTAACTACATTCTACTCCCTTACCCTTGAACTAACAATGATGATCCTATTTAGTTTTATTTCTGTAATGCAGAGCAGTCCTGTGATCACACTGAACATTGACAGCACAGTACAGGCCCACAATTTTATGCTAACCTATTTAAACCTATAAAATGGTTAGACAATCATACAGTTGAATCCCCATTATCCAGCACCTACAGGGATTACAAATGCCACAGCTGCAAATTTTCCAGTTGACTGAGACATTCTGTTACAATTCTGACGAATAGTTTAAAAGACGAAAAACAGTGCAAAATGTCATTTGAAAAAAAAAAATCAGTATTGTAGTATTTAATTATGTAAAGTTCACTTTAATTAGGTAATTCCCATAACTTACAAATTTTAAATTTCAACCCTGGTCACTAACGCATGGTGCTAGCCACTACTTTAACCATGCCACGTCATAATTAAACTTCCATCCCCCAAATTTACAGATAAAGCCTTGCTAATATGAATAAAGGTAAAGATTCTCATTAGACAGGGATAAGGAGACACTTTGAGAGAGTCCCCCTAGCGCCAAGCTGCACCTGCTGGCTCTTCATCCTGGTCAACACCATTTTATTCAAACAGCTGCCAGGGGCAGGGAACATCAGGGGAGCTCCAGTGGCTGAATGTTTGCTCTCATCTTCACCAAGGGATTGTGTGTTGCTTTGGAGAACATTTACTGGTACTTTTACAATTTTAAACTTTTATTTAAAATTTTATTTATTCTTATTTATCTTAAATTCTATATATTTATTTATTTCCTCCCTTGATTGTTTGGGTTTCTGGTTGATTGAATTCTGAATAATGAGGAATCTATTCTATTGAATTTATTAATCAGTTGCTAAAAATATCTCAATCCTCAAATTCTAATTATATCATGACAGGAGATGTGCGGTTTTAAAAATACTCAGGTCTTTGTTACTATGTTATTTCTGGTTTGAAATGATGATTTTCTCAT
Organism: Narcine bancroftii; assembly: GCF_036971445.1. NCBI lineage: Eukaryota > Metazoa > Chordata > Chondrichthyes > Torpediniformes > Narcinidae > Narcine > Narcine bancroftii. Next base: position 51,753,373 of record NC_091470.1, on the reverse strand, counting down.
GGACCATCAACCAAGCCCACATGATTTCTCATTATCCATTTCCACAACAAATGCCTGAGCTTCAGTGAAATCTGTTATATTACATGAGTAAAATTAGAATCGTTCTGCATTATGTAAAAAAAAAAATTTGGATAACATAAAATGTGACAAATAATTACAATTAATTCACTAAATGAATCTTTTGGTTGGTCCAGAGCTTTTTACCAAAAATCTTAACTTTTGTTTATATGTACATTACAATATCATGGCACCACCAATTTGTTTACAAACTATAAATAAATAAAATGACATTCTTTACTTCCTGTTTATATTTAAAATATAATTGCAGATTGATTTTAAAAAATAAAACAGTATTCAGTCAATATAAGCTTTTAGTTTTGTTGTTTAAGTGCTCAAATTATTTTGTACAAAGGAAGAGGCTTAAAATATAACATGCTTCATGTATCAAGAGATAAGCAGCTCTGAAATATTTGAGCCTCTTCCAAGAATAATGTATTAAGAGATTCAAACATGCTCTACCTTAAAGCCCAGCTCGACCAGGTCATGTCGTTTTAAGGCAGCATGAGTACATGTCATAGCAATGATCTTTGCTTCTTTCACCAATAAATACTTTGATCTGTCCAGTCCACTGCGTAGTAGCTCAAATGCCCGAAATTCCTACAAAAATTACCAAGAAAGCAGATTAAAAATGAATACTTAGTTTAAAGTATTCCAGAGCAAAGCAATGACTAGATTATATAAAAAAGAAAAAAAAAATGAAGCTTACCCACCGGCTTCTCAATACCAATGATGTCCAGAAAATGTATTATGTAGAGATTAGAAAATAAGCTCATTGCTACAATTTTCATTTTTTCAAAAAATAAATAGAACAAATCATTGCAACTCTATATGGATGGGAGATCCACCACTCATAAAAAGTAAGGACTTGTCTTGTTTCTGGAGGCATTGGTACTTTCGACTACTGTAAATATTAGAGTATAATGCAAAATATTTTGTACTGAAATTCAAGCTCAAAGTGGGGGGGGTCGCATGATACATGGGAGTAAATTTAAAAAAAAAATTCTGCCAGGTTTTACGATAAGTAAGATTATCAGCAGCTGCCTACATTGACGGCAGCGCGACTCGAGCGGGCGAAGGGGGAGAGAGACACCAGTGTGAATCGGGTGGGCGAGGGGGAGAGACGCCAGCGGGACTCAGATGGACGAGGGGAAGAGGGGGGTCATATTATACATGAGGGTAAAAAAAATTTCCCTTTTCCCCCTCAAAAATGGCGGGAGGGGGGGGTTTAGCAATTTATACGAAACTCATTCTACACGATTATTTACGGTAAGTACACCATTTTTAAAAAAAATAATAATTTATATTAAAAAAAAAAAAAATCGCCCAAGGCATGAAATCCCACTGCAACAGCAGTTTTGAAATACAGGCTGTCCAAAAGAATTCTAACTTTATTTTTGTTTGTTTCTATAATTATACCTGTACAATTATATTACTCCATATCAAAAGATGCTCCAACTGCTCTCAATAGTAACCTGTGTCAAAGCGTGCCATGATACATTAAGCTTCTTGGTATTGTTGTTTCCCGAATATGCTATCCTCTCCTCAAAATCTCCACCCTCGTTTTTCCTGACAGTAAATGATCTTTTTTCCATGACTATCCTTTCTGTTCTTGTAGAAGCCATACTATTGTACTTAAACAATTTTTCATTCACAATTCAATTCCTTGACCTACCAATTATTTTCCATTACATACATTTTATATTCATTACAGTCCTTCTTCATTAGCACCATTTTTTCCAGCCACATTCACAGGTTTTTATTTTTAAATAATTTTATTTTTTCCCCTCGGACTCAGAACACTTGACACTTCAGTGTTGCATGATTGGAGTTCTCAGCAGACGGACAAAACGTTAAACTGATCTCTTGCCAGATCAGCAAAATGCTCAGGATGTTGTTGCATTATTTGGTTTCAGACTCAGCATTCAGGTGTGGCTGATAATTTTAAATTCAGGCCATGGCTTTACCGTCAGCCAGCGTGGGCAAGCTAGCATAGAGGCACAGGAGTACAAGCTAAGTGTGGGTCAAGACATGGCTGGCAGTACATTTTGGATAAATTTATCTCAGCAATAAAGTATTCTTTCCAGGGCTGCACATAACTCTAAATTTGCAACAGTTTAGTTCAGATTTAGGCACCGGCAGTTTCTAATGGGAACCAAAGACAATAGTTTCACTATTTCCTGTAGTTGTAGAAATTTCTGCTTATCTACTACTGCAGTAGTTCTCAACCCTTTTCTTTCCATTCACAAACCACTTTCCGCAATCCTGATGCCATTAGTCCTCTGTGATTAGTAAGGGATTGCTTAAGGTTCTTACTGAAATATTTTGCTTGAGAGAAATTGTAATTGGCTCATTTCCTTTGGAGTTATGAAACTGTGCACATAAGGTATGATTAAAACAGTGGTTTTCAAACTTTTTCTTCCCACTCACATACCACCTTAAGCAATCCCTTACCACAGAGCACCTATGGTATAGGGAATAATTAAAGTGGTATGTGAGTGGAAAGAAAAAGGTTGAGAAACACTGTACTACTGGATACTGGACAATTCTGACCATTTAGAGAAAGTAGAATAGCCAAGAAAAGTGGAGATGAATAAAGATGGTATTCACACTGTAAATGTATTGAGCAATTCTTTAACTTAAGAGGATTTTGCTGAAGTACAACCCATATTTGGAAAAATGGTGGGGCCAAGGATAGATTTTTCAAGCTACTGCAATTAATTCTGTGGCTTCAGTTGAAGAGATAAAAATATAGGTGAGGTTGTTCCCAGGTAATTGAGTGGCAATGAAGGTGATGTTAAAGTTGCCTAGATATACATAATGAGATTACCATTGTTCATAATCACATGAAGTGGCAAGATGATTTTGATATGTATCACACTAATACCACTTCAGGGAGAAAATTCAACAGGACAAACTGAAACAGAGGTTTTGGAAATATGGCCACAATCTTGAGGGGGTGGTGAGGATACTACAATGCTTTCAAAGACATGACAGAATATACATTAGTGTGGGAGGGGAGGCAATCATTTGTTTTGACAAAAGGGTTGTAGGTTTTTTTTGAGCAGCATGTTGACAAGGTGTTTGAAGTTGAAGTACAGCAATTCAAAGAATTGCTCTCATTATCATCAAATATGGGTCTTGGGACTGAGGTTGGATGGTCAGCAATTTAATGTGAAAGATAGCAAACACTGCTGGTTTGGAGCTGAGATTAGGATTATTTAACGTTTAGGGTGGTGGTCGGGGAAAAGAAGAATAGCAGCAATAGAAATTAATGAGATTATCTACGTTTCAGTGGCAAAAAGGATCACAAATCCTTGTGTTCACTGCAGAAGCTGAGAGTGAAGGATTTTGGAAAGTGATTCACAGTAAAGTAATATTAAGTGGTTATCTTTGCATTTGATGAATTCTGAAAAGTATAAACTGTCATATTGTTTGGTGAAAATACAAATGTGCCTGCCTAACATTTGTTTGTCACAGAACTAATGAACAACAGAATCTTGAAAATTTGGTCAAAATAAAACACATTTTAGCATCAAACAATAAAGCTGGCAACCTCTGCTCTCCACCCTCATTCACCATTGCTCATGTGCCATTTTTCAGTCCTATTCATGTTCTAGTGTGTTCAGGATTTTCATCATTTGCAATTATTAAAATAACCCAAGGATCAGCATAATTAAGAAACTTAATAATTGGAGCCTAGTTATGATTTCGTGCATTGCTAAAATGACTATTGCCAAATAAGAGACAATCAACACTGACACACCACAACATCAAATCTGACATTTAATATGGATGCATTTCAGAATACATGATCCTTTGTGCATTAATTAGTGTTGATTTTTACCAACACTAAAACCAAACAAACATTATGCTACTGGTGAAAATTTAGCTTGTGAAAATTACAAGTTACTGCCATTCTTAAATGCGTGACCTACCTCCAGTTGTGTAAATATTTTATTAATGTGCCTGAAACACCCTTCAGCTATTTCCATATCTTCTTCATATGATTGACCTTTAAAAATAGGCTGCGGTGCATTTGCAAAGTATTTATGGAATGGAAAATACTCAGACACTGTTGGAACATCACCAGACTTTCCACTTTTGGCCTTTACTTTGCTGAGATATTCCTCCCAACGTGACATCACCTGAATTAAAACAAAGAAACAAACATACTGATAATCCTAGCTGAAATAATCAAGAATAAACCAGTGCTCCTTGTTACGTATAGCAAAATCAAATGATTTAAATATCTAAAATGAAATTCCTAATTAAAATATTGTTAAAATGATAGTCCAGCTGGACAGTGTGATATTGAAGTGTTGAGATCAAGATGGAGACAAAGAATGGTGGGGCGGCATGGATGTCTTAGCGGTTAGCACCACACCTTTCCAGCGCCAGCGATCGTGACCAGGATTTGAATCCCGTATTGTCTGTAAGGAGTTTACATTCTCTGCGTGGATTTTCCGCAATGGCTCCGGTTTCCTCCCACCATTCGAAGAGTAACAGGGGTGTAGGTTAATTGGGTGTAAGTTGGGTGGCATGGACTAGTGGGCTAAAATTATGTTACCGGGTTGTATGTCTAAATTTATAGAATGAACTGGCATTAGACCATGGTGACTGGAGGCTATTTTTTAAGTAGAAAACAGTATCCCATATAGAAAGAAAATTAAATAAAAAACACATTTAATGCAAGCAGGCATTCCAATTAGTCATAAAAACAAACACATAGTGCACCCTGCAACATTGAACAAAAAAAATTAAGCTCAAAAAATATAAATCAAGTACGTAGTACTGGATGCAGTTATGTCTTACCTGATACAGGTAAAAATGTCCAGCTGTTTCACAGGTATAGGAGACATCTCCAGGAACCCCAAGACTCTCTTGCAATCGCCCGACTTCACGCAACAACTCAAGTCTCCGAGTCAGCACATAATTTACTCGACCATATCTATTAACAACAATCAAGATTGGAGCTGCTAGGTATGGAGGTCCACATACAATTAAAGCTACATATCAGGACTATAATCAAGGAGAAACACAGTGTGGTTTACACAATTAATGATCAAATGGTTAAGAGGTAAAGTTTTAGCATTAATCGGTGAATGTAAAACATAGATGAATAAAAAATCTTTAGGTCCACAAAGTCAGAAGCTCATCAATATATAAAAATCATAACTTATTATGCAAATATTATTCTTTCTAAGAAATCAGCTTGGCTCAATTACTTTTGCTCTTGACCACAGATTCAAACCTCATTCCATTGCTCACATACCTTAGCTAACCTTCAACTTTACATTGTAGAGAAATGCTGCATTATTGAAGGTAGAATCCTTCAGGAAGGAAATTGAACATTGTACAAAAGGGAAATAAAGAACTAAGAAGCTATTCAAAGCATAATGCGTTTTCTGTGCGTTTTGATCAACATTCTGTTCTCAACCATTATCATCAGAAATGGAGGAGGCCACCCAAACACTGCTCATGGAATACCACTAAACACAAGATGGATGCTACATTTGCGCTTTAGTGGTTTTGGTTGAAATTAATATGAAAATTGTGCATATCACTAGAAAAGACAGACCACCTGCCTATGAGACAGTAATAGTGCCCAATTAGCCTTTATGTTTTTTGAACGGACCAACATAGATAACCAAACAGATTTTTTTTTTGTTTGAGTACATTTAGAGTCAATCTGATGCCAAGTGAATTCAGAAATTATACACCAGGTTTTTGTGAAGTCTGCTGCAATAAATATAATCACTTCGTACTTGTGCAAAGTAACTTTAAGGGCCAATTTCTTAAAACTGGTTTCTGATTTTAAGAAAGCATTTTTGTTCGAGTTTTCAAATGAAACGTTCCAGTTCCTCCAATTTAAAATAGTGAAAACAAAGGATCAATTTTCATCAACTAGTTCATCTTAGTTTTGTTTTACCCTTCATCCAATTCCACCGCCCTCAGTTTCTAACCTGCTGAAATCCTTCTCAGTCTCCAGTTCCTCTTCACCATGACCCAGCCGAAGAAGGTGACGCTCATCAATGTCCAGAGCCATGATCTTCTCAAACAGTTGGTTCAAAGCCTGTGGAATGACAGCAACAGATGGCAGAGTTTTTTAGAACTGAGAATAACTTTCAAAAAGACAAAACAGCTGGTGCAAAGTATGAAAAGAAACTTATTTCTGTAACACTTGCAGGCCTTGAGGGATATCAGTTTGACTCACAAATGGTGTCAATTTTGAATCATTTATTTTTAGTTATTAGGAAAATGTCAATTTACTTGCATTGATTCACTTCTAGCACAAAATCTGAAAACCGTCTACCTTATAGGAATGAAAGGTAAAAGTCTGCCCAAACACCACTTTTCCTTATTTTGTCCCAAAATATATTCCAGTCAATAAGTACTCTGGATGTATGGTTAATTCATTTAATGCAGCAGTTATGCAGCTAATGGGATCATAATATTACAAATGTCAATGGATAATAATATATAAAATAGTGCAAACTTATTTCATACCCATTAAAGGACAGGTGAGAGGTGGCTTAATATTTCATCTGAAATGACATCTACACATGCAGACGACCAGATTTTTTGAACCTCTCTCTAGAGAGAGCCTGAAAGAAATCTCCCTACAAAATCTTTCACTTTAAATGGAAATTAGGCTGCTACAAGACATCTATGTAAAAACCAAAAAGGAAAAGCATTTTGTAAAATTCTTTGTCAAATGTTTGATAGATCTTTGCCCTATTGTGACTTGATCTGTTTTTTTTGTTCCTTTGCTAAACTTTCATTTTTGTGGTGGCACATTCATCTGCTAAGATCCTACAATTTCCATTTTTTTATTGCTTGCCAAAGGTTAAAGATTAGTCAAACTGTGATGAGTTTGGGAAGATTTAAGTAATACGACTGCAGAAATTAAACTGCTAAATTAACCGTACTGAAACCTAGTTCTTATCCAATTATGTTTGCATATTATTCCTTTGTCATTCATCTCTAGTCCATTTCAGAAACAAGCCACAAGGACTGTAGTCAAATTGTGCACAATTAGCTGAGCTAATTGAACAATTCATATTGTGTCTGAAATAGCAAGTGTTGTGCAGAATGTGTTTGGTAACAAGGAAGCATGCATTGTTTCTTCTTGAATCATCTCTTAACATGTAGATGCAAAAGAAGTAACTTTCTGGAATAAAAAAATCAGTTTTACAAAGCCAACAGTCATACAATATCTCTTTGGAAAAATAATAATTTCTCCTCAAAAATCTGCTGCACACAAGCGATACTTGAATCTGGAGCAAAAAGCAATCTGCAGGAGGAATTCAGTGGTTGGGTTTTGTCAAAGGATTTTGTCCTGGAAAGTTGATAATTCTTTTTCTCTCACTGATACTGCTCCAGTTCTGCCAGCAGGATTGTTTATTTGGTGGAACATGAAACTCTGAAGACAATGCTTGGAATCATACAGCAAGAAGATGCATCACTGCATTTTCTAAAGACAGGGCAGTCCCTCAGTACTCTGATGCAATGATGTATCCAGAGACTGGACCAGATTGTATTGAATTTAGCCATTGGTTTTGATCAGAGACACCTGCATTCTGTCAATCAACTGAAGTCCTAGGTTTGTGCATGGTTATGTAAAAGCACAAGTCCAGGGTTTACTCCAGCAGATAAATTAGTTTGCTCTGCTGCTGGACACCAGGTGGAGACAGGTCTTGGTGGAATTACCTTGCACTATTTTGAAAAAAATAATTTCTGAGATTCTGTGTCAGGTCTGAACAATCTCAGGGTCCATTTCAGTGCAAAGGGTGATGAGGCAAAGGGGAAAGCATGTTTTTTTTTTCCAGTAAATATTTTATTTTGTTTAATGATTATAATTATTTGTATTTTCGTACCGTAAGTTAATACCATTATTTTGTGCATTCTTAAATACCTTAAATCAATGCTGCACTCGGTTTATGTCATTGTAGCATGAAGATTTAAAATTGGCCTCTGATCAATTAACATCCAGATTACTTGTATATTTTAATATATATGACAGGTAATCACTTTGGCAGAGTTCTTTTTAACTAGAGGAGGCAAGTCAAATGGCAACAGTGCCAGGAGAAGGGAAAGTCAACATTTATTAAAAAAAAAATTCTGAATGGGCAAAGGATTTTCAAAAACCGGAACATTTTTAAAAAGAAAATTAAATGTTATCTTGAAATAGATTAAGTTGGTGAATACAACAAGCATTTCCTCAACAAAGGTGAAGATCAACAGGAATTTCTACCTAGTAACTTGACAAATCAGAAAAGGTATTCTTCTTATAAAAGAGATGGAAAACTGTAAATGAGACAAACGGATATGATCTAGTTTTTCCATTTATCAGTTAAACACAGATACTTCAACAGGATTTTAAACTGTTCAAATTAACATTACACATTCAAACTGGTCATTTCCACACTAACTGAAAGCATTAACAGGACAGGACAGTAGGCAAACTGTGCCAAATGCTGTCATCCCCTGCCTGCAATCTATTTTAAATCTGGTTAAAAGGACAGACTTTCTCAATATTGGTCATCAAGGTCATGTAGAAATGGAGCTAAACTTACTTCCTCTAAAATATCTTCAATGACAAACTTTCAGTTGAAAAGCATAAGGCTGACATAATTTTAAAAAAATCATAATTATGCAGCTAAAATGTTCTTCTGAAACTGTTAAAAATGTTTTTTGGGTAGACAAAAATGCACTAAATGTCATATTCTGAACTAAGTATTCAAGATCCTGATAATGGATCATGAAGAATGAAAAAAAAACAATCTACTATGCATCAACATCCAAATAGAAATAAAACAGGCCTTCACTTAAATAAATCAATATAGGTAACATCAGTTTAAACTCTTGACCAGTCAGAAATAAACCATTTCCTTTTCAAAAAATGATTCAGCTTCTCAGGGCAATTCATGCACACCTTCAATAAATGAAAGTTTTATTGAGACGTGTACTGCACATGAAATCTTCATTAACATTTCTCAAGCTTGACAGTACAAGATCTTAACAAGTAGATTAATCATATTTATTGTGAAGGTACCTGGTTAGAATGGGTCACAATGAGAGTCCTTTGCTCTGGGAAGTTATGATACAAGTTAGAAATGATTTGGACAGCCACATCAGTTTTTCCTGTACCTGGTGGTCCTACCACCTGAAACATAGCAAGAGAGCAATGAAGAAAAAGGGACCATCACAACATACAAATATTTGTTAAAATTAGAGAAGGGGGTTGAATAAGCAAAAACAAAATGATACCATTGTAAGGCCTGGTTGCATGCCAGCTCGAATTGCTTCTATCTGTGTAGGTGTAAACTGAATTGTGTTTCTGCAATTTAAAAAAAACAAGTTTGAACACAGATAAAAATGTGCTACATGCACATACATATTGTAATCACAAGAGGAAACAAAAAACATATTGGATTGATTTAATGGCTTACTCATGTTTTCAGGGATGACATGACCCTAATATCACCTTCAATTTCCAATATCTTCACTTTTGGACCACCTACATCTCTTTAAAATCTAGTCTAGTCTGCCTCCTGCAGCCATTCCCTGGCCTTCATGTTTCTTGGTAATGCTCTAATGCTATCACTGTTGCAAACAAAACCTATTTTTAAACACAACTGCCCAAAATGCATCCTTCAATCTCCTGATAGCTTTGACTTTTTAATACAGTTGAGTGCTGATAAGGTGAATTCCATTTGTCCAAAGTAGTGGTTGACCTTAAAAAGAGTTGTGACCCTGTTGCCTGAAAGCTGCATGGTATTCATTGGTTTTCTAAAAAAAACATTTATTTGTTCAAGATGCATTGAATCCCTCAATCCGACTGCAGAAGTCAAATAAACAAGAACCAAATCTAAAAAGACAGGAAAAAAACGAATTTAAGATAAAAATTTGGAAACATAGCCAATCAGATATATTCACTTGGATGGTTGAAAGAAGTTTGGAAATGATGATGCCTTTGACATTTCAACAAAAAGGGAAGGAACATAGCCATCACCTTTCTCTAACATTACCCAGCTAGTAAGAAACACGGTTTCTTATGACAAGTGTCATAAACAAAAACACTGCATTTTCTTATTCCTCAGCCTTGAGATGCAGTGTATACACTTTATTGCTTGTGTCAAACTAAAGCAATTGTAATAATATCCCATTTTAAGCAGAAAAAAATAGGTTGTTACTGGTTAAAAAATATCTGTGCTGATATTTTTAACAGAACAGTAAAAAAAAATAACAGCTTGATGTCAGGAGATTGACAGGATCCAAATAAGAACTGCTGGGAAAGGCAAAGGCGATTTGGGGTTATATTTGTAAGGACATAAGAAATAAATGAACTAGTCTGCAAGGAGTCACTAAAATTCGATGTCAAGTTGGTCCACTGCTGAACTTTCCAGTCAAGCCCTCTGAGCATATAGTCACCAGGAGGTGAGTAAATCCACACTCCCTTTTCCTTGCCAGGTTTGCTTTTGCAGATGTACCTGCTTATGACAATATATATGGGAGAGACCACTGCATGGTCCGATGGAGATGAAACTGCCATCTTTATACTGAAGAGATCTTGTGTTGAATGCAAATTCAACTGTGCTTAATGGAATACATTTATATTCAGAAAAGATCCAGCAGCTTAAAGTGGTAATGCAGGAGGCATAGTGGGCCAGCATAGCAGTTGCACTCCATCACCATTAATAGCATTAAGAAACAAGGTTTCCATCATCTTAGTCTCACCATCAAGGAAGACAATCAATCTAGTTTGACGAACAATGCAGGAGATTTATTTGGAGCATCAACAAGTGTTCCTTATGGTTACTGAAAAACCTGAATGACTGAATACTGAGAGCTAATAAATAGAAAAGGCTTTATTCAACAAGGAGGCATTTGCTTTGGAAGGTAGAATTCCAAACTAAAATACATTGAGGTCTTTAATACTTTGAAGAATAGCAAAGAGTCAAATTCTTCAAACAGCTGTGTATAATTATAAACATCTCTAAGTCATAACCTAATGTCTTGTATCTGGTTATCCAGACAAAATGTCCCCAACTATGCTCTGTAAACTATAAGACAGTAAGAAGATGGGTTCTTCTTTGAACTAATTAACGAACATATTTTCTTTCTTTGGCTTGGCTTTGTGGACGAAGATTTATGGAGGGGTAATGTCCACGTCAGCTGCAGGCTCGTTTGTGGCTGACAAGTCCGATGCGGGACAGGCAGACACGGTTGCAGCGGTTGCAAGGGAAAATTGGTTGGTTGGGGTTGGGTTTTTCCTCCTTTGTCTTTTGACAGTGAGGTGGGCTCTGCGGTCTTCTTCAAAGGAGGTTGCTGCCCGCCGAATTGTGAGGTGCCAAGATGCACGGTTTGAGGTGATATCAGCCCACTGGCGATGGTCAACGTGGCAGGCACCAAGAGCTTTCTTTAGGCAGTCCTTGTACCTTTTCTTTGGTGCACCTCTGTCTCGGTGGTCAGTGGAGAGCCAATAACCCCCAATTTGTTAAAGATTGAGAAACTAAGAAGCAATAATGCAAGGCTACAGAAATTATAAATGGCAAAAGCAGACTGTTATTAACAGAGATGTACAACTCCATGACAGCAGATAAAATCTAAAGTTGAATTAATTAGATGGCGATGCATCAATGAAAATGCACATTCATGCAGATGATGCTTAGAACACACAAACTAGAAAGATGAAGGGTTTGGAGACATTGTTAAATAATAGAATTAAACAGATAACCAACTTGCCTTCCCCTGAAGTCCTTACTATGACTAAAGCCAACTTTCAGCCAATTTGATTCATTCCAGGTGGTAAACAAATACAGTATATGTATCTCATGCAGGCAACTAGCATAAGAACCGCAAAAATGTTGGCACTGCCATGGTGAGCTGAAAGGTCCCTTTCTGTGCTGTATTACACCAAGAAATAGATGTGCATAGCAGATACAACAAAGGCTATGAGCCCTGATATGGTACCATCTACAGTGTGAATTCCAATGATGGTGTTAATATCAGGACCAGCTGTACAAGGAGATTTTGCTGACATTTTAAATCGATCCCCATCTGCTTCAAATAGGCATCCATTATTACGGTGGCCAAGAAGAGCAAGGTGACATTCTTCACTGGCACAGACATCGCCTTTGAGAATTTGGTTATGCAGTGAATCAATTCATTTCAAGAAGGATCTTTAATACACCCATTATCAGAACAGTTCAGCAGTATATGCCATCTTGCTGGCCCTCCATTGCACTTGATCACCTCGCCCACAGAAATGCCTAAATCAGGCGGTTGTTCATTGACTAAAGCTTGGCGTTCAACACCATCATACCAGCAAAATTCATAACCAAGCTAAAGGAACTGGGACTCTGTCCATTCTTCTGCCACTGGCTTGCCGACTTAATAATCAGCAGACCCCAATCAGTGCAGATCGGCAACATCACCTCCTCCATGCTGACTACAGGTGCACCCCAGGCTGTATGTTTAGTTCACTTTGTACACTAGATAGCCAAGTTCAGCTCCAACTCGATACATAAATTCACTAATGACTCCACTGTTGTTGGCCAAATGTCTGGAAATGAGGAGTCAAAATACAGGATGGTGATCAACAACCTGGTTGAATGGTGCCAGAGCAATAACCTTGCTCTTAATATCACCAAGACCAAGGAGCTTATTGTTGATTGTAGGAAGGCTGAGGAACCACACACCTGTCTGCATTGAATAGGAGGAGATGGTTGGTACCTTGTTGCTCCTGGGAGTACACATCACAGAAGAACTTTCCTGAAGCCAGCAGATCGAGGCAACCGATAAGACAGACCAGCACCTCAACTTTCTCAGAAGATTTGGCATAGCACTGGATTCTCCATCTAACTTCTACAGATATACTGTGGGAAGTATACTGACTGGTTGTATAACAGCCTGGTTTGGCTAATACAAGTGCCCCAGAATGCAGAAGTCTGCAGAGGTTGCAAACGTAGCCAGGTCCATCACAGATTCTGATTTCCCATCCATTGTTGACATCTATTAGGACTCCATCCCCTTGGTCACAACCTCTTTTAATTGCTACATTCGGGCAGAAGGTAAATAAGCCTGAAAGCCAGCACCTCTGGAATCAAGAACAGTTTATTTCCAACAGCTATCAGTATATATACTAATATATTAATCATGGAGTGTCTGAACTATGGCGAGTCACTTTTTTTTGCACTTGGATTACTGTGAATATAAGAACATAAGAAATAGGAGGAGGAGTTGGCCATCTGGCCCATCGAGCCTGCACCGCCATTCAATAAGATCTTAGCTGATCTGATCATTGACTCAACTCCACCCACCTGCCTTTTCCCCATAGCACTTAATTCCTTTTTTTAATGTAAAAATCTATCTAACTAACTTTAAATATGTTTAATGAAGTAGCCGCAACTATTTTCCCTGGGTAGAGAATTCCACATATTCACTACTCTCTGGGAAAAACAGTTTTTCCTCATCTCAGTCTTAAATCTACTCCCCTGAACCTTGAGGCTGTGTCCCCTAGTTCTGGTCTCACCTACCAGTGAAAACAATTTTCTTGCCTCAATCTTATCTATCTCTTTCATAATTGTATATGCTTCTACAAGATCTCTTCTCACTCTTCTGAATTTGAGTGAGTATAATCCCAGGCGATTTAGTCTCTCCTCATAGGTCAACCCCCTCATCTCGGGATCAACCTGGTGAACCTCCTCTGGACTGCTTCCAAGGCCAGTATAATCCTTCCTCAAGTACGGAAACCAAAACTGCACACAGTACTCCAGATCCTGCCACACCAGTACAGTTGCAGCATGACCTCCCTACTCTAGAATTCAATTCCTCTAGTGATGAAGCCCAACCTTTCATTTGCCTTAATAACCTGCTGTACCTGCAACCCGACTTTTTCCAATTCATGCACAAGCATTCCCAAGTCCTTCTGCACTACAGAATTCTGCAGTTTTTCACCATTTAAATTATAATCTGTTCTTTTTAATTTAATTAGTTTATTATCATAGCTTTTCTTCACAAGTGCCTCTTTGGCTACAGCAAATAAGAATTTTGGGCATAAAGTGAGCATCTGTGTAGCAGAAAAGTCATCGTCAGAGTGGTAAGGCTTTGGGTCAACAGGCTTCAGTGAGAACAGGCAAGAGACGAGGATTATAGTGTGGATATGTGAACTGTGTATTACTTATTAAACTGTTTATAGACTAGGCTGTATGACAGTAGGGCTAGTGCTCAGATAGTGTCAGATGTGGGGTCCCTGGGAAACTCTAAGCCTCCCCGATGCCTACATCTGTGCCAGGTGCAACGAGATGCAGCTCCATAGGGACCGAGTCAAGGAACTAGAGCTGCAGCTTGATGACTTACAGCTCATTAGAGACAGTGAAGAGATAATAGACAGGAGGTACAGGGAATTAGTACAGAGCACCTCTGTGCTCATCCCCTTCAGCAACCAGTATATTGTTCTGGATAGTATTGCTGAGGATGACCTGACAGGGACAACTATGGTGACCAGGTCTCTGGCAATGAGTCTTGGCACTGTGATGCAGAAGGTGAAGAAACATGCGGTTGTGATCAGCGATTCAATCGTGAGGAGGCCTGATAAAGACACCCAGATGGTGTGTTATCTCCCAGGTGCCAGGGTATGAGATGTCTCTGACTGGGTACAAAACATTCTGAGGAGAGGGGATGAACAGCCAGGCATCTTGGTTTATGTTGGTACCAATGACATAGGAAAGATCAACGTGGATATCCTGAAGAGAGAATGCAAGGAATTAGGAAGGAAGCTGAGAAGCAGGATCTCCAGCATGGTAAACTCAGGATTACTGTCTGTGTGTCATGCTAGTGAGGGCAAAAATAGCAAGATCAGGCAGATAAATGCATGGCTGAGAAACTGGTGCAGAGGGCAGGGCTTTAGATTCTTGGATCACTGAGATCTCTTCTGGGGAAGGTACGACCTAAAAACAATGGAATATACCTAAACCCAAAGGGGTCCAACATCCTGGCAGGCAGATTTTATTAAATCTGGCTGTTAAGGAAGATTTAAACTAATTTTGCTGGGGGATGGGAACCAGAGAGTCAGAGCTGATGAAGGGCAAAATGGAAATAAACCAGGAAAAATTGTAAGTGGAGGGATGACAGAGACACAGTACATACAAAACCTAGTCTACTTAAATACTCGCAGCATTAGAAACAAGGTGGATGATCTTGCAGTAGTTACAGATTGGAGAGTACAATGGTGTGTCCATTACTAAGTTGTGGCTGAGGTGTGATTGGAAGCTGAACGTCCAAGGATACATGGTATATCGGAAGGATAGGTAGGTAGGCAGAGGGGTGGCATAGCTTTGCTGGTAAACAACAATATCAAATAATTGGAAAGAACTGACATAGGATCAGAAGAGAATTCTGGAGTTAAGGAATGGTAAAGGTAAAAGGAACCTAATGGCAGTGATATACAGGCCTCCAAACAGCAGCCGGAATGTGGACTACAAAATACAGCAGGAAATAAAAAAGGCATGTCAGGACGTTACAAAAATAATGGAAGATTTTAACATGAAAGAAGATTGGGAAAGTCAGGTTGGTATAAGATCCCAGGAGGGAGAGTGTGTGGAATTGCCTACGGAATGGCTTCTTCGAGCAGCTTGTTAATGAGCCCACCAGGAGATTGGCCATTTTGCATTGGGTGCTATCAGATGAACCAGAGGTGATTAGAGAGCTTAGGAGGCAGTGATCCAGTAGAGGATTAACTACCACCTGGGTACGTAGGCTGAGCCGGGTGTTAAGGCCCCCCCCAGGATCAGCGTCGGGGGAGGGGGCATTCGTGGGCCATGCCCACCCACCCAGTGGCATATCTATGGCATATCTTGCACCTTTGGCAAGCACTGAAATTGCACCCTGCCCAAACACCTGACCCCCATCTTTCAGATCATTTTACCAATACAAAAATTCAAATCAAGCTCTCAATGCTGCAGGGATCTCCCATTGCACCAATTCCCTCCCCACCCCAGCCTAGTCCTCTTCCCCAGGCTGTACTTAAAGATGCCTCTCTAGCGCCACTGCTCTGGACCAATCAATGCTGAATGGTGTAACTCCGCAGCCAGCACAGCTCCATTGCCTTAAGGGCCCAGCAGCACCGCCGACCCCATGGCCCTCCCACATCTTCTGATCCGTGCCTGGCTCCAAGGCCAAATCAGATCAAACAATTTTATTAACATTACTTTTCCAGTACTCCCATGTCCCACTCCTGTGCAACTGTTTTTGAATAAAAAAAATAACATTTCCTGAAGTGGATGGGTTATTCATATTTACCTGCTTTATGATTACCATCATTGGAATTAATGTTGTAAGGACAATTGGGTACATAGTTAGAGAGAAGGCAGGCAGCGACAGCACTGTTTCCCTGGTGCTAGCAGACAGAGGTTACAACTATGTGAGGGATTATGGATAAGGAAGATGGCATTGATCCTGTATTGCACTGCCACCGCCCTGAATGGACCCGTTGTTTTTTCTGAATAGGTGACAGCCAATCCACAGGAGCGTTGAAAGCTACAAGTTGTTGCAATTTTAAAATACTTTAGTATTGTGGCTTTGTTCCCTTTGGCATTGTTAAAAATAACATTTCTATTGCGGTATCTCTTATTTCTATTGTTGTTTGACGACGGGTCCCCTTACCTTCTGGGCCCCTTGACTTCCGCCTAATAGTTAATCCGCCACTGCAGTGATCATAATATGATTGAGTTTACTTTGAAATTTGAAAAGAAAGGCCTAAAGTCCAATGTGTCGATATTTCAGTGGAGTAAAGGATATTATAGTCGCAGGAGAGAAGATCTGGCCAGAGTCGATTGAAAAAGCCAATATTAGGGAAAACAGCTGATCAGCAATGGCTGGAGTTTCTGTTAAAAAATGAGGTAAGCGCAGGACTGGTACATACAAAAAGGAAAGAAAGTTGTGAATGGGAAAATGAGACAATTATGGTTGATGAAGGAAGTTAAAGCCAAAGCAAAAGAGAGAGCAAACAAGGTAGCAAAAAATTAATGGGAAGATAGAGGTCTGGGAAACTTTTAAAAACTTAGAGAAGGCAACTAAGAAGGTGATTAGGAAGGAAAATAAGAAATTATGAAAGGAGGTTAGCAAATAATATCAAGTAAGATTCTAAAATCTTTTTTAATTATATAAAGAACAAAAGAGAGACAAGAGTAGACATAGGACTGTTGAAAATGACACTAGAGAGATTGTAATGGGAGACAAGCAGATGGCAGAGAAACTGAATAAACATTTTGGATCAGTATTCATGATAGAAGACATTAGTAGCTTACCAGACTCTTAAGTGTCTCTGGGAAGGGAAGTGAATGCTGTCAAGATCACAAGAGAGAAGGTACTTGGGAAGCGAAATGGTCCAAGGGTGGAAAGTCTCCCAGACTAGATGGAATGCACCCTCACGTTCTAAAGGAGGTTGCTCCAGAGATTGTGGAAGCATCAGTAATGATCTTCCAGGAATCATTGAATTTTGGCATTGTTCTAGATGTCTGTAGAATTGCAATTATCACTCCGCTGTTTAAGAAGGGAAGGAGGCAGCAGAAAGGAAACTTGTATACCTATTAGTCTGATGTCGGTAGTTAGGAAGGTGTTGGATTCAATTGTCTAAGATGAGGTTATGGGGAAACCTAGAGGAGCATCACAAGATAAGTCAAAGTCAGCAATGGTTTCCTTAAAGGAAAACCATGCCTGACAAACCTACTACAATTTTTTGAGGAGATAACAAGCAGGATAGACAGAGGAGAAGCAGTGGGTGTTGTGAACTTGGACTTTCAAAAAGCCTCCGACAAGGTGCCAAATGAGGCTGCTTAACAAGATGAGAGCTCATGGAATTACAGGAAGGATACTAGCATGGGTAAAGCATTGGTTAATGGGCAGGAAACAGAGAGTGGGAATAAGGGGAATAAGGAGACATTTCGAATGCTGAAAGGCCTGGACAGAGTTGATGTGACTAAGTTGTTTCCCGTAGTAGGGGAGTCTAGGACAAGAGGCCTCAATTTAAAACAGGAATACGGAGAATTTTTTTTAGCCAGAGAGTCATGAGTCTGCAGAACTTGTTGCCACAGGTGGCAGTGGAAGGGAGGTCACTGGACAGAAATTGACAGGTATTTGATTAGTCAGGGCATCAAGGGTTATGGGGAAAAGGCCGGGGAATGGGGCTGAGTGATAAGGATCAGTTCAGATGAGCCGATTGGCATAATTCTGTTCTTGTATCTTGGGATTTAAAAATTGGATTTTTTTTTCAGATACAATAGTTGGATCTAATTCCTGCAATAAAACTCAAAATCAAAAAGAATGAGTATTTGAAAAAAAAAGTTAGAAATGGCTATGGAGAACAGTGGGAACAGGGAATGGCACCCACTTATATGAATGGAACATAAGAATGAATGAACAAGTCTAGTAACATGATTAGGAATCAAAAGAACTCAAATGAATGAGACATTAATAAATTAGTTAAATTAGATTAGAAATTACATTGTATTTACCTCTTTGGCTGATTGTAGGGATAAGGTCCTCTATTTGGAATCACATGAGGTTCAACGATTAGTGTCTGATTCTCCTCTGTCTCCTTATCATCAGTGTCTGCTTTGCGCTTTTTCCCTTTATCACACTGTACTGAGAAGGTGATTCTGAAGTTCAGAAGAGAAAAGTGCTCATATTTAAGCTTGCCTGTAGAAAGCAGCAGGTTGTAGTAAGTGGAACATATGCTCCCTGGAGGATAGTGATGAGTGGCATTCCACAGGGATCTGTTCTGGAACCCTGCTCTTTGAGATTTTTACAAATGACTTGGATGAAGAAGTGGAGGAGTGTGTAAGTTTTCAGATTATACAAAGATTGGAGGTGTTGTGGATAGTGTAGAAAGTTGCTGTAGGTAACAACAGGATTTAGATAGAATGCAGAGTTGGGCAGAGAAGAAGTTTAATCTGGATAAATGAAATTATACACTTTGGAAGAATTAACTTGAAGGCAGAGTACGTGGTTAATGGCAAGATACTTAATAGCGTGGAGGAACACAAGAGATTTTGGGGTCAAGGACCATGGCATACAAGTTGAAAGGGTGGTTAAGGTGGTGTATAGTGTGTTGGCCTTCATTACTCAGGGGATTGAATTCAAGAGCAGTGAGTCAATGATGCAGTTCTATAATATTCTGGTGAGACCACACGGAGTATTGCATTCAGTTCTGGTCACCTCATTACAGGAGAGATATTGATGCTTTGGAGAGGATGCAGAGATTTACTAGGATGTTGCCTGGATTGTCATATGAAGCAAGGTTGACAGAGCTAGGCTTTTCTCTATGGAGCCACAAAGAACAAGAGTGACTTAATAGAGGTCCATAAGATTATGAGGGGCTTAGATAGGGTGGACATGGAACTCCTTTTCTTGGGATGACAAAAGCAAATACCAAAAGGACATCGGTTTAAGGTGAGTGGAGGAAAGTTCAGAGGAGATGCCAGAGTTAAGTTTCATACACTGTGTCGAGTGCTTAGAATGCATTACCAGATGGTGGAGGTGTTACAATGGGGACATTCAAAAGATTTTTAGATAGGCACATGAATGTAAGAAAAATAGAAAGTTATGGGCATGAGGAAGGGAAAAATTAGATTGTGGCAGAGTAGGTTTCCATAGGTCGGCACATCATGTGGTGAAGGACCTGCATTGTGCTGTAATGGTCTATGTTGTATGTTATCCTGACAAGAATATGATGCATTTTTCACTGACTGAATAATTCTTCTGTATTTAGACTGCAAATTGGTATGGAAAGAAAACATTGAAGTTTAGAGAAAACTCAGAAGTTGTTAATATTGATATACAAGTCAAAGAACTGCACACAAATCCAAAGGTGGGTTCATTTCAAAATACATCAAATTGTATTATTACCTGAAGGGAGGTTTCTGCAGAGTAGAGCTTTCAACTGTAGATTTAATAGTACATCCAGGAAAACTGGGCTTCAGGTGATCAATTGTAAGGAAGGTATCATTGAAGTCCAATGTGGCAATCTGATTTGGCATTTTAGAATAATGAGCACTTCCTGGATCTCCATATCCAAGGATAATGTCATGAAGCCAGTCAGGAACAACACACTCTGTGTTCATTAGGTTCCGGATAGTTTCCAGCACTGCCTGGAAATGAAGTTGATTTTTTTACAAAGTGACTCCAAATGAAAGTCACCACAGTGAAATATAGCAAAAGTAAATACCTCCTTAAAGATGAGTCCTAACCAGCATAGAACATTGAACAAATAAGTGGGAGCTGCTATTAAATATACAGATACTCTTACAACATCGAGAGATATTGCTTAGCAGGTCCTATTACAAAATGTTTCTTATATGTTTAACTCTCTGATAACAGTGAAAAATTTAGGTGGGATCTTGCCAACCACCAAAAGGTCTTTGGTGAATGCAACAGCAGTATGTACTGAATCATCTCTGCTGCACTCAGCTACTCTGGCATTGCTGGGAGCTAGGCTCCTTGCAGAAGATTGCGTTCGGTTCATACTGGCCCTGGGCTGGTGGCTGGCAATTCTGGCACAATTTTCCAAATCCCTCAACAACTCCAAAGCTCTTAATCTGTGATGCAGATTACGGTATTTCTATAACTTCAATTAAACTCACCTTAAAATTATTTTCCTTAGGTTTTCTTCTCATGATAATGTTGAAAGTCTCGTAGACGTCTTCTGCCCCATTCTGAATCGAGCAGCTCATATCCTGTTGATATTGGTTGGGATCGAGCCATACTCTGTAAGTTCGAGAATCTCCCCTCAGCTTTGGTTTGGGTTCAGGACCTGTGACAAGTAGCAATAATGCAATTTTCATGAAAAACAATAAAATTAACCTTAGCATTAAAAATATATTGATCCATTAAACAGAATAACAACCAAAACCAAATTTCATATCCTCTGGACATTCTAACGTGTTTCACTGCCAATACTGTGCTTTAAAGTGTAGTTAATGCTCTTATTTGTAAGATACATATTATCATCATTTTATATAAAGCACGTTTCAACATGCAGGAGATAAATGGCAAGGTGATCCTTCAGATATATAGGAAAGTGATCGTTGGTCCCACAGGGCACAATACTATGAAGAGATTTTTATGTTGACCTGAATAGACAGAATGTATTTAAATAGCAACCAACCTGAAAAACAGCTCCTCCAATGCAGCAATAGGGCCTCAGAAATGCATTGAACATATTTTTTCCACCAACTCAACTGTCAAATAACTAAAAATTATCTTTTTATATCCATTATCTCTTTTTTGTCTCATGGCGCATTGTGGTAATTTAGTTTCCACTATTATTGTTAGTGTATCTTATATAGTCATGTGGTTGCAGCAAAAAATAATTTTGGTATATCTGTACACTGTACATATGATAATAAATTCTCATATCAAGCTGATTCTACATTACAGTCTCAGAATAAGTGCTGCACTTTGATCTCTTATCTCATGCTCAGTTCACAACCCAATGAACTGAATTAAAACAATGCGAAGCATGCTTTGCAAGTAAATAGATGCTCATTTAAAAAACCTCGACACTATTCTGTAAACAAGAGGACAAAAACCATACCTTCCTCAATGACCCGTCCTTTTTCATCCAGCATGCCTTGAATTTCACAACCTCGCACAAACACGACTCCAAATTGTTCTACAAATGGTTGCTTTCGGTCAAATTTTGTGCCATAAGCTAAGACTGGTCGAACAGTTATTAGGAAGCAGACGTCATGTTTGCGAAGAGCTGCAGGATTGAATATATAACACACAAATCCCTAAAGAAAAATGGCTCCAAGAATTTATTAAACAAACAAACATTGAAGTTGTCTCAAGATTTATTTAGTTCATTGTAGAATGTTTGGCAAGTATTAGTCAACCCCAAAATAATCCAGTAATTTATCAGTAGGTTTAGTATCAATGAGAAGCAGTAAATCAGTCCTTGCTGCATTCAGCACAACCTCATTCAAGGTTTTCTTTCCACTTCCAGTGAGCAATTTGTTTTTTTTTAAAGTCTGGAATTGCCTTCTGACTAAACATTTTACTAGACCCAAGATGGGATAAAAATCATAACAGTACATATCCTCATCAAAACAGGAAACAATATTTGATATACTGGCTACAAAATAACACTTAGAGTTACCTTCCCATTCCTCTTTGATTTGATATCGGACATTTAAATTGATGGTTACATCAGCACGAACTCTTGCTGGCCAGTTCTCCCCAATATTGGGCTTTGCTACTTCTACAATGGAGAATGTGACAATAGGTTGCGCCATTCGAGCCCAGCCTCCAAATACAACTCCTCCATACTCTCCTTGCCTGCAATGTTTATAAATAAAAATGAAGGTAGCAAGTCCATGTCCCAGCTCAAAATATTTTCATAAAATGTTTTACAGTTCAACATATTTCTTCCAAATTACTTCCAATCAGTGGACACCAAATGTAGGAAAATAAATTATTCTTATTTTACAACATTTGTGTGAATGTGTCTTTGAAAAGATCGTGATAAAAGTGAAAGACCTGAACAACATTTTCAAGGAAGGATGTCTAATGGTAACAAGATTTAATGGAACAAATAACATACTTTATTAGAAGTCATTAGTTGACAAAAACTAGAAGAAATGTGGTAGTAAATAAAAGCATTCATCACATAATGTCTCATGTTTATAACAGAAAATATTAAATGGATTTTGCATGAAAGAACTCATAGATACAAGCTTGAATTGCTAGATATTCAAAAGTTGAATGCTCTGGTTTTGACTCTCAGGGTAAACTGCGGGGTCTAATCCCATCCATGCTGAGCACCCTCAACTTCCTGACCTGTGGAGTAAACTAAGCAGTGTACCTTTCCTGATTATGGAAAGTATTGGCAGTGTAACTCCATGCAACTGTGGAGTAGAGAGGACAGCACAACCTGCACCTGCTGCAGAACAAACTCGATACTGTAGCTCCTCCTTTGCACAGGGAGGCCGAATTTCTCACCCACCACAGCGTGTAATGGGAGCCATAATTACTCTCATTGCATAGAGGACTGAGTAGTGTACCTATCAGTAATATAAAGCAGCAATGTGACTGACTTCCCCCACGTCTCTCCCCCCACCCCGTGCATCAAACTTGTCAGCATAACTCCCAAACCAGTGTCGAATTGATTAGGTAAAGTAATGTGAACTTGCCTCATTACTATGGTGTGGTCTGAGCAATGTTTCATCGGCAACGGAACCATTCCCTCTGAATAATGGTTAGCTCAATTTAAATGATTAAAATGACATATTGCACAGATACACAAGCACATTTAAATTAAAAGTGAAAACAAACTAAAGATTTTAAATGAGAAATTTTAAACCCTCTAATAAATATATTTACTTTCCACTATCTTAAGTATTTACAACAAATCCAACAACTGACAGAAATTCAAATTTTTAGAAAAAAAAAGTATTTTCCTGAAGATGAGTGGTCGGCTACGTATGGAGTCAGAAAGATGGAGGAGATCTTAAATGGGTTTTTGCATACCTATCTATCTGTGACACCACTGTCAAAGAATTATGCATCTGCATTCCCAGGAAACTGGCACAGAGTCAAAGGAAGTAAGGAAAACAAGCAGTGAGGTCATGAAACCTATACAGATTAAAGAAGAGGTACTTGCTGTCTTAAAGCAAATAAGGGTGGATAAATCCCAAGGGGCTGACAAGATACAGATATACCCCGCTTTACAAATCGTCGAATTACAAAAATTCGCTTTTACGAAGAAAGCACTGTTCACTTTTACGAAAAGGATTTGAATGGGTTTTCATTTTTAGGAAAATGCCTCCAACAGTAGTGAATGGGTCTTCACTTTACGTCATTTCGACATGAAAGGTTTCATAGGAGCACTCTATTTTTGTAAAGTAGGGTATATTCGTATTCCCTTGGACCTTGAGGGTGGCTAGTGTAGAAATTGCAGGAGCTCTGACAGAAATATGTAAAACGCCATTAGCCACAGATGTGGTGCCAGAGGATTGGAGGGAAGCTCACATTTTTCTGTTGTTTAAAAAAGGCTCAAAAACCAACCCTGGAAATTATAGGCCATTGGAGCCTGATGTCAGTAGTATGTAAATTATTGTAAGAGATTGGATATCTAAGTACTTGAATAGTCAGAGAAAGATTGGGGACAGTCAACACGGGTTTGTGCATGGTAGGTCATGTTTAACCAATTTGATAAAGAGTTTTTCAAGGTTACTAGGAAAGTTAATGAAGGAAAGGCTGTGAATGTTGTCTACATGGGCTTTATTAAGGCTTTTGACAAGGTCCCACATGGGAGATTAGTCAGGAAGGTTCAGGCGCTCAGTATTCATGGTGAGGTGGTAAACTGGATTCAACATTGGCTATAAAGGAGAAGCCAGAGAGTAGTGGTGGATGATTGCTTCTCAGACTGGAAGCCTATGACTAGTGGTGTGCCTCAGGGATTGGTGCTGGGACCATTGTTGTTTGTCATCTATATCATCTATATCAATGATCTGGATGATAATGTGGTAAATTGGGTCAGAAAGTTTGCAGATAACACAGAGAATGGGGGTGTTGTAGACTACGAGGAAGATTTACAAAGCTTGCAGAGGGATTGGGACCAGCTGAAAAAAAAAGGGAAGTATAAACCAAGGAAGGACATTCTCGTTAAATGGTAGGGCAATGAGGAGTAGAACAGAGGGATCTTAGAATACAGATCTGAGAATACAGATACATAATTCTGACAGTGGTGTCACAGATAGATAGGTTTGCAAAGAGAGATTTTGGCAATATTGGCCATCATATTATGAGAGTTGGGATATGGTAAAGCTACATAAGACATAGGTGAGGCCAAATTTGGAGTACTGTGCAGTTTTCATCACCTAACTACAGGAAAGGTATCAATAAGATAGAAAGAATGCAGGGAAGATTTACAAGGATGTAACCTAGTCTTCAGGAACTAAGTCACAGGGCAAAGTTAAATGGGTTAGGACTTTATTCCCTGGAGCATACAAGAATGAAGAGAGCTTTGATGGAGGTGTTTAAAATTATGAGGGGTCTAAATAGAGTAAATGTAGGTAGGCTTTTTAAACTGAGGACATGGGTTAAGGGTGAAAGGGTTTAGGGGGAACATAAGGGGAAACTTCTTCACTGAGAGTGGTAGGAGTGTGGAATGAGCTGCCAGCTGAAGTGGGTGAATGAGGGCTCTATTTTAACATTTAAGAAGAATTTGGACAGGTACACAGATAGGAGAAGCATGGAGGGCTATGAATTGGGTACAGGTCAGTGGAACTAGGCAGAAAAATAGTTTGGCACAGACTCAAAGGGCTGAAGGGCCTGTTTCTGTGCTGTAATGTTCTATGGTTCTAAATACAGATTGTACACTCTTGCATTTTTATACCTACCATGGTTTTAGTCTGCTGATTACATCTTCAACATCCTGCCTAATTTCATATGTAGACTCCAGACGAAAGAGATTAAAATTCCTCAGCAGATAGTCATGAAGAGTCAAGAACTGCAAATTCAGCTTTGGTAATGCAAGACAGCCTGGTGTGACAAAAAAAACCCACAATGGTACAAAATGTGACCTGTAGGGTATGGATTTTCTATCGAATAAAGTCCATCAGTGAATAAGAATAAAGTTCCCACAAGCCCAATACCTTCACCAGAGTAATATTCTGTCGGTACAATGTTTTCATCCCAGATAATTTTTTCTGTAGGATAAAGAGGCATCTCGTTTAATTGCTGAATTTGAGATGTTCTCCGTTCATGTCTGGACACCTGTTAAAAAGAAACAATATTTAGGGACCAATTTCTGCTTTTAAATTGGGTTCCAACATTATGTTGATTAATATTATTTAAATACGAACCAACATCTCCAAGAGAAAATTCTTTTCATAACATGTATCCTCTTCCTCAGGCAGAATTGGCAAAAGACAAAGGTATGATGCCACTTTGTGGAGAGTGTTGGAACTGTAATTGGGGAAAAAATAAGTTAAAATTTTATCTCCTGGTAGAGATATTCATAAGAGTTAGACTCAAGATTTCAGAGAAAAGAATAGTAGAACTTGAATGTGCAATGTTGGCTGAAACGAGGAGCAGTTAAAATGTGCAACTTCATTATAGATTTAATGAGTAGAGAGAAACAAACAAAACAGTGATCAGTGACTTGAATATTTGTTTGGTTTCTTCTTCTTCTTCAAGGAGACCAAATTGTAGAGGAGACTGAATTAGGTCCAGGTAAATTACCTGGGAGGGCTATTGGATGCCTGGATAGTGGGAATGGCCGAGATAAGAAAAGATGTTGCATCTCCTGCAATTGTATGGGAAATACCACAAGATTAGGAGTGGTTGAAAAGGATGGAAATTCAAACCACGGAACAATCCCTTCGCAACACTGAAAGTGGATGGGAGAGGAATATAGTGGAGGTGGAGGAAAATTTTGCTGGAAATTGTGAAGGAATGTGGAGGTGGGAAGCACGAGAGCAGAGTTTCTGAAACAGACAAAACTCGAGCAAGACAATGACAGAGGTACAAGCACAGTTCAGAAAGAAGCAAGTTTGTTGGGGCTACATGTGCTAATCATTTCCAATTGCTTAGCACTTTTTGGTTTTTACATGTCCCTTGTTGATTGTTAGGAGAGGGAAAGATTTAAGATTTAAGAGGGAATTAGATATATTTCTTCAGTATAAGGGTATTAAAGGTTACGGAGAGAAGGCGGGGACGGAGTAGTGAACTTTAAGATCAACCATGATCTCGTTGAATGGCGGAGCAGGCTTGAAGGGTCGAATGACCTACTCCTGCTCCTATCTTCTATGTTTCTATGAAAGGGAATAGGCAGTCAGTGCAGAGCATCCCTGTGGTCATTCCCCTTAATAATAAGTATACCATTTTGGATATTGTTGGGGTGGGGGGAGGGGAATAATCTATCAGAGACAAGTTGGACAGGTCTCTGGCACAGGTTTTGGCCCTTTGGCTAAGAGGAAGGGTGGTGGGGTGGGGCAGGAAGAGGAGGAGAGCTTAAGTGATTGGAGATTTGATAGGCAAATAGATAGAAATTTCTGTGAACAAGATCGAGACT
This sequence comes from Narcine bancroftii, assembly GCF_036971445.1. Lineage (NCBI taxonomy): Eukaryota > Metazoa > Chordata > Chondrichthyes > Torpediniformes > Narcinidae > Narcine > Narcine bancroftii. Next base: position 51,726,231 of record NC_091470.1, on the reverse strand, counting down.
CCCAGATGGCATGTTGCCTCCCAGGGGCAGATACACTTCCAATCAAGTCCACATTTTCAGCCGGGCGTAGTGGCGTGCACATGTTATCCGGCTGCTTGGAGGCTGAGGGTGTAGGACTGCTTGAGGCCAGGAGTTCTGGCCTGCTGTGGGCTATGCCGATAGGGCATCCACATTAAGTTCAGTATCCATATGGTGCTTCCAGGGGAACCTAGAACCACCGGGTGTGATAAAGAGGGGTGAAACGGCCCAGGTCGGAAACGGAGCAGGTCAAAGCCTCTGTGCTGATCTGTAATGGGATCGTGCCTGTGAATAGGCGCTGCAGTGCAGCCTGCCCAATACAGTGGGATGCAGTCTTTAAAATAAGTTTTTTTTTAAGTCCACATTTTCAAATGGGAGGGAAAGCAGCCAGATGTCATGGTCCACACTGGTACCAATGACATAGATAGGAGTATAGGATATTCCCTGAAGAGGGAATATTGGGAGCTAGAAAGAAAGATGAAAAGCAGGACCTCAAGTGTGGTAAGCTCGGGATTGCTGCCTGTGCCACATGCTAGTGAAGGCAAGAATATGAATTTATGGCAAATGAATGTGTGGCTGAAGAGTTGGTGCAGGGGTTCAGGTTTGTGAATCTTTGGGATCTCTTCTGGGGAAGGCATGACCTGTACAGCAATGGTGGGCTGCAGCTGAACTGGAGGGGGACCAATATCTTGGCAGGTAGGTTTGCTAGAACTGTTGGGGAGAGTTTAAACACATTTGACAGGGGAATGGGAACCAGAATACGAGGTCAGAAAATAGAGCAGAAGAAGGAATGGATGATTGAATGTGTTGTGGTTTGTGAGGAAGGACAGACAGGAGAGGAAGCACAAATGTAGTCAGTTGGAGGGTTTAAAATGAGCCTATTTCAATGCAAGGAGATGAAATAGAGATGAAATGGGCATAAAGGAGATGAACTGAGAACATGCATCAATATGTGGATTTACAATTTTGGGGCCATTACTGAGACATGGCTGACACAAGGACAGGATTGGCCGATGCAGGTACAGGGTTTAGATGTTTTAAAAGGGATAGATGGAGGGTAAAAGAGGGGAAGGGGAAATAGCAGTACTGGTCAGAGATAGTATCACAACTGCGGAAAGGGAAGATGCAGTGGAGAGAGTATCTGCTGAGTCCGTGTGGGTGGAAGTCAGAACTAAAAAGGGAACAATCACTGCACTGGCAGAAGTCAAAAGGTCCCCCAAATAACCCTCGGTACACTGAGAAACAGATTAGCAGGAAATTTTGGAATGGAGCAGAAATAACATTGTTGTTCTCATGGGAGACTTCAACTTCCCAAATATTAACTGACACTTCCTTACTGCGAGGGATAGATGGAGCAGAATTTGTCAGTAGTGTCCAAGGACTCGTGACACAGTATGTGGACTAGCAACTAGAGGAGAGGCCATACTAGATCTAGTACTGGGTAATGAACCTGGTCAGGTGACAGACCTCTTGGTGGGGGAACATTTCAGTGATAATGACCACAACTCCCTGAGGTTCAGCATAGCTGTGGACAAGGATAAAATCAGAAAAAATGGTAATGTGTTTAATTGGGGAAGGGCTAATTTCGATGGGATGAGGAAGGAACTAAGGAGAATAAATTGGGAACAGATGTTCTAGGGAGAAAGCACAGAAGTAATGTGGAGGATGAGATATACCCTATGTTGCTATGGGAAGGCAAGGAAATTATTGCTGGGTTTGGCAATAATCTCTGTGTGCCAGAGGATTGGAGAATGGCAAATGTAGTTCCCTTGTTTAAAAATGGTAATGGGGGAATCCTGGGAATTATAGACTACTGAATCTTGCATCAGTGATGGGCAAACGATTGGAGAGGATTCTTTGGAACAGGATATATGAGCATTTAGGGAAGTACATTCTTCTCAGGGATCGTCAGTATGGCTTTATGAAGGTCATGCCTCACGAGTCTAGTTGTGTTTTTTGAGGAAGCAACAAAAGAAACTGATGAAGGTAGGCTGATAGATATAGTGTATTTGGATTTAAGTAAAACATTTGACAAGGTCCCCCAGTGGAGACTGGTTCAGAGAGTCATGAGGCATAGGATCCATGGAAAATGTGTGGATACAGAATTAGCTTGCCTGTAGGAAGCAGAGAGCAGTAGTGAATAGAAAGTATTTTGCCTGGAGATAAGTGGAGTTCCGAAGAGATCTGTTCTGGTTGACAGAACAATTAAGGCGGAAAATGGTATGGTGGGCTTCATTAATCAGGGATTGAATTCAGGAGTTGTGATGTAATGTTCCAGCTCTATGAAACAAAGCTTGGAATATAGTGTTCAGTTCTGGTCACCTCAATACAGGAAAGATGTGGAAGCTATGGAGTGGGTGGAGAGGAGATTTACCAGGCAGTTGCCCGAATTGCAAAATATGTCTTATGAGGCAAGGTTACCAGAGCTAGGGCAGAATGAGAGGTGCTTTTGCCCATGGCAGGAGTAGCAAACACCAGAGGAGATCTGTACAAACTGAAGGGAAGAAAGTTTAGGGGAGACATCAGGTTGTTTATTTTCACACAGGGTTGTGGGTGCTTGGAATGCATTGCAAGGATGATGGTGGAGGCTGGAACAATAAGGGCATTTACGAGACTTTTAGACAGGCACATGGATGTTATGAGATAGGGAGGGTTTAATTTTGTTTTTGTAGGTATAATATAGGCCGAAGGGCCTGTACTGTGCTGTAATGTTCTATGCTCATTGAACTATCAACCAGATGCGTATATCAATAGTTTATCACCATGTCAACCATGACCTTACCCAATCAGGCCCCATTGGCCTTCCGGCTTAAAATTAACTTAGCTTCTGATTTTTCCAGTTCCAGTCTCAAACATCAATTCTGTTCCTAGTTCCACATCTATTGCCCCATTTCTGATCATGGTATAGAACAGTTAGGTCTGTTTTTGTAGTGCAAATGTGATACATACCAACTCAACCTTATGCAGAACTAGTTCCAGACACTTGATAAACCACTTACCCAAGAGATCCAAAGTGCTTCACAAGAGATCCTCGAGTATCAACAGCTGCCACATTAGACAAAGCAAAATCATGTAGTTCTGGAAAGTGAGCAAATGCTGCCCTCTGTAAGTTAAATCAGTAAAGCTCTTCAGATTTACATATTCAGAGTATCCATTGAATTTGCAACATTCTAATGATCAAATAGCAATAAAAAAGTACGTGAAATATAAAACAAATGGCTTAATTTCAAATGCCTTCCAGTGCAAATCTGAATAGGATGACATTGCAAAGAGAAAAAGAAATCTACCATAATTAACTTAAGCTAAAAGTTACACATTTCCGGATAATTTCAAATAATGCTCATCTTCCTTGTCACTCAAAGAGAAATACCACAATTATAGCAAATTAAAATGAAAAACCTCATGAAATAAACCTTAAATTCAACATCAGAAACTGCAGGTACTTGCATTATATAAAAAAAAAGCCTGAAAATCAAATGCATAACCATAGATACAAAACCCAGAAAGACACAATGTAATTTTAAAAAAACTTCCAAAACACAAGATACATTGCCCCTTTTTTTTGAAACATGCATTTGTGGCATAGTAAATAGTTCTTGGATCATGAACTCAGATCTTGCCTATATAGAGCTTGCACATTCTTCTGTCACTTCAGATTTTCTGCTTTCCTGCCACTCTAAATTTCTCCAGGTGAGGTAAGTGTCAGGGGAATTAAGGGATAGCAGAACCCAAAAGAGAAAAGGGTTCAGGGAAAAAAAAGAGTGGGGGAATGGGAGTCATGGATGTGCTCTGAGAGCTGGCATGACTCACTGGATCAAATGGCTTCCTTTTAAATCATTTGAAAATAGGGGAAATACAAGGATGAGATTAACTTTATATATTTTTGTTGCCAAGTTGGAATCCTGATGAACAAACATTTTATTCTTGAGACAAAACATTAATTGCTGTTAATATTTTACCATTTATATTGCGCTTTAGTAAAATGAGGGGAAAATATTATCCTCACAAAATTAATTTAATTTAGAAAATGAAGACCTCATGAAAAAATCTTTGTTGTTCCTTACCTGAAGAGAGGTTATGCGATCATAATGTATGGTAGTCATCTCATTCTCAGTCAGAGCATTTCCAGTCTGATCGTTTATTTCAAAACCAGCGTAGAACTTCAACATATCTAACAACTACATGAAAAACAGTACAATGTTATGACAAATCTAAAACCGACTCCCAAAGGGGTCAAATTTATTTTGTGGACAATTTAAATTAAATTAAGGATGACACGCAAATTTGTGAAGCGTTCCATATTTTTCAATTATATTCAATTTTTTTTCAATTATATTCCACTGCCAGGCATACCTTTGTTCTTGGCTGCCTCTTGACCACATCTGAAAAATTCACATTTTTCAATTAAATTAATGACTTCAATTTTTTTTATTTCAATAATTACAAATTTGATGAGTTTTGTTTCATAAATTGTGACCACATTTATATTCAAATATACCATATCACAAACTTCAGTTAATAAATCTTTAGGCCTTGTGAAACAAAGTTTACAAGTATATAGCTTTATTTCCTCTGAACTGTTTTAAAAAGTAGAAAACAATGAATGCTTTTTTGAAGTTTGTGTTCTGTTACATTTATCCCTTAATTCTTAGCTTGTTTACCGTACGTTTTGTGATTTATATTCTTCCTTTTTATTTTGTCTATGGAAATTCTTCACTGTGAATTGATCTCCTTGGCTATCCTGTTTCTGAATATCACAATTCCAAGATTGATGAGTGGCTCTATTCCTTCACCGCTGAGGTGAATCTTCTTCCAAGATTCACATGGATTCTCATAACTGTTTTGGCTGTCCTCTTTACCTGCTCACTGAATCAAGCAAGGGAGTGGCAAAGCTCCCAGGTGCTTGAGGTTTTTATTTTAGAAAGTTACTTAAAATACATGTCTGTGTGCATTTTATATATATTTTTTTAAACAATGTTGAATTTTTATGATCCTGGAACAAGACATCACCAGCTGTCAAAACTGTGCTGTGTCGTGAGGGAGGTCCACATCAACAAGCTAGGATTCCATGTACTGTTCCCATTTCCTTCTTACAGCGAAAACATCTGTTTGATACTGTTGGGTCCCATTTATTTAACTTTTGGGGCGTGGTGTATAACCTGTGTAACCAATTATATTGTATCACACGTAACCGCTTGTTTATTGTATTTCTCATAGTTCTGGAGCATAGCTTTTCCCATGTTTCATTCTTTATCTTTATGTTTAGATCTTGTTCCCATTTTTGTTTGGGTTTACAGCTTGTTTCCTTGTTCTCTTTCTCTTGCAGTTTGATGTACCTGTTTGTTATAAATCTTTTAATTATCATTGTGTCTGTAATCACATATTCAAAATTGCTTCCTTCTGGTAACCTCAGCCTGCTTCACAATTTGTTCATTTGGGCATGTGAGAAAGTGGAAAAGTTTTGGGAAGATCTAAACCAGGTATTAAATAAAATCACAAAAAGCAAATTACCAAAAAATCCAGAGATCTTTCTTCCAAGTAATATAAGAAGTAAAGAACTTGGACTCGATTTGGATGGAGCACAAAAAAGATTTATTATGATAGCCTTAGCTGTAGCAAAAAAATGTATTATGTCAACCTGGAAATTAAGATACAGCAATGGTACATAGAAATGAATAAATGTATTCCATTGGAAAAAATAACATATAATTTAAGAAATAACATCACAGTATTCGAACAAATTTGGGAACCGTACATGGAACACAACAGAGAAGTCCTACCGTGGACTTCCACCACCTAAAATGACAGAAGGAGAAGACGAAGAAATGAACTGACCCAGTATATAAAAGTAGAAGACACAAATTTCTTGTTTATTTTCATTGTGTGATGACATTGTTTAATGGGTTTAATGTATCGTATATGTTGAACATTGAGTGGGTGGGGAGGGGGGGGTGAAGGAGGGAGGGAAGGGAGGGGGGAAAAGGGGAGAAAATGACACTGTGTATATTCAAGAGGGAAATGTTTGTGTGTATTTTGGTTCATAGTGTGAAAAATAAAAAAAAATTAAAAAAACAAGCTAGGATTCAATCTTCCAGTGGAATTTTGTGCCCAGGATCACTATGAACAAAACAGAATGGTTCATTTTAGAGGCAACTGGCAGTCTCAGGACAACAGAATATTCTATAATTTGTTGCACCATATTTGTTACCGGTCCTGTTCTAAGACCATAAGACAGAATCAGAAATAGACTATTCAGTCCTTTGAGCCTGTCGTTATTTAATGAGTTGATCCATTTTCTCACTCAGCCCCAAAGTCTGCCTTCTCCCATAACCTATGATGCCCTGGCTAATCAAGAACCTATCAATATCTGCATTAAATACACCCACTAACCTGGCTTTCACAATGGCATGTGGCAACAATTTCCACAGATTTATCACTTTTTCTTATGAGGATACTCTTTCAATCCAGAAGTTATTCCCTCTTGTTCTAGACCAGTGGTTCTCAATCTTTTTTCTTTCCATTCACATATCACTTTAAGTAATCCCGATGCCATTGGTGCTACGTGATTAGTAAGGGATTGCTTAAGGTGGTATGTGAGTTGGAAGGGAAGGTTGAGAACCACTGCTGTAGACCCAATTGTTACTGAAATATTTTGCTTGAGAAAAATTGTCATTGGCCCAATTCCTTTGGAGTTATGAAAACGTACACATAACAATTAGGTACGATTAAAGCAGTGGTTTTCAAACTTTATTCCCTCAGTGAAAGTCAAAAAGCTACAATTTCTGGGCCTCTGCACCCCCCCCACCTTCTGCAACTGGATCCTTGACTTCCTCATTGAAAGACCACAGTCAGTATGAATTGGAAACAACATCTCCTCACTGATTATCAAAACAGGCACACCTCAAAGATGCGCTTCGCCCACTGCTCTACTCATTATAACACCAATGATTTTGAGACCAGGCACAATTTCAATGCCACCTACAGATTTGCTGATGACGCCAGTTGTCGGCAGAATCACAAATGGCAATGAGGAAGCATACAGGAGGGAGATAGATCAGCTCGTTGAGTGGTGTAATGACAACAACCTTGCACTCAAGATTAGCAAAACCAAGGAGATGATTGTGGACTTCAGGACGAAGTTAGGGGAACATGACCCAGTCCTCATTGAGGACTCAGTAGTGGAGAGGGTCAAGAACTTTATATTCCTCTCCAAGGATCTGTCCTGGAGCCTCCAAATTGACATAATGATGAAGAAGGCTCACCGGGGCTATACTTTGTGAGGTGTTGGAGGAGATTCAGTATGTAACTGAAGACTCTTGAAAACTTCTACAGGTGTACCATGGAGAGCATTTGGGCTGGTGGCATTACTATCTTGTATGGAGGCGCCAACTCTTAGGACAAGAAAAAACTCCAGAGGGTTATTAACTCGGCCTGTGACATCACAGGCACCAGACTTCATCGAGGACATCTAGATGAGAGTGTCTTATTAAATCAGCCTCTATCCTCAGAGACCCCTCACCACCCAGGCCATGCCCTCTTCATTCTGTAACCATCAGGATAAAAGTACAGAAGCCTCAAGATGAACACTCAGTGGCACAAGGGCAGTTTCTTCCCCACTGCCATCAGATTCCTGAATAATCAATGAACCAAAGACATGCCCTTACTTTTTCATGCATTATTCTTTTGATTTTATTGTTGTAAGGTGGTGTACATTAGTGTTTTCACTATGATGCTGCGTCAAAACACTGAATTTTGAGACTTGGTCATGACAATAAATTCTCATTCTGATTCCAATAGTGTCTTTTTTACCCTTTCCATTTCTTAACTCAACCCACAATGATTCTGTATCTTCTTTCTTATGATTTAATATTGTTCCTTACAGAGTCACGCCACCCCCTCGGATTAGCTGCCTTTCCTTCCGATGCACTGTGTATCCTTGGACATTAAGTTCCCAATGACATCTATCCATTAGCTTCGACTCTGTGCTGGCCACAACATCATAGCTGCTTATGTGTAACTGTATTACAAAGTCATCCACTTTATTTTTTTATGCTGCATGTATTTAAATAGAAAATCTTTATTTGCTATTTTTGAACTCATCCCACTGGCTGCAATTTTGCCATCTGCCGGTCTCTTCCACACAAACTGTCAATTGCTCTACTTGTGCGCCAGCCGCCACTTCTTCCGTCTCTTCACTTTCGTTTCCACCCCCTTACATAAATTCCCCCCCAACAAAACCTCCCTGCCAGGAGTTCAGGTGCAACTTGTCTCACTTGCACAGGTCACTACTTCCCCAGAAAAAGGTTCCAATGATCCAAGAACTTGAAACTTTTCCCCCTGCACAATCTCTTCTGCCACACATTGGTCTGCACTGTCTTCCTTTTCTGACCTTCCCTTGCTCGTGGAGCCCATGAGTAATCCAGACATTACCATCTTGGAGGTCCTGCTCTTCAGTCTCTTTCCTAACTCCCTAAACTTACTTTGCAGGACCTCTACCCCACTCCTGCCTCTGTCTTTGGTGCCAATATGTACCATTACGTCTGGCTACTCACTCTCCCCTTAAGAATATTCTGCACCCGTTCAGAGACATCCTGGACCTGAGCACCCGGAAGGCAACACACTATACTTGAGTCTCTTCTGCGGCCACAGAATCTCTTATCTGTTTCCCTACGATGTGTAAGTAATCACTGAACTAAATAATATTCAAAATGCTATGAAGCCTACTCGACTATTAAAACAAATTGCTAGTTTGAAATACTTATGGATGATCCATTTACCCAGGAACTCAGTTTATATTTTGAAATTTTGGGGCTTTTTTCTCCAATTTAAATAAAAACAAATTTTTTCCTGTCAAAGAAAATCAAACATGGAGATTATTCCTAGTTGAAAGAGTGCAGATGGTCTTAAGAATCAGAATTAGAAAATAGCACCATGTATATTTACAAATGAGATACCAACCTGAAAGTTGCAATATAGGACAATATGAATGATAAACAACACAAATACATGTTTAGATCAAATATTTGCAGTTAATCACATCTAGATATGAATGGCCGATTATTTTTATTCATACATATTTCCTGTTGTGAGTGTCATCAATAAGGTGATTTCAAAGATAAATATGCATCTTGAATTGCAATTTCGAAGAGCCCTACCCACACTGATACAGCCAGATTTGGTAAAGATACCAAATTCAGCTCCAACCAGGAATACTTTAGTGCATCAGATACGTTCTTATAACAATCGCATATTTCTGGAGTCATCATTTTGATGCATGGCAATGTGAGGGAGAACTAGTGGTTCTGCAGTCACATAGGCCACACTGGGAAGGTCAGTAAATTTCTTTTCAAGGACATTTATGATCCAGATGGATTTTGTGCCCATCCAGTAGTTTCATCGTCATCATTGTCATCTTGTTTTTATCTTTACTTTGAAGTCTCTGTACCTACTTGGTTTAATTTCCCCTTCTCCTGACACAGGATTCAAAAATATCTCTGAACCCTGATTTCCTTTTCTTTCCAAAATATTTTGTCATTCCACACATTTTTTCCACCAAGAAGAATGTGCAGACATGTCTGTTAGTGCTAATGCCTGATAAGTGAAGAAGAGCTTTTACTTCCTTCTCATATTTTAATGAAAATCAACCTGTGGTTATACCACAAAGTCCCATAATTTCCTTTTCTGTAGTACAGACAACTAAAGCATGACTACTTGTCTCCTTTTATTGCCTGGATTTCAAAAGGCTTGTTAGGAAATTATCATTAGAAAAGCAAGTGAAACTGATTGTGTTTGTTAACATGTCTCACCTGACTGAAAAGTCGGCCTTCTTTTTCCTTCTGGATGAGATTAGACAGATAACAGTGAGTGACTAAATGAGAATCATCCAGAACTGTGCTAAACCAGCGCCGAGTTGGGAGCAGTGCCTTAAAAAAAAAACAAATCATGCAAATTAACACATCTTTCCTCATTTTGACCATCAATAAAAAGAGTCCTATTTTGTTATTCCAAACTGAAAACATCAATTTGTAAGAAAATTTAACCAAATACTTATATTTTTAACTGTGTTTTTTTTAAAATATAAATCGAAATGGGTACTGCTGGCAAAGTCAACATTTATTTTCCATTCCCAATTGCCCTGAACTGAGGGGCAGATAAAAAGTCAGTCACACTGGTGGTTCTGCAAAGGCCAGATTGGGTAGTGTTCCTTCCTTGAGGAGAATTTTTAAATCACAATCCACTATTTCATGGTTACTATAAAGGAGACTTTAATTCCAAGTTGAGTTAATTACTTGATTTTAAGTTCCCCAGCTGTCGAGTTGGGAGTCAAATTTGTGTCAGGAGTTCAAAATTCATGTTTCTAGTTCAGTATCATAAATACAATGATTTCATTTCGATCAGACAGCGGTACTTTGATTTGTTGACTGACCATTTTAGGCTTTTATGTGCACACTTATATAAATATAATCTACTTACCTCTAAGTCTATCATAAGTTCAATAAATCTCTCACAATAATGGACCATATCCATGCTAACTGACCCTATGAACAAAAAATATGTAAATTTAGTAATATTAAGTACATATTCTCAATCACTTCATAATAGCTTACTTTTCTCATAGGAACGCGCAAGAGCATCCAGCTGCATCCCACAGAAAACCATTGTGTGTTGACATTTAATTGGAGCCCGAGGGGAGGTGGGAGTAGAAGCACAAGTCAAAATGAAAATTTAAAAAGTGAAAAATAAGACACTCCATATCTTCAACATAATATCAACTTCTGAACAAGAAGGATAACAAATGAGAACCATGAGGTCAAATAATTTTTAAGAAAAGCTCTCACAAAATAATGTACGATATCTTTAAAAGTGCATAAAAGGGAAACTTTCATAGATGTGGGGCCAATCAGTGTGAAAGCTGAAAATAAAAGGGTCGCTGAAATTGAACAGAGGCCAGTTGGAATCTTATTTGACCTTCTGACATCTCCAAAAGGAGGAATATGAGAAACCACCATGTTATGGCACCAGCGAGGGTTCAGTAAAATGATAGGAGGGACAAGATATTCCCATCCTGAAATTCAAGAGGAAGAAAGATCGTTGCCATTAATGAAGCCCTGTGATAGAATAAAACCAAGTTTCAAAATGATTTAAAAAAACTCCCAATAAGGCAAAGAGATTGTTGCCACACATTGCAGAATGAGAGTGACCAAGTTCAATGCCTTTCACCAGGTGACATCCGACGCATACTTTAATACCAGTGTACATGAAGAATTGTGCCCTAAATTTCAATTCCAGAAATAAAACTGCAAAAGTAAACAATGAAAATAAATATTTTGCAGATAATTAATTTTAAGGAGAGGGAAAAAAAAATCAGTAATTTTATAAACAATTACCTGAAGGAGGAATACTTTTTAAAACTTGAAGGAACTTGCTGATCAGACAAGAAAGGAATCGTTTTTCTTGATCTGCCCTTTTGGTTAAGAAATAAAGATAATATTGGAATACTTGCAGCACTGCAAATGGTGACCACATATGAAACACAAGAAATAGGACCAGAAAGCACCCTGGCCTGTTGAGCCTGCTTCACCATTTATTAAGATCATGGCTGATCCACCAATCTGTCTTTTTCCCAATGATGCAAAAAAATATCCAGTCTTAAATATTTTTAAGAAGCAGCCTCTAATGCTTATTTGGTTAGAGAATTCCAGATTCATTACTCTCTGGGAAAAGCAGTTTTTCTTCAATATCCCTTTGATTTAGTCTCACCTGCCAGTGGAAACAATCCTTATCAATCCTTTTCATAATTTTAAGTGTTTCAATAAGATTCCCTCTTATACTTCAAAAATCCATTGAGGCAGGTTGGTGTAGTCCCAGCAAATTAATATCTCCTCACAGCCTACCCCTTTATCTCTGAAATCAACCTGGAGAACCTCTTTGCTGTGCCTCCAAAGTCAGTACATCTTTTCTCAAGTACTGTGACCAGAACTGTACACCAGGTGCTACTTCCTGTACCCTGTACAGTTGCAGTAGAACTACTCTGCTCTTAAATTCTATCCCTCTAGCAATGAAGACCAGCATCCTATAAGCCTTCTTGATTACTTGTTGCACCTGCAAATTAACCTTTTGCAATTCATAAACAAGCACAAGTTCCTCTACAGAACAGCATGCTGCAATCTTTCACTACTTAAATCATAATCTGATCTATTTTTCCCTCCAAAGTGGATGATCTCACATTTACCAGCATGGTACTCCATCTACCAGATCCATTCACTTAACCCAGGGATGCCCAACCTTTTACATTCTTCTGGCTGCGATGGGGGGAGTGGGGCGTGGGATCTAGGCTAATCGTGCCTCCTTTTACGCTTACTGTGGCTCCTTCAATTTGCTGCTTTTGGCGCATGTGCCATAGATTGGCCAGCCCTGACAACCTATCTATAATCGCTCTGCAGACTGTTCACATATTATGCAATTTGCTTCTCCACTCAATTTAGTGTCATCAGCTACATTGGTCCCCTCTTCCAATTATACAGTAAACAGGTCTGGGCCTAGCACTGAACCCAGTGGCATTCTGCTCATTGCAGGTTGTCAACCAGAGAAACAAACATCAATCCTGACTCTCTGCTAGATATTCGTTGGCCAATTCTTTATCCCTGCAAATACAGCAGGTCCTCACTTAACACTGTTGATACGTTCTTGGAAAGTGATTAAATGAAACAACAATGAACAAAATCAATTTTATAATCGCCATAAAATACTGTGGCATTATTTTTTTCTCATCAACATTAGCTTACAGACAAGACTTTTATGCAGCATCTTATCAAACACCCTCTGAAAACCTGTACACAACATACAGCTGCTCCCTCTGTCCATTACATCCTCAAAGATCTCTAAAGTATCTTGCCCTTATTGAATCCACGCTGCGCCTGCCTGAACGAACAACTTTCTTATAGATGTCTCGCTATTTCTTCTTTAACGATAGCTTCAAGCATTTTCTGGTAAGACTTCATGTTCTAAAAGCAAACATTTGCTGTTTTTTAAAATAATGTTGAAGCTCAGAGAAGTAAATGAAATATTTTGAATATAGTATTTAGAATATATTAAGAATTATTAATCAATGGACAAGTGCAATGATTATTGTTACACCAAAATTATGAAATATAAACAATACGTACTGTTCAGTTGTTTTCTCATCCATTTTCTCATCCTTTTTTTTGATCATATTCCAGAATTTCCTCAGCTTTGGTGTTTTTTTTAATTCATGTTCAAGGCGTGACTGTTACAAAATAGATAGAATAACAGAGCTTAGCGTAACGCTGATCAGAACTCTTATTCTAGACCCAATTTTTATTAAAAACACATAATTATATCAAATATTTAACCACGTTTGAAAATGTCAAGCAGTATTTGTTGCAAGATAACAAACAAAAAGTTCAGGTTTATTTCACAACCAACATGTGATAATATTTTTATGAAAACTTACCGAGAGCAAACATGTCCACATTGGAAGAGAGATAAGACGCTGCACCTGTTCTCGAATTAGATCCACTTCCTATTAGGAGATACCAAGATATTTCATAAGCTGATATCATACTGACTTAAATTCAAATTTTATTATACAGTAAGACAAAAATAACAAAATAATTAGTTAATATTAAAGAATCAAACCCTTCACAAAACACTGCCTCTAAATGTCTTATATTACTTATCTACAGTGAAGGTGATTGAGACAGTTCTCAATTCTTTATCTGTCAAGGTTAGGCCTACATTTCTTTTTCTTTGGCTTGGCTTCGCGGACGAAGATTTATGGAGGGGGTAAAAAGTCCACGTCAGCTGCAGGCTCGTTTGTGGCTGACACGATTGCAGCGGTTGCAAGGGAAAATTGGTTGGTTGGGGTTGGGTGTTGGGTTTTTCCTCCTTTGCCTTTTGTCAGTGAGGTGGCTCTGCGGTCTTCTTCAAAGGAGGTTGCTGCCCGCCAAACTGTGAGGCGCCAAGATGCACGGTTTGAGGCGTTATCAGCCCACTGGCAATGGTCAATGTGGCAGGCACCAAGAGATTTCTTTAGGCAGTCCTTGTACCTTTTCTTTGGTGCACCTCTGTCACGGTGGCCAGTGGAGAGCTCGCCATATAACACGATCTTGGGAAGGCGATGGTCCTCCATTCTGGAGACGTGACCCATCCAGCTCAGCTGGATCTTCAGCAGCGTGGACTCGATGCTGTCGACCTCTGCCATCTCGAGTACTTCGACGTTAGGGGTGTAAGCGCTCCAATGGATGTTGAGGATGGAGCGGAGACAACGCTAGTGGAAGCGTTCTAGGAGCCGTAGGTGGTGCCGGTAGAGGACCCATGATTCGGAGCCGAACAGGAGTGTGGGTATGACAACGGCTCTGTATACGCTTATCTTTGTGAGGTTTTTCAGTTGGTTGTTTTTCCAGACTCTTTTGTGTAGTCTTCCAAAGGCGCTATTTGCCTTGGCGAGTCTGTTGTCTATCTCATTGTCGATCCTTGCATCTGATGAAATGGTGCTGCCGAGATAGGTAAACTGGTTGACCGTTTTGAGTTTTGTATGCCCGATGGAGATGTGGGGGGGCTGGTAGTCATGGTGGGGAGCTGGCTGATGGAGGACCTCAGTTTTCTTCAGGCTGACTTCCAGGCCAAACATTTTGGCAGTTTCCGCAAAGCAGGACGTCAAGCGCTGAAGAGCTGGCTCTGAATGGGCAACTAAAGCGGCATCATCTGCAAAGAGTAGTTCACGGACAAGTTTCTCTTGTGTCTTGGTGTGAGCTTGCAGGCGCCTCAGATTGAAGAGACTGCCATCCGTGCGGTACCGGATGTAAACAGCGTCTTCATTGTTGGGGTCTTTCATGGCTTGGTTCAGCATCATGCTGAAGAAGATTGAAAAGAGGGTTGGTGCGAGAACACAGCCTTGCTTCACGCCATTGTTAATGGAGAAGGGTTCAGAGAGCTCATTGCTGTATCTGACCCGACCTTGTTGGTTTTCGTGCAGTTGGATAATCATGTTGAGGAACTTTGGGGGACATCCGATGCGCTCTAGTATTTGCCAAAGCCCTTTCCTGCTCACCTTGTCGAAGGCTTTGGTGAGGTCAACAAAGGTGATGTAGAGTCCTTTGTTTTGTTCTCTGCACTTTTCTTGGAGCTGTCTGAGGGCAAAGACCATGTCAGTGGTTCCTCTGTTTGTGCGAAAGCCGCACTGTGATTCTGGGAGAATATTCTCGGCGACACTAGGTATTATTCTATTTAGTAGAATCCTAGCGAAGATTTTGCCTGCAATGGAGAGCAATGTGATTCCCCTGTAGTTTGAGCAGTCTGATTTCTCGCCTTTGTTTTTGTACAGGGTGATGATGGTGGCATCACGAAGATCCTGAGGCAGTTTACCTTGGTCCCAACAAAGCTTGAAAAACTCATGCAGTTTGGCATGCAGAGTTTTGCCGCCAGCCTTCCAGACTTCTGGGGGGATTCCATCCATACCTGCTGCTTTGCCACTTTTCAGTTGTTCGATTGCCTTATATGTCTCATCCAGGGTGGGAACCTCATCCAGCTCTAGCCTTAGGGGCTGTTGAGGGAGCTGGAGCAGGGCGGAATCTTGGACTGAGCGGTTGGCACTGAAAAGAGATTGGAAGTGTTCTGACCATCGGTTGAGGATGGAGATCTTGTCGCTGAGGAGGACTTTGCCGTCTGAGCTGCGCAGCGGGCTTTGGACTTGGGGTGAGGGGCCGTACACAGCCTTTAGAGCCTCGTAGAAACCCCTGAAGTCGCCAATGTCCGCGCTGAGCTGGGTTCGTTTGGCGAGGCTAGTCCACCACTCATTTTGGATCTCCCGGAGTTTGCGCTGAAGATGGCTGCATGCGCGACGGAAGGCTTGTTTCTTCTCTGGACAGGACGGCTTTGTAAGGTGAGCCTGGTGGGCAGCTCGCTTCTTTGCCAGCAGCTCCTGGATTTCCTGGCTGTTTTCGTCAAACCAGTCCTTGTTTTTCCTGGAGGAAAAGCCCAGTACCTCTTCAGTGGATTGCAGTATGGTAGTCTTCAACTGATCCCAGAGGGTTTCAGGGGACGGGTCCGTGAGGCGGGTTGCAACGTCGAGCTTTGCTTTGAGGTTTGCCTGGAAGTTTCCTCTCGCTTCGTCTGACTGCAGGTTTCCAACATTGAACCTCTTTCTGGGGGCTTTATTGTTCCTGGGCTTTGGCTTGAAGTGAAGGTTGAGCTTGCAGCGAACCAGCCGGTGGTCAGTGTGGCATTCCGCGCTAGGCATGACCCTGGTGTGGAGCACATCTCGTTTGTCACTTTCTCGCACCAGGATGTAGTCCAGGAGGTGCCAGTGTTTGGATCGGGGATGCATCCAGGTGGTCTTAAGGCTGTCCCTCTGCTGAAAAAGGGTGTTTGTAATGACAAGTCGCTGTTCTGCGCAGAGCTCCAACAGGAGGCGCCCATTGTCGTTGCACTTGCCGACGCCATGCTTGCCCAGGATTCATGGCCAGGTTTCTGAGTCTTTGCCGACACGAGCGTTGAAGTCGCCCAGGATGACAACCTTGTCGGCTGTAGGGGTGCGTTGGATGAGGTTGCGCAGGTCGGTGTAGAACTTGTCCTTTTCTGCTGGTTCCGCCTGGAGGGTTGGAGCATAGACACTGATGAGGGTGATGTGACGCTTGTTTCGAAGTGGGAGTCGCATGGACATGATTCGGTCTGAGAGGCCTGTCGGAAGGTTTTCGAGTTTGGAGGCAATGAAGCTCTTGACCATGAAGCCTACACCAGATAGGCGTCATTCATCCGAAGGCTTGCCAGACCAGTAGAGTGTGTAGCCCGCGCCGCGTTCTTGGAGGCTGCCTACATCTGCCAGGCGGACTTCACTGAGAGCAGCTATGTCGATGTCAAGTCTGAGGAGTTCATGTGCAATGAGGGCAGACCGACGTTCAGGTCGGTGGCTGTCAGCCTTGTCTAGCATGGTTCTGATGTTCCAGCATGCTAGCTTGAGTTTGTGAGCATCTTTTGAGGGGGAGGACGTGGAGGGGGAGGACGTGGAGGGGGAGGACGTGGAGGGGGAGGACGTGGAGGGGGAGGACGTGGAGGGGGAGGACGTGGAGGGGGAGGACGTGGAGGGGGAGGACGTGGACCTGTCCTCGGGCCTGCGCAAAGGAGCTTTTAGGTGGAGTGCAGTGCGCGCAGTACTGGCCCCACCCTTTACACCCATGGTTCGTGTGCATTTAGTCTGTTTGAAATTAACATGCTCAAGTGTGCCCTAAAGGCACACTACAGCATCAACAAGACTCAAGTCAGCTTGGTGTACAGAGGTTGGGGAAAAAAAAGAAACAATTTTGTTCTGATATTTTACAAAGTTATATTCAACAAAAACAACAGAGAAGAAAAAAATACAGATGAAACAGAATTCTAACATCACAAAAGACAAAACTGAAATTAAAAATCAGTGTGAAAGAAAGCAAATTACTCAACTTCTAATCAAATGATGTGAGACCAACTTCTGTTTTATCTATATTCGCTATCTTTAAAACTCAACTAAAATCACATTAAAAATGTTGACCATCCTGCTGAGATGCACTCTGGACATTGTGGTAATTTAAGAGTCAATAGTCAAACTTCTTTAATGGATCAATTATTTTAAAAGGAACAGGATTTAATTAATCATGCAAAAGTTTTCCAACGTGTAAAATGATTGCTCAAGGAAATAAGTGGAATAATGAAGCCAATGTGGAGTGGTTAACTGTGGACAGTTTTAATGCCCAGGAGTGGTTTTATCCTAATATTTAATAATTTCAATGAAAGATTCTGCCATTTACATCTCTGAGACATCCATCATTCATTTATTTACGCTTTTTTCCTTTCACCAGATCCTTTGTCATTTAATCTGTTTTATTGTTTCACAGATCTTCCCTTTTGTTCTTCACTCACCACATCTTAAAATTTCTGTTTCTAGCAAGATAAATGATTACAGACCTGATGTTGACCTGAGTACCAACATAATTTCTTGTTTTCATACAAGTGAGAAAAGTACAAATTTCCATGCCAATGTCGAAAGCATTTGCTTGAGTAAAGGTCACAGCCTGATCTTTACGAGATTGGAAACAGGTCAAAAAGTCTTATTTGAGGTAGGTAGCTTTAAAGAACATGTATGCTATGCAGCCTCAGTTTTTTGGTGTTTGTGCTGCAGACAAATTATAATTAAAAAAAACTATTTACATGACTTGAAAAATACAACAAAAGCTGCTTTCTGTATACAATTAGCCCGATCACAATGCTGTAAATGAATAATATTCTATTTCAAAGATCCCATGTTCATTCAAAATTATATTGTTGGAAATGAAGAGAGCAAAGACATTGTTTGCTAGGACAAAGTATTGGAAAAAGATTATTAAAAATGTAATGTTTTGCATTTCAACTTACCAAGCTGTTAAAGCAGTGATCAAGAAAGACCAGCAGAACAGTTTGCTCGCGCAATGTAAGATTATTTCCTTCAGCAAGAGATGAAGTCAAAATACACTTGAAGAAGTAGGGAAAATGTTCGGGCTTCTGTGTAAATGTCTATATTTAAAAACAAAACAGATATTTCCTTTGATCAAAATTAAAAAGGAATAAACCACACAAACAATATAGTATGAGAGCACAAAACTTTGTCAAGATCTGATTTAACAAATTTACCAAGATCAAATATTATCCAATTATTGTATAATCAGAATAAAGCACCTTTGGATTTTAAGCTGAAATTGATGCCATTTTGAATATGTAAATCAACCCTATTTGCAGCTGTCAGAAGTAAAACATGAAAGTCTGCAGATACTGTGCTTGAAGTAAAAAACACAATGTTGGAGAAACTCAGCAGGTCAAACTGTGTCCTTTAGACAGGAGTCTGCTGACTTGCCAGTGAGTGTTTCAACGGCTCGGGAAGCCTCCCAGGGCATCAGTGGCAGCGGTGAGTTTGTGTCAGGGATCAACAGCAGCGATTGGGTGGACTCTGTGATCACCGGCCGTGTTAGGATCGTCTCAATGATCGGCAGCAGCCAGCATTTTTCTGGTGAGAATTAAACATTATTTTAATTCTTAAAAAGTCTTCCCTTGTTGTTTGTTGATGTTTAAACAAGTGATTTGCTGTTGCTACTGGGACGTTTTAAAAAAAAAACATTTCTCTGGAAAAAATGTTTATCCAACAGAGGCACAGTCCCAACCATTTTGGATAATTGGAGTTGTACTGTACATTGTTTATAGAGAACAAGCATGGAAGGAACTTCTTCCATGAACACGTTCTGCCATTTGCATGGAAAAATGAGAGTGCAGTTTTCAAATATGAACAGCAGGCATTCTTGCACAGCCTTTGGTGAGTTATTTTAAAATTCAAGATGAAATACATTATCCCATTTGCACAAGAAAAAAAATCATGTTTAGTATTTATTGAACAAAGAAACATTGAATCCAAATATTCTCAAATATTGACCACATAAAAAAAAGTTGCTCCCAATATTGCAGTTCAGACATTTCACCTTGACTGGTGTCCATAGAACACTTGCTGAACCATGTGGATCTGAGCCTTCATTCACAGCTACTTGACAGGAAATGTCAAGTGAATTCGCATTCAGTGAAGTCCCCTCTTTATCTAGTTCTTAAATAAAAGTCAATGCGTTCTTCTGATTTGACACTAGAAATGCCGATCTATTTATTAATCCCAGAGTTTTATTCATTTCTAATCTGGGAGAGAGGATGTGAAGAAGTGTCTGTCTGCAACTATACTTTGCTTTTTGCAAAAATCACAGGCAGAGATCCCCATGCTGACATTTCTTGGTTCAACAGCCTGAAATACAGTCCTCTGAAATTCAACACGTCAGGTAGTAACATTCTACACGCATATAATAATGTAATTTTTACCTCCCAAGCAGGAACATTTTCTCGAAACTTTTCATTTACCATACAGCAAATGGACATTAGGTAGGCATTGCTGGATACTGCTGAGGAGTAATTTGGCCAGAGATAGTTCTCTAGATACTGGCTGTCCATTTCACAAGAGAGAGAGAAAAAAAATAAATTTGGAGACTTGACATTAAAAAAATGAATTGATGCAAAGCTGTTAACTATTTGAAAAAGAGTTTCAAGCAAACATTAAGTACCTGAATTCAAGCAGCATTATTTTTCTAATTGCAAATCTGAAAATAGAGAAACATTTAATGGTTATTTGCACAAATTTATGATTAACAAAAGGTGGAGTGTCTCAGTCTATGCCAGCTGAGACCAAATTTTTCCAGTCGAGAGGGTTAAGGACTTTTGCTCCACTCTCAAGGTTAATGAGATGATGTACAAAGTCTCAGATTAAAATGATCCAAGCACCCAAACATGGACAGAATATACAGAACAAGAAAGTGAGTTTTTTTTTCCTCTGTAAAAGCATCAGGATAAATCTTCCTGGCCCTGACCTACAACCAGGATTTGCCATCTATGACCCCTGTCCACTCTTCTCAACTGGAGCAGAAGTGGAGAGCTAATGTCCTCAGCACAATAGACACAAAGCCTCAGGTAGCGCAGACTGAGACTTTGCACCTTTTTCCACATTCAGAAACATGAAAAAATACTTAAATGATGTAAATAAAAATCCTGAAAAAGAAATTCATTTAAAACATAACAATCAAGCAATTTAATTATAATTTACTCTTTTCCCTCAAAAACTCAAGCCAAGAATCCCAAATGAAGAGAATGGTCACAGACATCACACTGCATGTGACTCATTCTAAGCTGTGACTGGGTGGAATCTAGAACCTTTAGCAGCATACATTAGATTTTGGCTCACTTCAGTCAGAATGATTGAATGCTTGTGGACTGCCAGCAAAATGTAGCCCTTTACCCACCTGTTAAAATGAACAATTTGACCATCATAAACTGTGGTTTTGTGGTATGATCAAATGTGCTTGTAAATGTTTCTTAATACAATAGACATTGGACAAGGAAAGAACATTTCACCGCAAAAATGGCCAAAACTTACTTTGTTTTTACGATTTCTTTTTGATACACATCTTCAATGACCTTTCACAAAAGAGGAAAAAGAGAAAAATGCAAACATCATCTAATGTTTTTCCAATTTCTCATTTTAAAAACTTTATTGGGTGATACAAATTAAGAGAAGCAAACTATTTGAAAGTGTGAATGCCAGATAGTCCAGCCAAATCTAAAACACAAATGGAAAGTGGGTGTGCCTTTGGTGGACTTTTTAATATTCTTTTTCTTTGGCTTGGCTTTGCGGACGAAGATTTATGGAGGGGTAAATGTCCACGTCAGCTGCAGGCTCGTTTGTGGCTGACAAGTCCGATGGGGGACAGGCAGACACGGTTGCAGCGGTTGCAGGGGAAAATTTGTTGGTTGGGGTTGGGTGTTGGGAGATGATCTAGCTTACTCATTAGACCAGAATGTGGTCTGGTGGCTTGGTGTACAGCGAGAGAGTCTGGAGCACAGCCAGTGCCGTGGTTTGAACCATGGGCCAGGCAGGTATTCAGCCAGAGAATGGGTTGGGATTCGGAACACCAGGAATCAGGAACACAGGTAGGTTTGCACATGGAGCTGGCTTCTGGAGCATTTGGATATTAACAGAAGTCACACCAAATAGCTTGGAAAATCTACAAATCTACCAAAATTTTAAGGGTGCAAGATCATTGGAATTTTATTGTAATACAGTATTTGGAGTTATGCAACAATTTTGAATTAAGTAATATTGCACAACCATAAGCAGGAGTTTTTCCACATTCTTTTGATCATGAATTAGAAGTAACAAATCTCGGTATATTGGTATTACCCCATTTCAAAATCTTCTAATGCATGTATTTGAAAAATAAGGAAAGAAAATGAATTTACCTTAGAATCAAATGTCATTTTTTTCTTCACATGTGGAGCCCAATATCTATTTGATAACTGAATATATGAAATGGAAAAATTATACATACATCCAAAGCATCACTGAGTACAAACTGGTTTGATAGTTATATAATCATTTATAGTACTCCTTTCATTATAATGTCAGACAGTACATGCACCAGATTAATCAAACTGGATACTTAAAACTCTACAGTTAAGAGTACAAGGTTTTCACAGCACAACATAAACAGACAGATATTCCATGTAATCGATGCTAATGAGTACTCCTCACAAAGATGTCAGGCAAAATAAAATCTGGTGCAGACGTAATAGAGACTTTTCAATCATTTGTGTCTGTAATGGATTAAAATCAGTACTGCACAGTGGATCAACAAAGCCCTCATTTGAGGGCCTGGAGCTGCAAAATGTTACAGCGCTCAAAGCTTCCACATTTTGCTCATGAATCAGCCTTTGCTTCATGTGTTGTTCACTTGGAATGAAGAGCACTGAATTTAAAATCTCGAAGGTTAAGTCAAGTGGAACTAGGCGCACGAGATTGTGGGAGTCTTGGCATGGAAATGTTGTGCTTGAGAAAAAGAGTGATGAGCAAGAGGAGCTGTTGAATAGGATTCAGGAGTGTTTTGGAGAGGTGAATGGTGCAGTAGATGAGGAATAAATCTGAAGGATGGCAAATGGTCCTTTCTGAGGCAAGTCCCCACCTGCCAAATCCAATGGTTGTCCTATGTTCAAGCAGGTTCCTCTCATTAAATACTGACATTATTTGTAACTTTTGGAAAGGCCCATGCTGTCTGCCAGAGATTGATGCATTAAGTTGCATCGATCATACATTGGATGGCACAGTCCACATCTCCACATGGTGAAGTATTGGATGGCACAGTGCACATCTCCACATGTTGACGCATTGGATGGCACAGTGCACATCTCCACATGTTGACACATTATATGGCACAGTGCACATCTCCACATGTTGAAGTATTGGATGGCACAGTGCACATCTCCACATGTTAATGCATTGGATGGCACAGTGCACATCTCCACATGTTGATGCATTGGTTGGCACAGTGCACATCTCCACATGTTGATGCATTGGATGGCACAGTGCACATCTCCACATGTTGATGTATTGGATGGCACAGTCCACATCTCCACATGTTGATGCATTGGATGACACAGTCCACATCTCCACATGTTGACGCATTGGATGGCACAGTCCACATCTCCACATGTTGATGCATTGGATGGCACAGTGCACATCTCCACATGTTAATGTATTGGATGGCACAGTCCACATCTCCACATGTTGATGTATTGGATGGCACAGTGCACATCTCCACATGTTGATGTATTGGATGGCACAGTGCACATCTCCACAAGTTGATGCATTGGATGGCACAGTGCACATCTCCACATGTTGATGCATTGGATGGCACAGTGCACATCTCCACATGTTGACGCATGGATTGCACAGTCCACATCTCCACATGTTGATGTATTGGATGGCACAGTCCACATCTCCACATGTTGATGCATTGGATGGCACAGTGCACATCT
The DNA here is from genome assembly GCF_036971445.1 of Narcine bancroftii. Lineage (NCBI taxonomy): Eukaryota > Metazoa > Chordata > Chondrichthyes > Torpediniformes > Narcinidae > Narcine > Narcine bancroftii. The sequence goes on along the minus strand of NC_091470.1, from coordinate 51,702,795 downwards.
CCACATGTTGATGTATTGGATGGCAGAGTGCACATCTCCACATTTTCATGCACTGGATGGCACAGTGCACATCTCCACATGTTGATGTATTGGATGGCACAGTGCACATCTCCACATGTTGATGCAGTGGATGGCACAGTCCACATCTCCACATGTTGATGCATTGGATGGCACAGTCCACATCTCCACATGTTGATGCATTGGATGGCACAGTCCACATCTCCACATGTTGATGCAGTGGATGGCACAGTCCACATCTCCACATGTTGATGTATTGGATGGCACAGTCCACATCTCCACATGTTGATGCATTGGATGGCACAGTCCACATCTCCACATGTTGATGTATTGGATGGCACAGTCCACATCTCCACATGTTGATGTATTGGATGGCACAGTGCACATCTCCACATGTTGATGTATTGGATGGCACAGTGCACATCTCCACATGTTGATGCATTGGATGGCACAGTCCACATCTCCACATGTTGATGCATTGGATGGCACAGTCCACACCTCCACATGTTGATGTTTTGGATGGCACAGTCCACATCTCCACATGTTGATGCATTGGATGGCACAGCCCACATCTCCACATGTTGATGTATTGGATGGCACAGTGCACATCTCCACATGTTGATGTATTGGATGGCAGAGTGCACCTCTCCACATTTTCATGCATTGGATGGCACAGTCCACATCTCCACATGTTGATGCATTGGATGGCACAGTCCACATCTCCACATGTTGACGCATTGGATGGCACAGTCCACATCTCCACATGTTGATGCATTGGATGGCACAGTGCACATCTCCACATGTTAATGTATTGGATGGCACAGTCCACATCTCCACATGTTGATGTATTGGATGGCACAGTGCACGTCTCCACATGTTGATGTATTGGATGGCACAGTGCACATCTCCACAAGTTGATGCATTGGATGGCACAGTGCACATCTCCACATGTTGATGCATTGGATGGCACAGTGCACATCTCCATATGTTGACGCATTGGATGGCACAGTCCACATCTCCACATGTTGATGTATTGGATGGTACAGTCCACATCTCCACATGTTGATGCATTGGATGGCACCGTCCACATCTCCACATGTTGATGCATTGGATGGCACAGTGCACACCTCCACATGTTAATGTATTGGATGGCACAGTCCACATCTCCACATGTTGATGTATTGGATGGCACAGTGCACATCTCCACATGTTGATGTATTGGATGGCACAGTGCACATCTCCACAAGTTGATGCATTGGATGGCACAGTGCACATCTCCACATGTTGATGCATTGGATGGCACAGTTCACATCTCCACATGTTGACGCATTGGATTGCACAGTCCACATCTCCACATGTTGATGTATTGGATGGCACAGTCCACATCTCCACATGTTGATGCATTGGATGGCACAGTCCACATCTCCACATGTTGATGCATTGGATGGCACAGTGCACATCTCCACATGTTGATGTATTGGATGGCACAGTGCACATCTCCACATGTTGATGCATTGGATGGCACAGTCCACATCTCCACATGTTGACGCATTGGATGGCACAGTCCACATCTCCACATGTTGATGCATTGGATGGCACAGTGCACATCTCCACATGTTAATGTATTGGATGGCACAGTCCACATCTCCACATGTTGATGTATTGGATGGCACAGTGCACATCTCCACATGTTGATGTATTGGATGGTACAGTGCACATCTCCACAAGTTGATGCATTGGATGGCACAGTGCACATCTCCACCTGTTGATGCATTGGATGGCACAGTGCACATCTCCACATGTTGACGCATTGGATTGCACAGTCCACATCTCCACATGTTGATGTATTGGATGGCACAGTCCACATCTCCACATGTTGATGCATTGGATGGCACAGTCCTCATCTCCACATGTTGATGTATTGGATGGCACAGTCCACATCTCCACATGTTTTTTTTTTTTTTTTTTTTTTTTTAAATTTTTTTTTATTTTTCACACTATGAACCATACTGACCAAAATACACAAACATTTCCCTCTTGAATACACACAGTGTCATTTTCTCCCCTTTTCCCCCCCTCCCTTCCCTCCCTCCCTCCTTCCCATGCCCCTCCCTACCCTCTAAATGTTCAACATATGCAATACAATAAACCCATTAAACAATGTCATCACACAATAAAAATAAACAAGAGAATTGTGTCATCTACTTTTACACACTGGGTCAGTTCATTTCGTCTTCTTCTCATTCTATCATTTTAGGGGGTGGAGGTCCACGGTAGGCCCTCTCTGTTGTGTTCCATGTATTTATTTGAATAATGTGACTTTATTTTTTAAATTATATGTTATTTTTTCCAATGGAATACATTTATTCATTTCTATGTACCATTGCTGTACTCTCAGGCTCTCTTCTGATTTCCAGGTTGATATTATACATTTTTTTGCTACAGCTAAGTCTATCATAATAAATCTTTTTTGTGCTTCATCCAATTTGAGGCCTAATTCTTTACTTCTTATATTACTTAGAAGATCTCTGGATTTTTTGGTATGTTGGTTTTTGTGATTTTATTTAATACCTGATTTAGATCTTCCCAAAACCTTTGCACTTTCTCACATGTCCAAATTGCATGTACTGTTGTTCCAGTTTCCTTCTTACAGCAAAAACATCTATCTGATAATGTTGGGTCCCATTTATTTAACTTTTGGGCATGGTGTATAGCCTGTGTAACCAATTATATTGTATCATGCATAACCTCGTGTTTATTGTATTTCTCATAGTTCCGGAGCATAGCTTTTCCCATGTTTCATTCTTTATCTTTATGTTTAGATCTTGTTCCCACTTTTGTTTGGGTTTACAGCTTATTTCATCGTTCTCTTTCTCTTGCAGCTTTTTTTTTTTTTTTTTTTTTAAATTTTTTATTTTTCACACCATAAATCACAATAGCCATGATATACACTTTTTCTTTTCCACACATTTACAGTGACTTTTTCTCCCTCCCCCCTCCCTCCTCCCAAGCCACCCCCCCATCCCTCCCCCCTCTCATCCATTTTAGTTATACAATCTAGGTTGCATTAATTCAGTTAGACAATGTTGTCATTCAACAAAAATACACCAGAAATTCTACTGAGTCCATTTTTTTCTTCTCTTCTCCTTCCATCAACTTAGGTAATGTTTGTTCCCGGTAGGTTTTCGCTATTGTATTTAATGTAAGGCTCCCATACTTGTTCGAATATTTCGATATTATTTCTTAAACTATATGTTATTTTTTCTAATGGAATACATTTATTCATTTCTATATACCATTGTTGTATTTTCAAATTATCTTCCAATTTCCAGGTTGACATAATACATTTTTTTGCTACAGCTAGGGCTATCTTAACAAATCTTTTTTGTGCATCCTCCAAGTCAATTCCAAATTCTTTATTTTTTATGTTACTTAGGAGAAAGATCTCTGGATTCTTTGGTATATTGTTTTCTGTTATTTTATTTAATATCTGATTGAGATCATCCCAAAATTTTTCTACTCTCTCACATGTCCAGATTGCATGAATTGTTGTTCCCCTTTCTTTTTTACATCGAAAACATCTATCAGATACTGTTGGGTCCCATTTATTTAACTTTTGCGGTGTAATGTATAGTCTGTGTAACCAATTATATTGTATCATACGCAGCCTCGTATTTATTGTATTTCTCATCGTTCCAGAGCATAACTTCTCCCATGTTTCCTTTTTTATCTTTATATTTAAATCTTGTTCCCATTTTTGTTTAGTTTTACCATTTGTTTCCTCATTTTCCTTTTCTTGCAGTTTAATATACATATTTTTTATAAATCTTTTGATTAACATTGTATCTGTAATCACATATTCAAGGTTACTTCCCTCTGGTAAACTCAAGTTGCTTCCTAATTTATCTTTCAAGTAGGATCTCAGTTGGTAATATGCCAGCGCTGTATCTCCCGTTATATTGTACTTATCTCTCATTTGTTCAAAGGATAAGAATCTACTTCCTGAAAAACAATTTTCTATTCTTTTAATCCCTTTTTTTTCCCATTTTCTAAAGGCAAGGTTGTCTATTGTAAAAGGGAGTAGCTTATTTTGCGTCAATATTAGTTTTGGTATTTGGTAATTTATTTTATTTCTTTCTACATGTATCTTCTTCCATATATTGAGGAGATGGTGTAATACTGGAGAAGTTCTATGTTGTACCAATTTTTCGTCCCATTTATATAATATGTGTTCAGGTATCTTTTCCCCTATTTTATCTAATTCTAGTCTCGTCCAGTCTGGTTTTTCCCTTGTTTGATAAAAATCTGATAGGTACCTTAATTGTGCGGCTCTATAATAATTTTTGAAGTTTGGCAATTGTAAGCCTCCTTGTTTATACCATTCTGTTAATTTGTCTAGTGCTATCCTCGGTTTCCCCCCTCTCCATAAAAATCTCCTTATTATTTTCTTTAACTCTTTGAAGAATTTTTCTGTCAGTTGTATTGGCAATGCCTGAAATAAGTATAGTATCCTTGGAAAAATGTTCATTTTAATACAGTTTATCCTTCCTATCAGTGTTAGTGGTAGCTCTTTCCAATGCTCTAAATCGTCCTGTAGTTTTTTCATTAGTGGATTGTAATTGAGTTTATATAATTGGCCTAGATTTTTGTTTATTTGCACACCTAGGTATCTTATTGCCTGCGTTTGCCATCTGAATGGGGATTCCTCCTTAAATTTTGAGAAATCCGCGTTATTCATAGGCATTGCTTCACTTTTATTTACGTTTATCTTGTATCCCGACACTTCTCCATATTCCTTCAATTTCTTATATAGTTCTTTTATTGATAGTTCTGGTTCTGTTAAGTACACTATCACATCATCCGCAAACAGACTGATTTTATATTCCCTGTCTTTTATTTTTATTCCTTTTATATTATTATCTCTTCTTATCGATTCTGCTAGTGGTTCTATAGCTAGCGCAAACAATAATGGTGATAGTGGGCATCCCTGCCGCGTTGACCTGCTTAAGTTAAATTGCTTTGATACATGTCCATTTACTGTCACTTTCGCTAACGGTCCCTTATATAATGCTTTAATCCAATTAATATACTTCTCCGGTAAACTGAATTTTTGCAATACTTTGAACAAGTAATTCCATTCTACTCTGTCGAAGGCCTTCTCTGCGTCTAAAGCAACTGCTACTGCCGGTGCTTTATTTCCTTCTACTGCATGAATTAAGTTAATAAATTTACAAATATTGTCTGTTGTGCGTCTTTTTTTGATAAATCCAGTTTGGTCTAAATTTACCATTTTCGGTACCTGTTCTGCTAATCTGTTCGCTAATAGTTTAGCTATTATCTTATAATCTGTGTTTAGCAAAGATATTGGTCTATATGACGCTGGTGAGAGTGGATCTTTCCCTTGTTTTAGTATCACTGTAATTATTGCTGTTTTACATGAATCTGGTAAGTTTTGTGTCTCATCAATCTGGTTGATTACATCCAGGAGGGGCGGTATTATTAGGTCTTTAAATGTTTTGTAGAATTCTATTGGGAGTCCATCCTCTCCTGGTGTCTTATTATTTGGTAAATTTTTTATTATCTCTTGTATTTCTACTGTTCCAAATGGTTCTGTTAATTTATTTTGTTCCTCTATTTGTAGTTTTGGTAGTTCAATTTTAGTCAAAAATTCATCTATTTTCCCTTCTTTCCCTTCGTTTTCGGTTCGGTATAATTGTTCATAGAATTCTCTGAAGTTTTCCTTAATTTCTTTTGGATTATATGTAATTTGTTTGTCTTTTTTCCTTGTTGCCAATACCGTTTTCTTAGTTTGCTCTGTCTTAAGCTGCCATTCTAGGATTTTGTGTGTTTTTTCCCCTAGTTCATAATATTTCTGTTTTGTCTTCATTATATTCTTCTCCACCTTATATGTTTGTAATGTTTCATATTTTATTTTTTTATCCGCCAATTCTCTTCTTTTGGTTGTATCTTCCTTTATTGCTAATTTTTTTTCTATGTTTATTATTTCCCTTTCCAACTGCTCTGTTTCCTGATTATAGTCCTTCTTCATCTTGGTTGCATAACTTATTATTTGCCCTCTAATGAATGCTTTCATTGCGTCCCATAGTATAAACTTATCTTCCACTGATTCCGTATTTACTTCAAAGTACATTTTTAATTGTTTTTCAATAAATTCTCTAAAATCCTGTCTTTTAAGTAGCATGGGGTTTAATCTCCATCTATACATTCTTGGAGGGATGTCTTCTAGCTCTATTGCCAATAACAGGGGTGAGTGGTCCGATAATAGTCTAGCTTTATATTCCGTTTTCCTAACTCTCCCTTGTATGTGGGCTGATAACAGGAATAGGTCTATCCTTGAGTATGTTTTATGTCTAGTCGAGTAGTATGAGTATTCCTTTTCTTTTGGGTTTTGTTTCCTCCATATGTCCACAAGTTTCATTTCTTGCATTGATTTAATTATAAATTTGGTTACTTTGTTCTTCCTGTTAATTTTTTTCCCCGTTTTATCCATATTTGGATCCAAATTCAGATTGAAATCCCCTCCTATTAGTATGTTCCCTTGCGTATTAGCTACCTTCAAAAAGATATCTTGCATAAACTTTTGATCTTCTTCGTTAGGTGAATATATATTAAGTAGATTCCAAAGCTCTGAATATATCTGACATTTTATCATAACATATCTCCCTGCTGGATCTATTATTTCCTCTTCTATTTTAAATGGCACATTTTTGCTAATTAATATAGCCACTCCTCTTGCTTTTGAATTATACGATGCTGCTGTTACATGTCCTACCCAATCTCTCTTTAATTTCTTGTGCTCCAATTCAGTTAAATGTGTTTCTTGGACAAATGCTATATCTATTTTTTCCTTTTTCAGTAAATTTAGTAGTTTCTTCCTTTTAATTTGGTTATGTATTCCATTAATATTTAGTCATATAGTTCAGCGTAGCCATTTTATATTTTGTTTATCTTCTCTTTCCGTTTTTCCATCATTACCTTTCCTCCTTTTCCATTTCTGTTTTCTTATTTTCAACTCTTTACCAGACAACATTCCTACAACATCCAACATTTTCCTTATTCTCCTATTTCTATCTTCTTTATCCCCAATCTCCCCTTCCCCTCCTGAGTTGCCCTTTATCCCTTGTCGGACAACCACATCTCCCCTCTCCATTTGGATTTGCGAATCCCCTCGCAAGCGTCAACTGATTTTGCAGTGACCGCTCTTTTCCCCCCACCCAGCCCCCCCCAGAAAAGATTTCGTTTTTTATATGTCACAAAGGTCACTCTTTTAGTTCCCTCCTTATTCTCTCTATTCCATTACCTTCCCTTATTAATTCTTGTCTATACTTTCTATGTTTTCCTCTAATTACAGATACTTTCACATATGCCCGTTGTCTCTATTCACTCTTATACCTCTTTACCCGCATACATATCAATCGTGGTCATTTTTACCCTCCTTACCCGTCTTCATCCCTCAGTCTATTTTTGTCTTTACCCACATACATATCAATCGTGGTAATTTTTGCTCTCATTACCCGTCTTCATCCCTCAGTCTATTTTTGTAATTGTTCTGCAAATTTTCGTGCTTCTTCTGGATCCGAGAATAGTCTGTTTTGTTGTCCTGGAATAAATATTTTCAATACCGCAGGATGCTTCAGTGTAAATTTATATTCTTTCTTCCATAAAATCGCTTTTGCTGCATTGAACTCTTTTCTCTTCTTTAGGAGTTCAAAGCTTATATCTGGATAAATGAAGATTTTTTGCCCTTTATACTCCAGTGGTTTGTTGCCCTCTCTTACTTTTTCCATTGTCTTCTCCAGCACCTTTTCTCTTGTAGTATATCTTAGGAATTTTACTACAATAGATCTTGGTTTTTGTTGTGGTTGTGGTTTAGGGGCCAATGCTCTATGTGCCCTTTCTATTTCCATTTCTTGCTGTAGTTCTGGACATCCTAGGGCCTTAGGGATCCATTCTTTTATAAACTCCCTCATATTCTTGCCTTCTACATCTTCCTTAAGGCCCACTATCTTTATGTTATTTCTTCTGTTATAATTTTCCATTATATCTATTTTTTGGGCTAGTAATTCTTGTGTCTCTTTAGTTTTTTTATTAGATTCCTCCAATTTCTTTTTTAAGTCTTCTACCTCCATTTCTGCTGCTATTGCCCGTTCTTCCATCTTGTCCATTTTTTTCCCCATTTCTGTTAAGGTCATATCCATTTTATTTATTTTCTTTTCTGTGTTGTTTATTCTTCTTCTTAAATCATTGAATTCCTGTGTTTGCCATTCTTTAAATGACTCCATGTATCCTCTAACAAGAGCAAGTACCTCCTTTACCTTGCCTATCTTTTCTTCTTCTATTTCCCTGTACTCTTCCTCTTCCTCTTCTTCTTCCTCTAGGTTGACCATCTGTTGTTTCTTTGCTGCCCTTTCCTCCTCTTCTTTCTTGTTTCCATTGTCTTCTGTGGTGTCTTCTTGCTGCAGGTGTTCTGCAGCTGTCGTTGCCGGCTGTGGAGATCGACTCCCCAGCTGGTCCCCCCTCCCGTCGGTGTGTTTTTTTGTATGCGCATCGCGCATGCGCGAGGAGTCGCGCATGCGCGGTTGCGCACTTTTACTCGGCTCTGTGAGCCATTGTTGTAGTTCTCTTTCTACCGACCTGAGGTAGTGGGGTCTTCTCTCCGCAGCGGGCCTCTTCGGACAGGTAAGGCCTTCACCTTTTTCCTCCGTTGTCTTCTCTTCCTCTCTTCTTTCCGTTGATTTTGATTTTTCTCCTTTTGTCTCCATCTTCTTTCCACCTTTATATTCACTTTTCTTTAACTTGTATTTCTGTGCCTTTGTATTTTCTCTCGTTTTTCCCGACTTTTCGGGAGAGGGCTGGAGTTCACCGTCCGGCCACTACTCCATCACGTGACTCCTCTCCACATCTCCACATGTTGATGTATTGGATGGCACAGTCCACATCTCCACATGTTGATGCACTGGATGGCACAGTCCACATCTCCACATGTTGATGTATTGGATGGCACAGTGCACATCTCCACATGTTGACGCAGTGGATGGCACAGTCCACATCTCTACATGTTGATGCATTGGATGGCACAGTCCACATCTCCACATGTTGATGTATTGGATGGCACAGTCCACATCTCCACATGTTGATGCATTGGATGGCACAGTCCACATCTCCACATGTTGATGTATTGAATGGCACAGTCCACATCTCCACATGTTGATGCATTGGATGGCACAGTCCACATCTCCACATGTTGATGTATTGGATGGCACAGTCCACATCTCCACATGTTGATGTATTGGATGGCACAGTGCACATCTCCACATGTTGATGCATTGGATGGCACAGTCCACATCTCCACATGTTGATGCATTGGATGGCACAGTCCACACCTCCACATGTTGATGTTTTGGATGGCACAGTCCACATCACCACATGTTGATGCATTGGATGGCACAGCCCACATCTCCACATGTTGATGTATTGGATGGCACAGTGCACATCTCCACATGTTGATGTATTGGATGGCAGAGTGCACATCTCCACATTTTCATGCATTGGATGGCACAGTCCACATCTCCACATGTTGACGCATTGGATGGCACAGAGCACATCTCCACATGTTGATGCATTGGATGGCACAGTGCACATCTCCACATGTTGATGCATTGGATGGCACAGTGCACATCTCCACATGTTGACGAATTGGATGGCACAGTGCACATCTCCACATGTTGATGTATTGGATGGCACAGTGCACATCTCCACATGTTGATGTATTGGATGGCACAGTCCACATCTCCACATGTTGATGTATTGGATGGCACAGTGCACATCTCCACATGTTGATGCATTGGATGGCACAGTCCACATCTCCATATGTTGATGCATTGGATGGCACAGTCCACACGTCCACATGTTGATGTTTTGGATGGCACAGTCCACATCTCGACATGTTGATGCATTGGATGGCACAGCCACATCTCCACATGTTGATGTATTGGATGGCACAGTGCACATCTCCACATGTTAATGCATTGGATGGCACAGTGCACATCTCCACATGTTGATGCATTGGATGGCACAGTGCACATCTCCACATGTTGATGCATTGGATGGCACAGTGCACATCTCCACATGTTGATGTATTGGATGGCACAGTGCACATCTCCACATGTTGATGCATTGGATGGCACAGTCCACATCTCCACATGTTGATGCATTGGATGGCACAGTGCACATCTCCACATGTTGACGCATTGGATGGCACAGAGCACATCTCCACATGTTGATGCATTGGATGGCACAGTGCACATCTCCACATGTTGATGCATTGGATGGCACAGTGCACATCTCCACATGTTGACGCATTGGATGGCACAGTGCACATCTCCACATGTTGACGCATTGGATGGCACAGTGCACATCTCCACATGTTGATGTATTGGATGGCACAGTGCACATCTCCACATGTTGACGCATTGGATGGCACAGTGCACATCTCCACATGTTGACACATTGGATGGCACAGTGCACATCTCCACATGTTGATGCATTGGATGGCATAGTGCACATCTCCACATGTTGACGCATTGGATGGCATAGTGCACATCTACACATGTTGATGCATTGGATGTCACAGTCCACATGTTGATGTATTGGATTGCACAGTGCACATCTCCACATGTTGATGTATTGGATGGCACAGTCCACATCTCCACATGTTGATGTATTGGATGGCACAGTCCACATCTCCACATGTTGATGTATTGGATGGCACAGTCCACATCTCCACATGTTGATGTATTGGTTGGCACAGTGCACATCTCCACATGTTGATGTATTGGATGGCACAGTCCACATCTCCACATGTTAATGAATTGGATGGCACAGTGCACATTTCCACATGTTGATGCATTGGATGGCACAGTCCACATCTCCACATGTTGATGCATTGGATGGCACAGTCCACATCTCCACATGTTGATGTATTGGATGGCACAGTGCACATCTCCACATGTTGATGTATTGGATGGCACAGTCCACATCTCCACATGTTAATGCATTGGATGTCACAGTCCACATGTTGATGTCTTGGATTGCACAGTGCACATCTCCACATGTTGATGTATTGGATGGCACAGTCCACATCTCCACATGTTGTTGTATTGGATGGCACAGTCCACATCTCCACATGTTGATGCATTGGATGGCAAAGTGCACATCTCCACATGTTGATGCATTGGATGGCACAGTCCACATCTCCACATGTTGATGCATTGGATGGCACAGTGCACATTTCCACATGTTGACGCATTGGTTGGCACAGTCCACATCTCCACATGTTGATGCATTGGATGGCACAGTCCATATCTCCACATGTTGATGCATTGGATGGCACAGTCCAAATCTCCACATGTTGATGCATTGCATGCTTCAAAATAATTAAATTCACATGCCTTATAGCAAGTTCTTGGTTTTCCACAACACTTGTTTATTATACTGAAACAATGTGCAAACATACACAAATGTTGCTTCATGTGATCTAATTCTTGGCCATGACTCTACTACACATTTAAAAAGACCACAGTTGCAAACATTATGAATGTGGAAAAAGATCTAATGATTTTTAATCATGAAATATTGAAAAAGCCAACATGATCTGAACAATATTCTTACCTGAGTAACATATTCAGCATTTATCTGAGATACGGTGGGCGCAACCATTTTCTTTCCTTGTAGAGCACCTTGCATTTTTAAAAAGTTATCCACTTTATGTTTCGAGATTTAGAATTGCTAAAAAAAAGGTTTCAGACTATTAATATTTTTAAAATGAATAAGAATCTATAAAATTCACCATGCTCTTTCATAGAACAACATCCTAGGTAAATAAAAATTTCCCAGTTTTGCTTTCTAAACATGGAATGATCAATGATTCAAAATCACTTTGATGTATAAAAGGGTTTTCAAATTACTTTTTATCTAAATATTTGGATTAAATGCTTGTGAAATTACTGTAAACAATTGAAAACATCCTTCAACTGTCTATTCATTAAAATAATAACTACCATAACTTGTACCTGCAGAACACCTTCTGTTTAGTTATAAATTATTAACATACTGATATCAATTAAGTACATTAAAAAAAAAAGGAGCAGTAGTAAACAATTCTGCTCTGCCATTCAACTACACCAAGATTTATCTTCCCACTCAACAACATTTATCTGTCCTGGAGTACATAAAAGTACTGGAGAAATTCAGCAGGTCATGTAGCACCCATAGGAAGCTGAGTTTCTCCAGCACGTTTGGGTAGATTCAGAGCAAAGAATGGGAAAGAGATATTGGAGAAGGTTGAATTTCCCTGATCACCCTTATAAATTCACTTGAATCTGGTGGGAAGCCTGTGGGAGGTCAGGAAAATAGTTTGGGTTGGTACGATGGCACATCCTGCATTAACGTTAGATCTCTGGAGGATCACAATTTTCATGTAATCGTTTAACAGATATGGAATAATAAAGACAGTCAAACTTGCGAACATTTCTTTTCACCCCTCGTGGATAAACGAGTTGTCGGCTTTTGAGGATGTAAGAGGACAGAGCAACTTAACAGAAGGGCATTGTAGGATAATTAGTGAAATGTGTTGGGATTCTTTACGAATGGGCTATCTTAGATTTGGTCTTATGAAATGAGGAAGGAATAGGATTAGTAAGGAATCCTAGGTTAAAAAAAACCTCTAGAGAACTGTGATTACAAAATGGTAGAATTCCAAATACAATTTGAGAATGAACACAGTTTCATAACCCGTGTTTCCATTTTAAGTAAGGGCACTCATAAGGGCATGAGGATGTAGCTGTCTGTGATGGTCTGGGTAAACAAACTAAGAAAAGGTCAATAAAGGAACAATGGCAGCTATTAAAGCAGCTGCTATCCAAAGCTCAAGAAGGGTCTATTCCATCAAACAGATGGATTCCATAATAAACAGGGACAATCTGTGGTTAACAAAGGAGGTAAAGGACAATATTAAATCGAAAAGTAGCATGTACCAAGTGAACCAGAGGAGACCAGCACTGAAAGACAAAAAAGCTCATCGGAGAGAAAATCAATTCTTACAGAAATTTTACTTGTAACATAAAGATAAAGAGCAACAGTTTATTTGTATAAATAGGAAAAAGGCAGCTAAGGTGAGCTGTGCCGGTGAATTAATAACAGCAAATAATGAGCATTCTTTACTAAAGAAAACATTGCTAAAAATCACCCAAAATTCCAAAATGCTCATTTTAAAAGGCATGGTAGGTCTTACAAAAATCCCATTGACAAGAGATCATGCTACTAGAGAATGTCAGGACCGAAGGCAGACATATTGGTGTCGAGGCAATTAATTCATTAGAAGAAATTTTTCATCACCCACTTAACTCCAGGAAGGTACCAGAATAATCAATGTAACTCCATTTTTCAAAGAAAGGAGAAAGTCAGAAGACGCAAGAGTCATAGAGATAAGAAACCGACCCTTTGAGGCAACTCATCAGTGCCGATCAAGATTACTTTCCTGTGATTTACCTGCTTAACCTTTCCTATCTTTGAACCCCTGCAAATGTCTTTTCAATACTGTAATTGTACCTACCTCTACCATTTCCTCTGGCAGTTTGTTCCATATACCCATCACCCTCTGTATGAAAAACCTGCTCCTCAAATTCTACTTAAATCTTTCTCCTCACAGCTTAAACTTATGTCCCCTAGTTCTAGACTTCCAGACCCTGGATAAAAGACTGGATATGTCATGATTTTATGGAGATCTACAATGTTACCTAACATTTAGTTCCTGCACTTCTTGGAAACCAGTTCCAGGATATCCAGTCTCTCTCCATAACTCAAGCCCTCCAGTCCTGGCAACACCCCTGTGAATTTTTTCTTCAACCTCTCACACTTGATCATATCCTTCGAATAGTGTAGAGACTAGAACTGCACACTATATTCCATATACCGTCTTAGCAATGTTCTACACACCTGTAACGTGACAAGTCAATAATAAAAGATGAACCAAACTTGGTGCCCAGTCTGAACCTCACAAACATTAACACTTGTAGCAGGGCATGCACGCCAATCACAGGCTAAAAAGTGAAACCGGGCATCATAGCAAACAACAGTGCATCCCTCCCACACAAATTCGATGCATTCTATGCTTGCTTTCAACAGAGTCCTGTGTGCCAGTGGCACACATCTCTTCATCCTCAGGCATGTTCTTCCATGGTCAATGCTACAGACGTCAAAGCCTTCCGGAGAGTGAACTCGAGGAAAGCAATTGGCCCAGACAAAGTTCCTGGCTGCGCCCTTTGAGCTTGCACACACCAGCTAGCAGGAGTATTCACAGACATCTTCAATCTCTGCTTGTCATGAGCAAAAGTACATATCTGCTTCCAGGAGGCCACTACCATCCTGATGCTGAAGAACAGGATGATAATATAAAACAATGGTGAAGCCAAATTTGGACTATTGTGTGGAGTCTTAGTCACCTAACTATAGGAAAGATATCAATAAGATTGAAAGACTGCAGAGAAGATTTACAAGGATGTTGCTGGGACTTCAGGAATTGAGTTACAGGGAAATCTTTAAACAGGTTAGGACTTTATTCCCTGGATCATAGAAGAATTAGGAGAGATTTGATATTTAAAATTATAAAGAGTATAGACAGAGTAAATGCAATAGGCTTTTTCCATGGAGGGTAAATGGTAGGGCACTGAGGAGTGAAGTAGAACAAAGGGATCTAAGAATACAGAACGTATTCCCAGAAAGAGGCATCACAGGTAGATAGGGTTATAAAGAGAGATTTTGACATATTGGCCTTCGTAAATCAAAGTATTGAGTATGGGAGTTGGGATGTTATGGTAAACTTATACAAGACATTGATGAGGCCACATTTGGAGTATTGTGTGCAGTTTTGGTCACCTAAGAAAGATATCAATAACATTGAAAGAGTGCAAAGATTTACTAGGATGTTACCCGGACTTCAGGAACTGAGTTACAGGGAAAGGTTAAACAGCTTAGTACTTTTTTCTCTAGAGTACAGAAGAATGAGGAGAGATGATAGTTATTTAAAATTATGAGGGGTATAGACGGAATAAATGTAGGTAGGCTTTTAACACTGAGGGTCAGTGAAATACAAACTAGAGGACATGGGTTAAAGCTAAAAGGAGAAAGTTTAGAGGGATCATGAATGGGAACTTCTTCACACAAAGAGTGGTAGGAGTGTGAAATGAGCTGCCGCTGAAGTGGTGAATGTGGGCTCAATTTTAACATTCAAGAAGAATTTGGACAGGAGTATGGAGGGCTTGACTGGGTGCAGGTTTGTGGGACTAGGCAGAAAAATAGTTCGGCACAAACTGGAAAGTCAAAAGGGGCCTGTTTCTGTGCTGTAGTGTTCTTTTGTAGATGAGATACAAACCAGAGGACACATGTTAAATGTGAAAGGGAAAAGTTAAGGGAAAACATGAGGGGGAACTTCTTTACACAGGGAGTGGTGGGAATGTGGAACACGCTGCCAGCTGAAGTGGTGAGTTTAAGAAGAATTTGAACAGATACACGGATGGGAGTGGTATGGAGGGCTAAGGACTAGGTGCAAATCAGTGGAACTAGGCAGAATAATAGTTTGACACAGACTAGAAGCATTGAAGGGCCTGTTTTCTATGCTGTAACGTTCTATGGTTCAAACAGTGACACGTCCAAATGACTTCTGTTTGATGACTCTGATCTGCACCATCACAAAGTGCTTCATGAGGTTGGTCATGGCTCCCATTAACTCCAGGCTCCCAACCAGCCTCAACCAACTCCAATTCGCCTACCTCTGCAACATGTCTACACAGATGCCCTCTCCCTGGCCCTACAGTCAGCGCTGGAATATCTGGAGAACAAGGACGTTGACAGCAGTTCCACCTTCATCACAATCACATCACATTAAGTGATCCCCAAACTCTGTGACCTCAGCAACCCCTCTGCAATTGTATCCATAATTTTCTGTCCAGCTCACTGCAATCCATGCAGATTAGTGACATCACCTTTTCCATGATCATCTCCAGTAACTGCAGACTCAGTTACTGTATCCCCTGCACACCCGTGTGAACTCATGGCTAAACATTGTTCCAACTCCACCTCTAGATTCACAGATGACACCACCACTCTAGCTAGATTTCAAACATCAGAAAATAGAAGGGAGATAGTAGTTGAGCGTCTGGACAACAACCTCTCCCTCATTTTGTCAGCAAGATAAACAGAAAGTGGTTGAGTTCATCCCATCCCAGTTCCTTTTCTACATCAACTGTGCTAAGGTGGACATAAGCTTTTAAGTTCTTAAGAGTAAACATCTCCAGCGACCTGTCCTGGTCCAGGCATGCAGATAGGATGGCCAAGGAAGGGGATTAAAGCTTCTACCTACTCAGAAACCTGAGGAAATTTGGCATTTCACCTGTACCCCTTAACAACTTCTGCAGGTGTACCATGAAAGTACCCTGTCAGTGCCCATCACTGTGTAGTACAGAAACCACAGAGAGATTGTGAATACAGCTCAGACATGTTCTTTCCTTTCACTATTAGACTTTTGAATGAACTCACTCTAGTAAAATAATGTTGCCTTTACTGTACTTATTGATTTCTGCACACTATATTCTATTTTGCTTGCTGTACTATGGATGAGCTGACTAGTTTTATTGCCTGCAAAGCAAACTTTCTCCCTGCACCTGGCAATAAATTTGAACTTTAAAATCGCTAACCATTAAATAAAGCTGAATATAATTAAACCTGATAAAAATAGTTTTATGAAAGAGGTTTGACAAATTTACTCAAATTTCAATGATGTAACAGGAGAACAGAAAAACTTATAGATTTAGTGTCTTTAGATTTCCAAAAGGTATTTACCAAAGTGCCACACAAAAGGCTGGCGCAGAAATGAAAAGGCCATAGTATGGGAGGAAATGTGTTAGAATGGTTGTTTTATAGAAAAGAGAATTGGAATAAATGGATCTTTTTTCCGACAGGATGGTGATAACTCGTGGACCGCTGCAGAAATAAGTTCTACAAATGTTCACTATTTACATTAAGGATCTGGAGGAGAAAAGAACATGTAAGATTCCCATGTTTTCTGATGACACAAAAGTTGGCAAAAGGGTCTGTTGTGAGAAAGATACTGCAATTTTGTAAAAACACAATGCTGGAGACACTCAGCAAGTCAAACAGTATACTTTATATAGCAAAGATACATAACCAACACTTCCAACTTGAGCCCTTCATCAAGGTATATAAAATTTTCAGCAGGTGCCTGAACAAAATAGTAGGGGGGAGGGGGAGGAGCACAGACCCAAAGTTAGGAGGATAAGGGAGGGAGGGCACAGTAGAGGGAGGGCTCTGTGAATAGAGAGGGAAGGGGATGGAGAGCTGAGGGAAAGAAGACAACGGGAAAAGTAAAAAAAATGAGAGTAGATTAACAGCAACTGGAGAAATTGATTTTAATGCCATCTGGCTGGAGTGCCCAGGTGGAAAATCAAGTGTTGTTCCTTCAATTTACAGGTCTTGGTGGGATAGTACATGAGGCCATGGACAGACATGTATGGGAGTGGATTGGAGAATTGAAATGGTTGGGCACAGGGAGATCTCCCAGTCTCCAATGTAGAGAAGGCCACAAAGGGAGTACCAGATACAGTAGATCACTCTCGTGGACTGACAAGAGTGAAGGTGCTCAACGAAGTGATCTCCCAGTCTGTGCAAGTGGGTAAAAGGCTTGCAAATGGAATTCAAAGTGGGAAAATGTGAGGTGATATACCTCAGTCAGAGAAATCAATAGGCATAGCCTAAAAGGAGAGGGAGAGAAATTGAATGAATTACACAAGGATGCATGAATAAAGCTAACAGGCAAGCGATTAATGGGACAAAACGCACTTTGGCCATCAGTTTAAGTTTAAAAATAGAGTTTCATGGCAATTATTGCAGAGGTCTCTGCTGGAATTCTGCAGCGTTTTGGTCTCCTTACCAAATAAAACAAAAAAAAACAGAAACACTGAAGGCAGTCCAAAGGCGATTCACTGCTAATTCCAGAGCTGAGAGGGTTGTTCTGCCAAGAACGATCAAATAGTTTAGGCCTGTATTCCTTGGAGTTTAGGAAAATGAAGGGTGGCCTTATTCAACCATTTAAGATCCTAACGGGGGATTGACAGGGTAAAATTAGCAGGCAAAAAGAAATTTCATGTAATATGATACGGTTTTATTACTATGATAATAAATTGAATCTTGGGATGTTTTCAGTCAGTGGGGAAATCTTCAACAAGGGGACGGAGATCTTCTCGAACAGGGTGGTGAATCCCTGGAATTCTCTGCCCTTGAGGGAGGTGAAAGCTGGATCATGATAAGCATTAAATAGGGCCTGAAGGCCTCCCCCATTTGCTTTAATACCCCCCTCCCCTCCCCCTCCCCTTCCCCCCCCCCCACCCCCCTCCCCCCTCCCCCCCCCCCTCCCATCGGGACTGCACCCAACCACCGGCGTGTGTTTGTGGCGAGTCCTCGGAGCGAGGGCTGAACGGACTGAGCACAGCTGACAGCACGTCGCAGTGGCGGCGGGGGGGGGGGGGGGGCTCCCCTCCCCTCCCCTCCCCTCCCCTCCCCTCCCCTCCCCCCCCTCCCCTCCCCCCCCCCCCCCCCCCTCCCACCCCCCGAGACCAGCCCGCCTGGGAAGGGGCTCCGCGCCACTGAGGTACTCACATCGCCTCCACAGCTTCAGCCTCGGTCCGCCGCCCGCAACCCTCCACCTTCCGCTCCAGCTGCTCAACCCGTCCCCCGACAACAAGTGCCCGTCATCGGTTCCGGGGAAGGGCCGGCTGGAACCCGCCCTGGCGCTCCGCGGCGGCGGGGGCTGAAGTGGGCCTGCACCGAGCCGCGGTCGCCTTCGCCGAAGCGTATGAGGGAAACGGTTTGTCAGCCGGGGAAAGATGACTTTGGTTCTCCTCGCCCACCCCGTGTTGGGGTGGAGCGGCTTCCCGCCCTCCGGCCTGAGGCGGCGGGCCGGGGCGCGTGTGCGCGCGCACATGTTCGCCGGGCGCCAGCGAGAGGCGCACAAAACGGTAGCCCCCCCCCCAACGGGAACGGAACACGAGACTTCGGAGACTAAAACATGGTTGATCCGCCATGAGCGATGGGCCAAAATTGGCTTGAAGCGGCGCCGTTTTCAGGCCCACGTGCGCGAGGCCGGCGCCCAAAGCAGGCGAGGGTTTTGATTTTGCGCACACTGCCCAGGAGGAGCAGGAAAATGGGTCCAAGCTGGACTTTCTCAGGGCACCTTAAATGTCCTGCATTAAGATTTATTAAAAAACTGCAAAATTCAGCAGTTTGGAATTTTCAATCATTGTATTTGTACGACTTGGATTTGTTAAGTGAGTCCACGCCTCAAGCCAGCAAGTGTTTGCAACACACAGTGAACTGCTTGGAAACAATGATCATTGAAAGGAGGGAGGGGTGCCTTTGTTGGCTGGAGCCAGCCCGCCCATTTGCAGTTGCCCACGATGGAAAAGCGAAGGAGTCCGGCGGCGCACATCGCGAAGCCGGTGAACCGGCCCCGTGTTTGTGGAGCAGCCGCGTCAAGATGGCGCCGCCGGGTTTTGCTTCCCTCGGGGTCAGAGGGGCCGTGCACGCACCCTCACCTGTGTCGTTATGTCACCGCCCACGCAGAGCCAGGACTTGCCAGCCGCCATCTAAGGCTGGAAGCGAAACTGACTCATGGTGTGTTGTCTCGTTCTTTCACTCCCTCTCTGTGGCTACTACTTCATTTGGTGACCCCGATGAGCCCAGACAATTCTGGGCCCTACATCATGGACACTGCAGCAGCCAGTGCAGTAGCCATGAAATTACTGACCTGGACACTCCATCCACACACTTGGTTCGGGCAAGAGGAAGCGCAATTCCACCTCCGGCAGATCACCTCCCACTTGACAATGTTCTACCATGTCGTCAACTCTGTCAGAAATAAAACTTCTCACACATGAGTCTCTTTAAAACTGATGACACGACAAGCTTTATTTACAAGTCTGCAGAGTTGGACTCAACTGGTTTCTCACCAGTTAAGCCCCGATACATACAGTGCATTGATTTTTATACCTTTATTATTTGCCCTTCCCCTTCTTATTAATACTGTTTTAATTGGTTAGTATTACAAAAACATTCTAAGTATAACTGCATTATTAATTATCACGTTCGTTACGTACGCTGTGAACTCTACATTCACTGAATTCTGTTTCTCACACTTCTTATCAATCCTTTGTCTCCTGCATGTCTCTCACTATGACCATGAAAAGATAGGTTTAAAAAAACATATTCAGCAGCTCCTTCTGTCCTTGACTGCTAGTAAACTCTCTGTCCATTCTGGCTTCCCTGTTTATGATTAATCATCACATTTTAACTTAAGTCTTTTTAACCTAAATTCTCTATATCACAAACTCCCTCAACTCAGAGACTTGATACATACCCCCCACCCCCAGAGGAAGGTAAATACCAAGCTTTCAAGAAGCTCCTCTTAAGTCCTTTTGGCCTGTCCAGTTGACACCGCGCCGCCATACTCATGTATCGAGATGGCCTAGGAGACAGAGCATCATCCGCCCTCTAGGATGAAATGCTCACACTAGCAGAGGGCCACAAGCCGTGCCTCATGTTTGAACACACTTTCCTGGAGCACATGCCAGATGACGTACAGCTGCTGTTAGCAGATGAGGATTTCGCGAACCCATGCATGGTCACGGCCAGAGCAGACGTCCTGTGGTGCGCAAAATGTGAAAATGAGTCCGCCATGAACCAGATATTGCGTCCCCACCCGAACTGAGCACAACCACGCCGCAGCAAGCCAGCAGAGGCACCAAACACTGGGGAACACAGGCATGAAAATACAGGCAACCTTGATGCTTCTTGAAAATGGCCAGGCCAACCGTCGCTAATGGCCACAGCAGCTGGCCACATCAATAGTCTATTACACGTCACCGACAAGGTTAGTGGCCGACGGTTCCTAGTCGACACAAGTGCTGAACTTAGCATCATCTCACCAAACGCACTGAAGACATGAACGCGACCACGAGGCCTATGCTCCAGGCGGCAAACAACACCACCATCAAAACCTTCAGCATGTGCAACGTACAAATACAGCTCAGCAACAAAAATTCCAATGGAATTTCACACTGGCTGCGGTGGACACATCGCTCCTCGGTGCTGATTTCCTTTCAAGCGCACAGCCTGCCGATGGATGTGAAAGCCAAACATCTAGTGCATGTCCGGACCTCCCAAACTGTCCAACTTGAAGCTACCACCACCCACAACCCAGGTGTGGCCATGGTGACCGCCCCTAAGGACAAGTACAGCCACCTCCTGGACAAAATCCCAGCTATTCTCAGTCCACAATTCACTTCCACCATGCCACAGCATGGGGTGCTACACCACATATTGACCCAAGGGTCCCTGATCCACGCCAAAGCCAGGAGGCTTCCCCCAGACAAACTGTAGTTGGCCAAAGAGGAATTTTTTCAGATGTAACAGTTGGGCATAGTATGCAGGTCAGACAGTCCGTGGGCGTCCCCACTACACATGGTCCCCAAATCCTTAGGTGGGTGGTGGCCCAGTGGGGATTACTATTGCCTTAATGATGGCATCACACCGGGGAGTCATGTGATGGAGTAGTGGCCGGACGGTGAACTCCAGCCCTCTCCAGAAAAGTCGGAAAAAACAAAGGAAAACACAAAGGCACAAAAATAAAAATTAAAGAAAAGAGTATAAAGGTGGAAAGAAGATGGCGACGAAAAAAGAAAAATCGAAATCAACGGTAAGAGAGGAAGAGAAGACAACGGAAGAAGAAGGAGAAGGCCTTACCTGTTCGAAGAGGCCCGCGGTGGAGAGAGAAACCCGCTCCCTCAGGTCGGTAGAAAGTGGACTACAAAAATGATGGCATCACACCCAACCACTACCCAGTCCCACACATAAGGACTTCACGGCGTGAAGGTGTTCTCCAAAATCGATTAGGTGCGTGGCTATCATCAAATCCTTATCCTTAAGACAGCCATTATCAGCCCATTCGGACTTTTTGAATTCCCCCACATGCCTTTTAGTCGCAAGAATGCAGCACAAACATTTCAGTGCTTGATGGACGCTGTGGCAGAGACTTGGACTTTGTGTTCATTTACTTAGATGACATACTCATCGCGAGCAAGGACCATGGGGAGCACAAGGACCATCTCCACAGTCCTTTCGCTCGCCTGTCAGAAATCAGACTCATGGTCAATGTGGCAAAGTGCCAATTTGAAAAAGACTCCGTGCAATTCTTGGGCCACACTATCAGCATGTACAGGGCAACACCACCAGCAGAAAAGGTCGCAGCCATACGGCAGTTCACCCCACACCCCCCCCCTCCAACACCCTCAAAGGCCTCTAGGAATTCACAGGAATGGATAACTTCTACAACCGATTCATCCTGGCGGGAGGGGGGGGTGGCACGCATCATGAGACCACTGTCATGATATCAGCCAAAAGCAAGACCTTAGCATGGACAGAGGAGGCCGATGCAGCTTTCACTGCAATGAAGAATGCTCTGGCCAATGCCACTTTGCTGGTTCACCCCAGATCGGACATACACATGGCACTCACCGTGGATGCATCAACAACAGCCATTGGGGGCATCCTGGAGCAATCCTTTGATGGTCAGTGGAGGCCACTGGCCTTTTTCAGCCATCACCTGCAACCCCTGAACTTAAATACAGCACGTTTGACAGAGAGCTCTTGGCACTTTACCTGGCTATTGGGTACTTTTGTTATTTTCTGGAGGGCAGGCCGTTTACGGTGTTCATGGACCACAAGCCCTTCACCCATGCCTTTGCCATGGCGAAGGACCCCTCGTCAGCGCACCAACAACGCCACTTATCCTACATATCTGAGTTCACCACCATCATCTGGCAACTCTCCAGCAAGGACGATGTCATGGCTAACACACTCTCTCGACCCGCCATCCGGACTTTGTCACCCAGGCTGGACTACTCCCATCTGGCGCAGGCCAAAAAAAGAGGATGAGGAAACATGGGTCTTCTGTACAGCCATCACCAGCCTACACTTCGAAGACTTCAGTCTGGTGGACAACCCTGACATGCTTCTAGGTGATGTCTCCATTAGCACATCGTGTCCGGTAGTGCCATAGCAATGGAGGCACCATGTTTTCAAGGCTGTTCATGACTTTGCACACCATCCATAAAAACCACAATCCGGATGGTAGCGGAGAGGTTCATATGGCACGGCTTGAGAAAACAAGTCATGCAGATGGAGCGCAATTGCACCCAGTGTCAAGCACCCAAAGTCCATCATCATGTCAAGACTCCAGTCCACCAGTTCGACCCCCAAAAGAGATGGTTCGAACATATACATGTCGATATCGTGGGCCCGCTGCCCATCTCCCGAGATGCCCAGTACCTCTTCACAATAATAGAATGCACCATGAGATGGCCGGAAGCCATCCCTTTAAAAGACACCTCAACGGATTACTGCACCAGAGCACTGCTCATGTATTGAATCATGAGGTTTGTCGAACCAGCCTACAAAACCACTGACAGAGGGGTGCAGTTTACATCAGCACTATGGACACAGCTCACAACACTCCTGGGCATTAAGCTGCACCACACCACCGCTTATTACCCACAGTCCAACAGACTTGTAGAGCATTTCCACCGTCACATGAAATCAGCCCTCATGGCCCATTTAAATGGCCTCAATTGGGACAAGCTCCCCTGGGTCCTACTGGGCATCAGGATGGCACCTAAAGAGGATTTACAGGCATCCTCAGTGGAATTGGTGTACGGTGCCCTGCTAACTCTGCCAGGCAAATTCTTCCCACCGTCCCAAGACTCACGCACCGAGGGGAAAGCATTGTTACAGGATCTACAGGACAGGTTAGCCTCGTTTAGACACCCTCCACCCTCACACCTACAAACACTGGCCTGTATCCATCCCCAAAGATTTATCAACCACAGGCTTTGTATTCATCTGCTGCGGTCTGCATTCTGCCCCCCTCCAATGACCTTATGAAGGCCTATTCAAGGTCCTGCACAACTCAGGCAAAACGTTCACACTGGACATTGGGGTGGGGAGGAACTGTTCACAGTGGACAGGCTGAAACCGGCACATCTGGACCTCAGACAGCAGATTGTACCAGCACAGCCCAAATGGCAGGGGTTTCTGATGGGGTGGGGTGGGGGGGGGGGATTGTGTGGCAGTGCACATCGTGATGCAGGCAAACCGGCTCCACGTTTATCATGGCCACAGCAGCCGCATCAAGATGGCGTCAGGTTTTGCTTCCCTCGTGGTCAGAGGGGCTGCGCTCGTGCACTCGGCTCTATCATTATGTCACCGCCCACGCAGAGGCGAGACTTCCTGGCCACCTAATAAGGCACAGGATGGTGTTTTCAAATTAAATTGTTGGAAGTGAAACCGACTCACAGTGTGTAGTCTCGTTCTTAAGCTCCCTCACTGTAGTTACCACTGCACAGGCTTGATTTTTTTCAGTTCTTACCTTGGTAAGCTACCAAAATATTTTTCATTTGTGAACAATATATTTTCAAAGTTGAAGCAAAGCATGAGTGATTCTATGGAAGGTGTTGGCTGTTCCACTCATATTCTGCTTAATGTAATAGTAATATTTTATCTCAATATATGTATGTATATGCAAATTAGAAATAATTTGAATTTAAATTTGAACAGGGTGTCCTGTATTTCTATTTGGCAATCTAGTAACCCCAGTCTTACAACATTTATAAAAGTTCATTTCTGTAGATCTTTCTAGATCTTGCATTGTCAATTAAATAAATGTTCAGTGACAATAGAATCATACATTATGGAAACAGGACTTTCAGTTCTCTTTGTCCGAGCATGGTGCACATTCCATTTCACAGCCTTCAACGTCTTCCCCAACTGTTTCTGAAGGGCTGTGATGGTATTTGTTCTCATCAACTCGTCAAGAATGTGCGCCAGATTTCAACCACCCTCTCGAGGAAAAAATACTTTATCTAGTCACCTACTTACCCCATATCCTAACCCTTTGCCCTCCCTGCTCAAGGAGATTTTTTCCCTTCACTGTCTATCTATGCTTCTTATATCCTATCTACTTTAGTCTTCTGTGATCCAAGGAGCAAAACATCTTCTGCAGTTCCCCACCACACCACATACTATTCTATGACCAGCTAATGAAGGTGTATCCCATGAAGGTTTAACCACTCCATCTACCTGCACTCTGGCCTTAGGGATCCCAAGGTACAACTACTGCTCAGTATTTTACATTCAATGTGCGTTACTAATCTTCCCAATTTGGATCACCTCACATTTTTCAGAATTAAATTCCATCCATTGTTGCCCTGCCCATCTTCCCAACTGAATTCTATCATTCTGTGCTGAAGCTTTCCCTTGTCACTGAATGACATAGCCAATTTTATGTGGAATTCTCTCTCACTGATCCCCATCTGTAATCCCTGCTGCTCTCAAAATCGGATTAAATATGGTTTGGGCGCCTGCCCACATTTTGTCCATACCTTGATGATGACCTCAAGCCCAAAATATTGATAATGTATCTTTGCTCCATAAAGAACACTGTTTGACCTGATGAGCTTCTCCAGCATTTTATTTTTATCTAATTTTACTATCATTTGTATTCACATACAATTGGTTAACATATTTAACAAACAGCAAAGGTTTTATCACCCATGTGCATGGTACACCACTGTTGAGTCTTCAGGATGCAAAGCTTGACTATTACTTTCTCTTGTCGTCAAGTCAATTTTTCCTGTTCATGAGAAAGGAGGGTGGTACTCATCTAATGCATCAGCACAAGATGCAAGGGAGATGTATCAAGACAGTCAAGTTGGGAACAAAGCATATTTCACATATGTTTACAAAATGCAGGCATAGCATGGACCATGACCAGTTTCCACAGCAAATCCTTCCATTTCGAGCAAGTGAATGGATTTGAAGCAGAAGCTCTTCAAATTCAGTTCAACACAGGAGGATACTCACTTGGACTTTCTTCATGGATCAGCTGTGGAATGATCAGTTACACATGGAACATTGGAATAAAACAATGGACCCCACTTGTTTAATAGTTATATGTGCTACTGTATCTTCCTCACAACCAATATCAAATAAGCAAACTTGTCATTTCAATTATCTTAATTTTGCTCTATAAAGAACACTGTGTGACCTGATGACCTATGATGGATGCTATGTTTCTTAATGATATTTTTCAGTGTCAACATCTCCCAAATGGTCACTGCTGATGGATAAGAGAAAAGGAGTTCAGCCCTTAATGACTATTTGGGTTATAATTTCCCAAAAGTCCATGAAATATACATGATCACAATATTTATTTCAACATTATCAAAGTTTCAAATTCTGAAACAATTTGATTCCCAACATTATTGAAAGGATTTCAAGGAAAATGTTATTGCAAAAAAATTAAAGCAAAAATCACAAGGCAAGAAGGGTGCTGGCTTATTGGAGTTTTAAAGCAGCTTGATATTATTTTGGCAAGCTGACCCGCCCGACTTGGCAGTGCCATTCACACTGCAGAGACACAAGAGACTGCATGTGCTGTAATCTGAAACTAAAAACAATCTGCTGGAAGAATTAATCTCCTCTATCAGAGCACATCTTGCTCAGTCCGCTGCCTCTTTCATCTATCATCCCCTAGCTTACAGAAACATGGCTTCAGGGCACCTTTCTAGACTCAGTGATCCAGCTGGATGGCCTTGCCTCCTTCAGGGCAGGCAGAGATGTTGCTGCTTCTGGCAAGACTCGAGGAGGGGGACTGTTATCCTGATCCCTCAAATAAAGAAGAAATCTCAATTGAGCCATTTGATAATAATTCTTAAAGTTAGGAAGTTACAAACCTCCCAATTCATATTTCCATGTTAATCTTTCTGGAGATACTCGACATTTTACCTTTCCAAAGAAATTTTCTTATATGCTTATTTAATTCTTGCAAAACTTTGTGGAAGCAATGTTGGTAAAGTTTAAAAAAGCTACTGTATCTGCGGATAAATATTCATCTTAATACAATTTACCCTACCTACTAATATTATTGACAAAGCCATCCATTTTTTAAAATCCTCTGACTTTTTTAAGCAATGGTCAATAATTTAATTTATTTCAATTATTTAAACTGTTACCTATCCAGATCGCTAAGCATTTAATCACCTCTTTTGGCCATTTAAATTTAGTATTTCTTCGGCAAAGAGTATAATCTCCTTGCTTAAGGGCCATCACTTTTATCCCAATTTACTTTATAACATGAAATCTTACCATATTCTTCCAAATATTAATGTAATTTGTGTAAGGAAGTCTTGGTTCTGTCAGGTATATCAAAACGCCATTTGGAAATAAACTTTATTTGAAGGATCGGGAAAACGGGCATGGGTTAAAATAGAGATGGGCAAAATAGGAGAGAAATTAGAAAATGAATTTATATATAAATGGTAGTCAAAGTTCATAACTGATGTGAAAAAAGCACCTTTGCTTAAACATTTGATTACTGTCTGGAATAAGATAAATAATGAAATTTGAACATAAAGTTTATCACCTAAGACACTTGATTCAAAATAATCTTATACCTTTTACTAAAGATAACCAATTTTAAAATATTTGGTTTCATAATGGTATTAAAAATGTAGGAGATTGGTATTAACAAGGTCAATTGATGTCATTTCAACAATTAAGAAATAAATATGGAATACACTTTGCAATCTTCAATTGAGAGGATACTCATTAGGTTTAACAATATACTTATCCACTTGTAGTGAGTTTGAAGTTCTTATGAGAGGTTATACTAAGGAATTTATATCTGCAATGTATCTTTTATTACAAGCAGGCACTATTAAAAAGGGAGTTCATAAATCTAGACAGAAATGGGAGACAGATTTAAGCATTACAATTGATGAGAAAAGATGGCAGATCTTTGTCAAGTCTGTATGACAACTATTATAAACGTTGGGTACAGTTTAATTCAAAATAATTATTTCCAACAATTATATTAAATGCCGCAAAAATTGTACAAAATGAAATCAGATTTATCAGATAACTTTTAGATGTGGTGAAGAAATAGGAACTTTTTACATTCTACTTGGTCAAGTTCTAAAATTAGAACCTTCTGCGTGGATTTAGGAGTTTTTAGAACAGATTACTGGTAATTTATTTCCATAAAATCTAGTTTTATTTTTATTGGGAACATAGAAGGACCAAGTCCTAAATTAAAATGATGATTTTATCAAGTGAAATGTATTAAAGTAGTGTTAGCGTGGCAAGGAAGTGTATTGCAGTGACTTGGAAATTAGATGCACATTTAAGCATGGAGAAATGGAACACGGACAAAATTACATATAATTTAAGAATTTTTTTTTTACAAATTTGGAGCCTGTACATGGAAAGTTCAGGGATAAATATCTAAAAATATATCTCTGGCCTCTTAAGACCTGTAATAATCTTCCCAAAAATGGCTATATAAATACTGTAAGATCTCAATGTGTGAACTGATCCTTTGTGCAATCCAGAATATTATCTTTTTCTTTCTTCTTTTTCCTTTAATTTTTTTTTCATATAACTATATATTACATCTACTTCTATTACTATATTTTTTTAGTGGGGGTGTAAGGAAGAGAGGGGAGCGTAGGGGGAAAATTAAACCATCATGTAATCATTGTAATTTCAAATTTAATCAAATGTTTCTTATGTATAAACATATAATTGCCTGAATGGAAAAAAAATTAAATAAAATATTTAAAAAAGGAGGGGGACTGTGCATTAACAACAACGAGAAATTGTGCACCAATGTCTCTGTTGCAAAAACCTTCTGCTCAGCAGAGATAGAGTACCGCCTGGTGAAATTTAGACCCTTTTACCCGCCCAAGGAATTCTTGGCCATGTTAATTGCCACAGTCTACATAATGGCTAATGAGGATGAAGCCATGAAGGTGCCATCTGTGAAGCCCAGACTTCCCACCTTAACAGTGCCATGATTGTTGCTGTGACATCAATCACATCAACCTGCAAATGGTCTTACCATAGTTTCAACAGCAAGTGAACTTCACCACCAGAGAATGCCCTGGATCATGTATACACCAACACCCTTGGTGCATGAAAGGCTGCACCTTGCTCTCCACCTTGGTTACTCTGATCACATATCTGACCTGCTAACCTTGGCGAACAGACCACTGGCAAAGCAAACTAGGTAAGTTCGCAGGGATATCAGTACGTGGCCAGTGGGGACTACAGAAACGTTTCAAGACTGCTGTGAGACCATGGACTGGAGCGGTTTCAGGGAGGTGGCCACCTACAGCGATTATATGAACATAGAGTACATGAATTCCATGACTGGCTAAATCAGGAAGTGCATTAAGATTTCATCGATTCCAAATGCATCACAACCAGGGCTAACCAGAAACCATGATTGGATGCTGAGTTCTGGGCCCTTCTCAGAGCTCGTGATGCTGGTTTCAGGACAAGGTGTAGGATGGCACTAAGATCAGCCAGGGTTGAACTCTCCCATGCAATCCAGAAGGCAAAGTGGGGAGACACAGAAGATCCACAGACTCCTGTGGTACATCAACAACACAAAGCGCATGTGGCAAGGGATCAAGCCTATAACAGATCACAAGTCAACCTTGTGAATTATAAACAACAATGGCTCCCTTCCAGACAGCCTAGATATCACCTATGCATTGTTTGATGAGAAGAACAGGATGATGCCAAAGAAAGTTCTATATCCCCCTGATGAATGCACCCCCTGCATAGCTGGAGCCAAGGTGAGGAGAACCCTATCCAAGGTGAACCCATACAAGGTGGTGGCTTATGCTTGGTTAGGTAATGAAGGACTGCACAGACCAATTGACAGACATCTTCAAAACCTCACTGCAGAAATCCATCATTCCTGCAGGGTTCAAGGCAATCATTATCAACCTGGTACCAAGAGGGTGATAACAACAGGCCTCAATGACCACCACCCTGTGGCACTGATTTTTACCATTATGAAATGCTTTGAGTGTCTAGTGATGGAATGCATTAAATTGTACCTCCCAGAGATGCTGGACCCATTTCGATTTGACTCGCGAGGAAATCATTTCACAGACAATGCTATAGACTTGTCATTTCACTCTGTCTTATCCCACCTGGAGAACGATGTTCATTGATTTCAGCTCAGCATTCAATATGATCATTTCTCAGAGGCTGGTGGAGAAGCTGTCTTTGTTGGCATTCAACACCCCTTTGTGTAATTGGATCCTAGCCTTCCTAATGGAAAGATCACAGTCAGTCTGGGATGGTAGCACAATGTCGAACACTGTCATGCTGAGAACTGGTACACCCCACGGCTATGTACTCAGCCCACTCCTGTTCAAGGTACTGAACCATCACCAGATCCAGCTCCAACACTGTCATCAAGTTTGCATATGATGCAACAGTGGCCTCATTAGCAATAACCTCATCGCACTACAGAGGTGGAAAATCTCATGAAATGGTGTGAGACTAATAACCCTTGTCTGACCGTGGACAAGATGAAGATGATCGAGGACCAGGAATGACTACCCTTCACTACATATCCACAAATCTGTAGTAGAGAGAGGGGAGATCACCAAGTTCCTTGGAATTCACTTAACTAATGACTTATCGTGGACATTCAACATTCCCTCACTTGTCAAGAAGGTACAACAGTGACTGCACTTCCTGAGAAGACTGAAGTGGGTAAGGCTACTGGTCACCATGATGTCAACCTTCTATAAGAGCGTCCTGGCCAGCTACATCACAATGGGGTGCAGAGAAATGGATCGGAGGTCAATCCACAGGACCATAAGAGTAGCAGAGAGGATCACGGGAGTCTTTCTCTCCCATCAATGTGATCTACCCGGGGGGAGGAGTCACGTGATGGAGTAGTGGCCGGACGGAGAACTCCAGCCCTCTCCAGAAAAGTCGGGAAAAACAAGAGAAAATACAAAGGCACAGAAATAAAAGTTAAAGAAAAGTGAGTATAAAGGTGGAAAGAAGATGGAGACAAAAAAAGAAAAATCAAAATCAACGGTAAGAAGAGAGGAAGAGAAGACAACGGAGGAAAAAGGTGAAGGCCTTACCTGTCCGAAGAGGCCTGCTGTGGAGAGAGGAGCCCGCATCCTCAGGTCGGTAGAAAAAGAACTACAACAATGGCTCGCAGAGCCGAGTAAAAGTGCGCAACCGCGCATGAAAAAAAACACACCGACGGGAGGGGGGACCAGCTGGGGAGTCGATCTCCACAGCCGGCAATGACAGCTGCAGAACACCTGCAGCAAGAAGAGACCACAGAAGACAATAGAAACAAGAAAGAAGAGAAGGAAAGGGCAACAAAGAAACAACAGATGGCCAACCCAGAGGAAGAAGAAGAGGAAGAATACAGTGAAATAGATGAAGGGAAAGGCAAGGTAAAGGATATACTTTCTCTTGTTAGAGGATACATGGAGTCATTTAAAGAATGGCAAACACAGGAATTCAATGATTTAAGAAGAATAAACAACATAGAAGAGAAAGTGAATAAAATAGATATGACCTTAACAGAAATGGGGAAAAAAATGGACAAGATGGAAGAACGGGCAGTAGCAGCAGAAATGGAGGTAGAAGACTTAAAAAAGAAATTGGAGGAATCTAATAAAAAAACTAAAGAGACACAAGAACTACTAGCTCAAAAAATAGATATAATGGAAAATTATAACAGAAGAAATAACATAAAGATAGTGGGCCTTAAGGAAGATGAAGAAGGCAAGAATATGAGGGAGTTTATAAAAGAGTGGATCCCTAAGACCCTAGGATGTCCAGAACTACAACAAGAAATGGAAATAGAAAGGGCACATAGAGTATTGGCCTCTAAACCACAACCACAACAAAAACCAAGATCTATTGTAGTAAAATTCCTAAGATATACTACAAGAGAAAAGGTGCTGGAGAAGACAATGGAAAAAGTAAGAGAGGGCAACAAACCACTGGAATATAAAGGGCAAAAAATCTTCATTTATCCAGATATAAGTTTTGAACTCCTAAAGAAGAGAAAAGAGTTCAATACAGCAAAGGCGATTTTATGGAAGAAAGGGTATAAATTTATACTGAAGCATCCTGCGGTATTGAAAATATTTATTCCAGGACAACAAAACAGACTATTCTCGGATCCAGAAGAAGCACGAAAATTTGCAGAACAATTACAAAAATAGACTGAGGGATGAAGACGGGTAATGAGAGTAAAAATGATCGCGAATGATATGTATGTGGGTAAAGACAAAAATAGACTGAGGGATAAAGACGGGTAATGAGGGTAAAAATGACCACGATTGATATGTATGCGGGTAAAGAGGTATAAGAGTGAATAGAGACAATGTGCATACGTGAATGTATCTGTAATTAGAGGAAAATATAGATAGTATAGACAAGAATTAATAAAGGAAGGTAATGGAATAGAGAGAATAAGGAGGGAATTAAAAGAGTGACCTTTGTGACATATGAAAAGTGAAATCTTTTCTGTGGGGGGCTGGGTGGGGGAAAATAGCGGTCACTGCAAAATCAGTTGACGCTTGCGAGTGGATTCGCAAATCCAAATGGAGAGGGGAGATGTGGTTGTCCGACAAGGGATAAAGGACAACTCAGGAGGGGAAGGGGAGATTGGGGATAAAGAAGATAGAAATAGGAGAATAAGGAAAATGTTGGATGTTGTAGGAATGTTGTCTTGTAAAGAGTTGAAAATAAGAAAACAGAAATGGAAAAGGAGGAAAGATAATGATGGAAAAACGGAAAGAGAAGATAAACAAAATATAAAATGGCTACGCTGAACTATATGACTTTAAATATTAATGGAATACATAACCAAATTAAAAGGAAGAAACTACTAAATTTACTGAAAAAGGAAAAAATAGATATAGCATTTGTCCAAGAAACACACTTAACTGAATTGGAGCACAAGAAATTAAAGAGAGATTGGGTAGGACATGTAACAGCAGCATCGTATAATTCAAAAGCAAGAGGAGTGGCTATATTAATTAACAAAAATGTGCCATTTAAAATAGAAGAGGAAATAATAGATCCAGCAGGGAGATATGTTATGATAAAATGTCAGATATATTCGGAGCATTGGAATCTACTTAATATATATTCACCTAACGAAGAATATCAAAAGTTTATGCAAGATATCTTTTTGAAGGTAGCTAATACGCAAGGGAACATACTAATAGGAGGGGATTTCAATCTGAATTTGGATCCAAATATGGATAAAACGGGGAAAAAAATTAACAGGAAGAACAAAGTAACCAAATTTATAATTAAATCAATGCAAGAAATGAAACTTGTGGACATATGGAGGAAACAAAACCCAAAAGAAAAGGAATACTCATACTACTCGACTAGACATAAAACATACTCAAGAATAGACCTATTTTTGTTAACAGCTAGTATGCAGGATAGAGTAAGAAAAACAGAATATAAAGCGAGAATGCTATCGGACCATTCACCCTTAATACTGACAGTAAAGCTAGAGGACATCCCTCCAAGAATGTATAGATGGAGATTAAACCCCATGCTACTTAAAAGACAGGATTTTAGAGAATTTATTGAAAAACAATTAAAAATGTATTTTGAAGTAAATACGGAATCAGTGGAAGATAAGTTTATACTATGGGACGCAATGAAAGCATTCATTAGAGGGCAAATAATAAGTTATGTAACCAAGATGAAGAAGGACTACAATCAGGAAACAGAGCAGTTGGAAAGGGAAATAGTAAACATAGAAAAAAAATTAGCAATGAAGGAAGATACAACTAAAAGAAGAGAATTGGCGGAAAAAAAATAAAATATGAAACATTACAAAGATATAAGGTGGAGAAGAATATAATGAAGACAAAACAGAAATATTATGAACTAGGTGAAAAAACACACAAAATCTTAGCATGGCAGCTTAAGACAGAGCAAACTAAGAAAATGGTATTGGCAACAAGGAAAAAAGACAAACAAATTACATATAATCCGAAAGAAATTAAGGAAAACTTCAGTGAATTCTATGAACAATTATACCGAACTGAAAACGAAGGGAAAGAAGGGAAAATAGATGAATTTTTGACTAAAATTGAACTACCAAAACTACAAATAGAGGAACAAAATAAATTAACAGAACCATTTGGAACAGTAGAAATACAAGAGATAATAAAAAAATTACCAAATAATAAGACACCAGGAGAGGATGGACTCCCAATAGAATTCTACAAAACATTTAAAGACCTATTAATACCGCCCCTCCTGGATGTAATCAACCAGATTGATGAGACACAAAACTTACCAGATTCATGTAAAACAGCAATAATTACAGTGATACTAAAACAAGGGAAAGATCCACTCTCACCAGCGTCATATAGACCAATATCTTTGCTAAACACAGATTATAAGATAATAGCTAAACTATTAGCAAACAGATTAGCAGAACAGGTACCAAAAATGGTAAATTTAGACCAAACTGGATTTATCAAAAAAGACGCACAACAGACAATATTTGTAAATCTATTAACTTAATTCATGCAGTAGAAGGAAATAAAGCACCTGCAGTAGCAGTTGCTTTAGACGCAGAGAAGGCCTTCGACAGAGTAGAATGGAATTATTTGTTCAAAGTATTGCAAAAATTCAGTTTACCGGAGAAGTATATTAATTGGATTAAAGCATTATATAAGGGACCGTTAGCGAAAGTGACAGTAAATGGACATGTATCAAAGCAATTTAACTTAAGCAGGTCAACGCGGCAGGGATGCCCACTATCACCGTTATTGTTTGCGCTAGCTATAGAACCACTAGCAGAATTGATAAGAATAGATAATAATATAAAAGGAATAAAAATAAAAGACAGGGAATATAAAATCAGTCTATTTGCGGATGATGTGATAGTGTACTTAACAGAACCAGAACTATCAATAAAAGAATTATATAAGAAATTGAAGGAATATGGAGAAGTGTCGGGATACAAGATAAACGTAAATAAAAGTGAAGCAATGCCTATGAATAACGCGGATTTCTCAAAATTTAAGAAGGAATCCCCATTCAGATGGCAAATGCAGGCAATAAGATACCTAGGTGTACAAATAAACAAAAATCTAGGCCAATTATATAAACTCAATTACAATCCACTAATGAAAAAATTACAGGACGATTTAGAGCATTGGAAAGAGCTACCACTAACACTGATAGGAAGGATAAACTGTATTAAAATGAACATTTTTCCAAGGATACTATACTTATTTCAGGCATTGCCAATACAACTG
Organism: Narcine bancroftii; assembly: GCF_036971445.1. Taxonomy (NCBI): domain Eukaryota; kingdom Metazoa; phylum Chordata; class Chondrichthyes; order Torpediniformes; family Narcinidae; genus Narcine; species Narcine bancroftii. Next base: position 51,667,435 of record NC_091470.1, on the reverse strand, counting down.
ACAGAAAAATTCTTCAAAGAGTTAAAGAAAATAATAAGGAAATTTTTATGGAGAGGGGGGAAACCGAGGATAGCACTAGATAAATTAACAGAATGGTATAAACAAGGAGGCTTACAATTGCCAAACTTCAAAAATTATTATAGAGCCGCACAATTAAGATACCTATCAGATTTTTATCAAACAAGGGAAAAACCAGACTGGACGAGATTAGAATTAGATAAAATAGGGGAAAAGATACCTGAACACATATTATATAAATGGGACGAAAAATTGGTACAACATAGAACTTCTCCAGTATTACACCATCTCCTCAATATTTGGAAAAAGATTCATGTAGAAAGAAATAAAACAAATTATCAATTATCAAAACTAATATTGACGCAAAATAAGCTACTCCCTTTTACAATAGACAACCTTTCCTTTAGAAAATGGGAAAAAAAAGGGATTAAAAGAATAGAAAATTGTTTTTCAGGAAGTAGATTCTTATCCTTTGAACAAATGAGAGATAAGTACAATATAACTGGAGATACAGCGCTGGCATATTACCAACTGAGATCCTACTTGAAAGAGAAATTAGGAAGCAATTTGAGTTTACCAGAGGGAAGTAACCTTGAATATGTGATTACAGATACAATGTTAATCAAAAGATTTATAACAAATATGTATATTAAACTGCAAGAAAAGGAGAATGAGGAAACAAATGGTAAAACTAAACAAAAATGGGAACAAGATTTAAATATAAAGATAAAAAAGGAAACATGGGAGAATTTATGTTCTGGAACGATGAGAAATACAATAAATACGAGGCTACGTATGATACAATATAATTGGTTACACAGACTATACATTACACCGCAAAAGTCAAATAAATGGGACCCAACAGTATCTGATAGATGTTTTCGATGTAAAAAAGAAAGGGGAACAACAATTCATGCAATCTGGACATGTGAGAGAGTAGAAAAATTTTGAGATGATCTCAATCAGATATTAAATAAAATAACAGAAAACAATATACCAAAGAATCCAGAGATCTTTCTCCTAAGTAACATAAAAAATAAAGAATTTGGAATTGACTTGGAGGATGCACAAAAAAGATTTGTTAAGATAGCCCTAGCCGTAGCAAAAAAATGTATTATGTCAACCTGGAAATTGGAAGATAATTTGAAAATACAACAATGGTATATAGAAATGAATAAATGTATTCCATTAGAAAAAATAACATATAGTTTAAGAAATAATATTGAAATATTCGAACAAGTATGGGAGCCTTACATTAAATACAATAGCGAAAACCTACCGGGAACAAACATTACCTAAGTTGATGGAAGGAGAAGAGAAGAAAAGAATGGACTCAGTAGAATTTCTGGTGTATTTTTGTTGAATGACAACATTGTCTGACTGACTTAATGCAACCTAGATTGTATACCTAAAATGGATGAGGGGGTGGGGGTGGGGGGGTGGCTTGGGAGGAGGGAGGGGGGGGGGAGAAAAAGTCACTGTATATGTGTGAAAAAGAAAAAGTGTATATCATGGCTAACGTGATTTATGGTGTGAAAAATAAAAAAATTTAAAAAAAATGTGATCTACCCGGGATTGTTGTCTGAAGAGGGTGCACAAAATCATTGAGAGCCCCTTCCACCCTCTACACTTTATCTTTCAGCTGCTCCCGTCGGGTAGAAATACAGGATAATTAGAGCCAGCACCACCAGGATGAGAAACAGCTTCTACCCATAGGCAGGGAGAATGCTGAACAACCAAAGGAACTGCTCACAGTACCAATCTGAGGATCTCATTTGTACAAAACAATATTTATTTATTTGTTTGATGAAATACTCATCCTGCATATGTATTGTTTGTACGTGTGTTATGTCTGGTTGTGTGTCTGCATGTTTTGTACCGAGGACCAGAGAACAGTTTCATTGGGTTGTACTTGTACAATCAGATGACAATAAAGTTGACTTCTTACATTATTCCCATTTCTCCTTTCCCCTATCATCTGCCAAACCCATCCTTTTATTCTGGCCTTTGACCCCTTTCTTCTTAGTGCTGATGTTGGGTTTCTGCCCAACATTGAGTGTGTATGGTCTTCCATGGATACCTCCTGTCCAGCTGAGTTCCTCACTTTGTGTGTTCCTCCAGTTTTGCAGCATTTACAATCTCCCCATCTCTGAGATCAAAAGAAACAGAAAATGCTTGAACACCCAGGTCAGAGAGAATCTGTGGAAAGAGGAACAAGATTAACGCTTTGTTTCAAATAAATATGGTCGGCAGAGCCCTGACACCACAGCTCAACAAGGCATTCGTTGTTAGCGGTGCCTGGGAGACACCATGAATGGAAGTGGGGTGGTTGGTGCAACCCTCTCCCCAACAGATTCTGCCTGGTCGGGCTGCCCAACTCAGAGGGCAGGGTTCTGATCTTTGTGAAATCTCCCTTAGCCCCAATGTCCACAAGAAGATGCAAAGTCAACCTACTTGCCATAGTCCCGTTGAGCGATTCAGGTGCGGTGTTTGTACGCCGGCTGCTGCCCTGGCAACAAGCGTACACATAAGTGCAAGTCAAATACAGTACAGATCTCGAAAACCAGGGACGGAGCAAAAAGATCATCAACAGCAGTTCCAGAATGAATAAGCCGAGAGGAGCCTTCATCCCCACAGGCAAGTTTGTAAACATTTCTCTGCTACCCGAAGCCTGTAATTGTGGCCGGGAGCACGGGGAACGCTGAACTCAAGTTGCACAACTCGATCCTTGACGCAATGCCCCAACTGCACTGGGTTGTGATTGCAGGTGCAAAAGTGGATGGAAGTGCGGAAGGAGACTGGAAACAGCAGGCACGGATGGGCTGGGAGAGACTTCAAAAATGCATCAGCGGCCGCAAGGAACAGAAATCTGAAGGTACAAGTAAGACATGCCAAGAACCAACCCCCCCCCCCCCCCCAAACGGCCGCGGCTGGACGAGTGCGCACACCGCGGAATGCGCGGATCGAAGGGCTGAACGGCCGGTCAACGTTTCGGATTGACCCTGAGCGCTTGTGAGAGCAGCTCGCCCTAAATGGCAGATGCAGTGGTCAGAAGGAAAACGCAACACGAGCCTTGCAGTTTCACTCGCGTCAAAGATGTGAGAGAATCTGGATTGAGTTCTTTTGACCTCCAATTGCATTGCGCTGTTTTGACCTGCTGAGTTTCTCCAGCATTGTTTTAAACTTCAACCATGGAGACTTTCGTGTTGGAAACCACACCTTTCCAGCATCTAATGCATTCTGTGGGTGAACAACAATTAGTGACTCATGATGGCAATGCATTCATAATCTTGTGGCATCTTTTCAATTTTGGTGGGAGGATCTCAGCCTGTTGTGATGTGCAACCAAGGATCCTCTTACCAACATTGTGGAGTTCCCATCCACCCCAGGGCCAATTCCAGATGGAATTATCTGTTACAATGCTGCCTCCAGGGACAAATATATAAAGCAGGACAGGAGATAGTTACATCGTTAACATTTTCTCACTACATAAGTGGAGCCCGTTTCACCCATGGAGACCTTGAAATTGCCTTCCACACCTAATTCCCAGTGACATTTTCTCCCATATACAGCCTCTCCACCTTTGGTTGGGCTACCACCTACACTGAGAGCTATTAGTTACCTAATAACTAAGAGCTATCAAGATACAGTAGGTAATGCTTCTAAAGGATCAGCATCTATTTGGAATGTTGGAACAAACCAAAGTGTCTGAAGGGAACCTTCACCTTTGCAGGGCCAATATGAAAACCACAGGGGATCATTGGGGTTGTGAGGCAGCCTTACCACTTGAGGCACACCCTGCCATTTCTAGTTCTGTCATTATATATGCATAGGTGTATGTATGCACATATACATGAAAGGAGTAAGGACTGGAAGAGTCAGAAGGGGGAGGGAGGGAGAGGGAAGGAGCAAGAGAGAAGGGGAGAATGAGACAGATAGAGAGCGAGGGCATTATGTTTAGCACATTTTGTAATAAGGAAAGACAGCGGGCTGTTGATTCATTGATACTTTACTACATTCTAAGATGGTGTTCTAATAAGCATGCATACATATCAAAATCTCCCCACGTCATCACGCACATGTGATAGCGTCAACTCTTCCCCCACCAAAAAAAAAATTAAGGAAACATGCATAAATGTAGTGGGATGCTAAGTATTGGTTGTATTGGGTTATAGAGCATCCCCTGGAAAGAAAAAAAAACACATGCTGAACAGTGCCAAACCCCCTTTTTTAACTACTGGTTTATGGCATTGTCCTTGTTCTCCATAGTCTTTCAGTCGTTCCGTCAGGCATGTGTCCTGCTTGGATCTGCTGAGTGGGATGGCATCAGCTGAACTTCCCTGTTGTTTTAAGGGTGTTCTTGGCTTGAGCTGTTGTGGTTCATCGGGTAGGAATATAGCTGGGCAGTGGTGAAGATGATCTTGAGAGTCTTTCTGGTGTTGGAGTCTAAAGTGTTGATTCTCACTCTCCCTGGGTGGTTGTGAAGTTCAGGCAGGACGTCTTTCTGCCACTTCTTGGGTTTCTGCTCTCACCCCTGCACCATAATCTCTGGATTCTCCTGATGTCTCATACCTGAGATTCATCAGTTAGTCACGTAAATGTTGTGTTTCAGCTTCAGCCAAAGGCACGACAGTTCTGCATATACTCTGTAAAAAGTGTTGCGCTAACCGCTACACCAACCGTGCCACCCACAACACCCTCTTGCTTATTTTCATGAATCATTCTGTCTGCTGTATGCTATATAACTTTAATCTTTTGTGAGGAGTCCATATGCATCAGCTGCAGGAAGAGGCCACATAACATTGCCAAGGAGAGGTTACCAAAGTGTTGTTGGAACCAGAGGATCCAGCTGCACAGGGACCTTTGCCATTTGGCAATGTCTCAAGTGACACCGCTACTTTATCCTTCCAGCTTTCTTACACCCTCTGCACAAATATAGCAAGATTGGTGAACTGATAACCACAACATTCCTCTTGAATGCATTATGGACATAGACATGAAAATGAGCCCACTGCAAATTATTTGCCTTGAAACTATTCTGTCAGTGATCTGCGATCAGAAGTTTTCCTGACTCACTCATCTCATTTATTTCCTTTACCAATGGAAATGTGGTGCGCTGTTAACCAGAATCAACACACACAAGGTAAAGACTAGAACAGGCTTTAATCCACAAAGACTTCCACAGAGCCAGGCTGGCTGTAGCTGCAGTGACTCTGAGTGAGCTTCGGGAGGCCAGCGCAGGCTTATATCCCGGAGGGTGATTGACAGTCGGCCAGGTGTTGTCCTGACCCCTTACACTCCGGCAGGTACAGAGGTTGCCCCCTGTAGTAGGCCAGCGGTACACTCCTGCAGGTACAGATGTTTCCCCCTGCAGTAGGCCGGTGGTGTACCACCACAGGAAGATATTCACATTGGGAAAAAAAAACCAACAAGGCTCAAAAAAGTCCTTTTTTGCAGAGTCAGGGTCAATGTTAGGTCTTCTGGTTCCTGTTTTTGGATCCCAGCTGAAAGACACCATGTGCTGGCCATTCCTGCTGCCCGCAAAGTTCTTAATCTGCAACAATGCTTTTCCTTTTTCCACTTGCAGGTGCTAGGTCCTTCCAGTGAGCAGGCCTGTACAATGACAGTGTTTGACCTATGTCAATGACTACAGTTGAGGCTTAGGCTATTTTAGTTTTTTTAGGGTTTGAAGACATTGTTCAAGTAACTAAAAACAGATAGGTAACTAATCAACAGTTTAGAACTACTGCAAGCACAGTTTTGACAAATTAATCTACTGATGGAAGAATAGGTCTATTATCTCCATTAACTACCAATGTTTGATTGAAAAATGTTACATTATTGTAGTTTTTATGTCATCAATTCATTTTAATCTGTCACAGTAATAATTTTTGTCATTTTTAGAAGCAGCCATTAGTGGAGAATTAACAATTTTAATATACACTGGAATCTTAGTATTCTTTCACCTCAGTCTTCTTTCATTATCAAGAGCAGTGCTGTTTAAAGACATACATTTTAGTCTTAATCTTCCTATAGCCCTTGTAAATATCTTATTCAATATCAGGATTGAGAGTGATAACATACACTCCTAAATAACCAGTGCTCAGTATACTTCAGTTAACATAACTTGGATCAACTTTCTTGCTAGAAAGATGTAATATTCCCACAGCTATCCCCATCAAAGTAGTGCAATGATATCAGGAAAATCCGCCAGACATATTTTCAACGAAATCCCTGGCTCAGATTTAGCTTTGATACCAATAAGGAACATGAGTACCATGAATGAGGTAACATTGCATTCTGGTGTAACCACCAATTTCAAGCTAATAGTATTCTGTATTGCTTTTACCCAACTTGTTTGAAGTGTTACGAGCCCAAAGGATCCCCAAACCCAGCAGCAATAGACATTCACTGAGACAAGTGGTTTTTAAAACAAATGTTATTTTTAATCAACTTTAAACATGAAAACAGAATCAAACTTTAACTTATCTCTATACTTAACTAACCCAAATGAACCCCCTTCTAATTATAAGCACACATGTATGTAATGTGTATGTAAATTTAAGAAAAGTTCTTTGGTTCACAGTTCAATCTCACTTCTCCTTCTTCCAAGTTCTCTGGATGCAGGCAATTCTTATACTGTGCACAGAATTTAACATGTATAAAGTTCACCAGGCTTTGGTGCTTGAAAGGTAAACATTTACTGCTCAAGAAGGTTCTTGTAGGGTTTGCAGAGAGAGATTTGTTGTTCCAGGATTTCCACAACTGAGGTACCACCATTAGTCACCTCAAGGTCTTGCTGATAAAACTTGCCCCATCAGGGTTTTCCGGATGGTAACCTCTTTCTTCAGGCCACCAGAGAATTCCCCTCTGTTCCATTTATTCCAAGAGAATCATCAGACAGATAGCATTTCCAGCCATCCACTGCTCTGGAACTTTCTGTTTCCAACCAGCTCTTCCTGGCTTGCACTGTTCAGCTGCTTTTCAGTGTCTCACACACACACACACACACACACAAACACACACACACACCCACCCACACACACACTAGCTGAGAGGGCTTCTCTTCCCTCCCTCTCTCCCTCTCCAACTGAGACTGCTAGAAAACCCATGTGACTCTCTCACTTGCAAAAAACCCCACCTTCTTCAGCAAACAACAGGAGTTCTTCTCCTTAGTCAAGATGTCTTAGATAAACAAAACCCAGGAGTGACCTTTCTGTGAACACTTTGCATAAAGGCACTTGTAGCCAGTTTGTCTCCTCCAAAACAATGGTCTTTCATTTCATGACATTCGTTCAATTAGCACCTACTTGTGAAATGTGCATCACATTCTCCAGATATCCTGCAATGTTATTGAATATGAATTCTTCAGTATTTCAAATAAGATCGGTTTTAAAATGTGTGTATGTATGTAACCCACTAATCTTACCAAAATTCCAAATATTTATAATCCATTACAGAAGCTTAAATCAAATATAACTTCACATATTCTTTCATTGGTCAATGATTTAGAAGAAGATTTTATCCTTTCCTTGTTGTTTTTGTTACGAGCCGAGGACTCCAAAACCCAGCAACAATAGAAATTCACCAAGACAAATGGTTACTTAAATAGAAGTTGTTTTTTCATTTTCTTTAAACATAAAAACAAAATCAAACTTTAACTTATTACTATCAACTTAACCGAACTTAACTCCCTTCTAATACTGAGCACACTTGTATGTAATGTGTATATAGTCATAAAAGTTCTTTGTTTTTACTGTAGAACTGACTTCTCTCTCACTCTCTCTCTAAGAGAAGAATCCTGTTTGTTCTTTCCTCTCTCTCTCTGCTTGTAAAAATCAAAACTTCTTGCAGGGCTCCAAACCCAATTTTTGAAGTATCTTTATCAGCACTTGAGGCCAAACTTTTCATTTGCCCCTGCTTTGGAAGTTCTTTTTTAAAGCAGTTCAATTATCTTTGCAAAATCACTAGTGCCTGAATGTCTGGCTTCAGCAAAGCTCTTGCATTTTAAATGAGATGTGAAGTGTAAGTATCTGTGAAGTGACCTACACTAAATCCCCACAATCTATCTCTTTAAAGACATATATAAATATGTATTTATATATGTATTATATATAACCCATAACACCAGTGATATCTGTCAATGAAGCTAAAACATTTCATTGGTTTTCCTATTCTTGGATGGCTAAACAGAAGGCACTAGAAATCTTAATAAGCATGAACTTGGAGAAAATTCCTGGGGCATCTTGGGAATCTGTGGAAAAATTGCAAAGGCCGTGGCAGAAGTATTTACATTATCTTTAGCCACAGTTGAGGTGCTGGAAGACAGGAGGATAGCTAATTTTGTGCCTTTATTTAAGAATAGTTGCAAGAACAAGTCAGGGAACCACAGCCCAGTAAGCCTAATGTCAGTTGTGTGAAATATACAGGATGGAATTTTGAGGGACAGGATCTATCAGCTTTTGGCATGGTCTTATTAGTGATAGTCAGAATGGCTTTGCATATGGGAAATCATGTCTCATAAAGCTGACTGAGGTTTTGTTTTGAACAGGTGACCTAGATGATTGATGAAGATATTGCCTTCATGGACTTTAGGAAGTTCTTTGACAAGGACCCACGTGGCAGGCTAGTTGAGAAGGTCAGGATGAATGGGATCCAGCATGAGTTGGCCAAATGATTACAGAATTGACTTGATAGTTGGAGTCAAGAGGTGGCATTGAAGGGTCATTATTCAGATTGGAGGCCTGTGACCAGTGATGTACCACCCATACAAGTGCTGGCCCAATGCTGTTTGTCATCTGTATTAATAAATTGGGTGACAGTGTAGTTAGCATGGTTACCAAGTCTGTGGATGACACCAAGATTGGTGATATAGTGGAAAGTGAAGAAAGTTACCCAAGATTACAAAAGGACCTAAGTGAACAAGGATGGTGGGCTAATAAATGGCAGATGGAATTTACTTGGAAAAATTAATGTTTGAGTTCTGGAGAGTGTTGTAGAACAGAGGGACCTAGGAGTACAGATACATAATTCTCTGAAAGTGGTGACACAGAAAGACAGGGTGGTGAAGAAGGTATTGTTGCCTTCGCTGGTCAGGGCACTGAGTAAAGGTGTTGAGACGTCATGTTACAACTGTACAGGACATTTGTGAGATCACACTTGTGTGCACATTTGGTCTCCCAGCTATAGGAAATATACCATTAAACTGATTAAAGTGTAGAAAAGATTCACAAGGATGTGACCAAGATTTGCAGGGTTGAGTGAAAAGGAGAGGTCAGATCAGCTGGGACTTTCTTCTCTGGCGTGTAGGAAGCTGAGGGGTTACCATATGGAGATGCATAAAATCATGAGGGGCATAGATAAGGTAAATAGTCATAGTCTATTTTTCCCAAAGTAGGGATCTAAAACTAGAGGGCATAGACTTAAAATGAGAAAATTTCAAAGGGATCGGAGAGAGAACATTTTCCACACAGAGGATGGAATGAGCTGGCAGAGCAAGTGATAGAGGTGGCGACAATTCCATTTAGAAAGGTGCACAGAGAGGAAAGATTTTGAAGGATATGGGTCAAATGTAGGCAAATGAGATGAGCTGATGTAGTTAATTTGGTCATCATGGAAAGAAGATCAGGAAGAATATAATTTTTTTTTCTTTCTAGACAGGATTGTATCTGTTTTCCTCACTTGATTCCCTTTCTAGATTAGATTAGAATTAACAGATAAAGGATATTTGAAGAAGAATCTCAAGTACTCTACATAAACACGTTTATTTACCAATATTGATTTTAGGCTTAATTTTCTCTTTTTTAAACTCCTAACTTTCATTAGGTTACAGGAAAGCGAACAACTTGCTGTTTGGAAAATCCAAATCAGTCTTTTCTACACACAGTACAATGAATGGTCAGGTGTGCATGAATCGCAGAATAATTCATTTTGTGGAAAAGACTCCTCAGTATCATCTCTTCAGAAGGCATAATGTGAGATATTGGTATGAAGAACCAAAGATTGGCATGGGTAAATGATATAATATTACTATTTTCATTAATCCCAAATATAGCAGTATTAAATCATAGAAAATGATAACATAGTATTGGCTGATCAATCCACGATGTTGCGCCAACATATGTAAACCTACTCCATAATGATCTAATTTTTCCCTACTCCACACCCATAAACACTATTTTTCTGACATTTATGTGCCTATTCAAGAGATTTTTGAATGTCCCTATTATACCAGCCTCTACCATCAGCCCCACCATACATTGTAAGTACCCACCACTTTGTGTAAAAAGCCTACCTTTTGTCATCTCCTCTAAACTTTCATCCACTCACCTTGAACAGATGTCCCCTGGTACTTGCTACCATTGCCCCAGGTATTGGTGACAAATTTCTTGGAATCATTTAAATAATATAAAATAGCCTCTGGCATCATTTGAAAACAAAATGAAAATTATCTGCCAATCTCATTCATGTAAATACTTTGGTCTCTTTACTTGCCTCCATCTATTAATGAATGTTTCCACTTACTGCTCCACCACCCACACTGATGGAATTTCTTTGTAACTATTTGTAATAATCAGCATGGAGGAGATGAAGGTGTGGGGGGGGGGGGGGGGGGGAGATTTACTTTTTTTCTAATTAAATTTAAACTTAGAGCATAGGGTTGAATATGTTTTTCACAAATGTGTCTTTCTAAAATGTATGTACCTCATTTACTGAAAATAGTAGACAAAACCTTGGATTACTTCTGTGCATGGTACAAAACCAGTGAAGAACAAACATGCACTCTCACACAAACTAAATGACCATAGCATCAGGTTTCATATAATTGTGGTTGGGGATTTTTTGTTGCTTCTCAAGATAGGCAGGTAGAAATAGGACTCTACATCTTCCTAGTCTCTAACTCTTCTGTCAAGGTTAGACTGCATCTCTGAGTCACTAGGTGCTGCTAATTCCCAACATCTTTGGAGTTCTTCCACATTTCCAAATTCTGTGCTGCCACTTTTGGGCAATTGCCCACTATGAATTTATGCTGGGCCTGCACTAAATTCCAGAAGGAATCTTCTGTGAAAACTTGTCAAAGATCATTGGGAGGAAATGCTTCAGCTATTCATCTGCTCAGGAGGCATTTGTGGGGAGAGAAACAGCGACCTGATGCATTAATTCAGTTTCTCTCTTTCTCCACAGGCTGCCTGACTTGCTCAGTGTTCATACATTTCCTACTTTAATTCCAGATTTCCTTTTAAAACATAGACTTTCTTCACACCAGGACTATATTTACATGTTGACATTTTATCTTTTGGGCAATTTAGGTAATTTTCCAAAGGAAATCACTGGTTGCCAACAACAATTTTCTCTTCCATGAACTCTTGCCAGTTTTTGAGACGTTGTTTTAATTGTAGTTATAGGACAAATTGTAGTTATAGGACAGCCTATCTCGGCTGCACCATTTCATCAGATGCAAGGATCGACAATGAGATAGACAACAGACTCGCCAAGGCAAATAGCGCCTTTGGAAGACTACACAAAAGAGTCTGGAAAAACAAGCAACTGAAAAACCTCACAAAGATAAGCGTATACAGAGCCGTTGTCATACCCACACTCCTGTTCGGCTCCGAATCATGGGTCCTCTACCGGCACCACCTACGGCTCCTAGAACGCTTCCACCAGCGTTGTCTCCGCTCCATCCTCAACATCCATTGGAGCGCTTACATCCCTAACGTCGAAGTACTCGAGATGGCAGAGGTCGACAGCATCGAGTCCACGCTGCTGAAGATCCAGCTGCGCTGGATGGGTCACGTCTCCAGAATGGAGGACCATCGCCTTCCCAAGATCATGTTATATGGCGAGCTCTCCACTGGCCACCGTGACAGAGGTGCACCAAAGAAGAGGTACAAGGACTGCCTAAAGAAATCTCTTGGTGCCTGCCACATTGACCACCGCCAGTGGGCTGATAACGCCTCAAACCGTGCATCTTGGCGCCTCACAGTTTGGCGGGCAGCAACCTCCTTTGAAGAAGACCGCAGAGCCCACCTCACTGACAAAAGGCAAAGGAGGAAAAACCCAACACCCAACCCCAACCAACCAATTTTCCCCTGCAACCGCTGCAATCGTGTCTGCCTGTCCCGCATCGGACTTGTCAGCCACAAACGAGCCTGCAGCTGACGTGGACTTTTTACCCCCTCCATAAATCTTCGTCCGCGAAGCCAAGCAAAAGAAAGATAGGACAAATTACAAATGGCATTAATTAATAAAGTGCTTTTACCCTTGAACCATAGCCCACTAAGCCCCATCCCTCCGAACAATTACTCTTTCAAATTAACTCATTTCCTCGAGATAAAAGGTGTCATTGAATGAATCTAAGCAGGTTCTACTTCTGCTGTTCTTTCTGCTGAAACATTCTTTAAATCAGCCCATCCCTGACCTCCTCTTCTATAACAGTGCCAAAGATGTTGATGTTATCTTTTGTTTAATATTGAGCAGAAATATTTCATTTATGATGGTTATAATCTCCTAAAGACATACATTAGAAATACATAGTTTCACAAACTTTATGCATGTTTTTTCTCCCCCACAGGTTTCTTCCTTTCTTCTGATTTTTCCCTCTCCATCATGAATGCTTGATCAATCAATCATCTGAATTAGAGTTTCTGTAGAAGATCAAAAGAGCCTTTGAATGGGTCCATCCCAATTCTTTGCTTCTATTCTGAACCTTTAACTCTTCTGCAGTATCTATAATAGGAAGGCATGAAAGAATATGCGCGTTGACTGTCAAGAAAGATTAAAAAATAGATGTAAGAGTTTTTGGAGGAAAAAAGGGAAAGACTAGCATTGACAAAAGTGGACCCCTTACAAATAGGCAGGAACATTTATAATGGGGAGTGAGGACATAGCAGAACAATCAAACAATTATTTTGCATCAAACTTTGCAGAAAGCACACAAACCACAGAATCATTTGATGAGACTGAAGGTCTAGAGCAGGGGTGTCAAACTCAAATTCACGGAGGGCCAAAATTAAAAACTTGGACTAAGTTGAGGGCCGAACTAAATATTTATTGAAAATTTTCAACAACATCTGCATGTTTTCTCTTATTTCAACATATGTAATGTTAAACTTTTTCTTATTAAAATAAATGTTTAATAATAGTTTTGGATAAACTCTTTCATTGTCATTGTCATTGGCCCATTTCCTTTAGCGTCTGAAACCGTGCACATGACGAGTCAATGAGGGATGATTAAAGCAGTGGTCTTCAAACTTTTTCTTTCCACCCACAGACCACCTTAAGCAATCCCTTACTAATCACAGAGCACCAATGGCACAGGGACGCGAGTGGAAAGAAAAAGGTTGAGAACTGTTGTATTGTGGTAACTCCACATTTGATTAAGTTAATTGTTAGGCAAGTGGTCAGAGAAGGACCCCCCCCACCCCAAGAAAGGCTTAAATCACAGGAACAAAATAAGCTTCCGTCTCACTGCTCCCAATCTTACACACAGTCCTGATGTGGAATGTGGGGTCGCAGCTCCACGTTCACCCGAGTTCAGGTGCTGTCCGTGTGGAGTTTGTATGCTCTCCCCTTGTCTTGGACCAACAGGTCAGTCGCCTGATGAAGGCACCCGAAACCCCCGTTGAAACGTCGGCGTCCGGGGCGGTGGAGGAATTGGCTGAGAAGAGCGTGTTGCTCCCACCCCCCTCCCATGGTTGGAGAGGGATTAAACTGCGATCTCACGGTGCAGGGGTCGTCTCCAACAAAAGGAGCGGGAGGCAGGGTCTGCCGTGCATGGAGCGAGGGGGGAAGGCATCGCCAACGAGACGTTCGGTCCGGCGTCGCCGCTGAAGCGCAGACCCAGCGAGGATGGTCCCCAACTCCAGCCACGTCTGTGTGTCCAGGAGCCGGGCGGGCTGAGTGCGGTGCTCCAATCCATGGGATTCAGGACTCTGAGATCCCTCCACACCTCTGGCGTCTTCATTTTCACCTTCAGTGTGCATGCGCTATACTGGCGCGGCGGCCAGCGGGCCAACTCTAATATATATTTAATATGATCTTGCGGCAAAATGGGCCAGAGTTTAACACGTGTGGTCTAGAGAAAAAAAACCTGATATTAAAAATTAACGTACCAGAAAAAGGTGAAAAGAATGGATGCCGATATATTCCAAGGAATTGATCATTTTGGCAGGCTGTGCTGTGGGATCGGTGATTGCATCCCAATTATTCAGTCTCCATCCATGATCTGTGAAGAAAGCACGTCAGCACCTCTAATTCCTCAGGAGTTTGCGGAGGTTTGATTTGAATCCAGAAACCCTGGCAAATTTCTACAGATGTGTGGTGGAAAGAGTGCTGACTGGCTGCATCATAGTCTGGTATAGGGTCACCAATACCTCTGAGCGTAAAGCCCGACAAAAGATAGTGGATACGGCCCAGGACATCACAGGCAAAACCCTCCCCACCATCGAGAATATACACGTCAGAGAGCGGCAGCAATTATCAAGGATCCACACCACCCAGACATCCTCTGTTCTCACTGCTACCATAAGGAAAGAGGTACAGGTGCCACAAGACTCAAACCACCAAGTTCAGGAACAGCTACTACCCCTCCGCCATAAGACTCCTTGATATCAAACTCAATCAGAGACTCATTTAAGGACTCTTATGTTTTGTAGTTTATTGAATATTTTTTCTTTCTGAATAGCAGTTTGTTTACTTTTTTCGATTTGTTTACATGTGTACTTTAAGTACAGTATTTTTCGCACTACCAAAAGTGGTAATTCTGCCTCGCCCGCAGGAAAGAGAATCTTAGGGTTGTATGTGATGTCATGTATGTTCTCTGACAATAAATCTGATTTGGATGAGTGAATAAAAATCAAGTTTCCAAGATTGGTCATTACAGTAAACCACATGGGATTATGACCAGAGAAGATGGAAATAGGCTTAGGAGCAAGCTAAGTGATTGGGCAAGGGCATGGAATACAATATAAAAAATGTGAGGCTATCCATTTTGGTACATATAACAGAAAAGCAGAATATTGTGAAATGGTTAGAGATTGGGAGTGCTTGTATACAAGTCACAGAAAGTCAAAATGAATGTATAGCAAATGATTAGGAGTGCAAATTGTATGTTAGCCATGCTTATGAGAAGGTTTAATGACAAGAGTAAAGAAGTCATAATGCAAATGTATAGGGGTTTGGTGAGTATTGTGGAGTTTTGTGTACAGTTTTGGACTCTTGACCCAAGAAAGATTATATGCCTCAGAGGGAGAGCAGCAAAGATTTACTGGACTGGTTGCAGTAATGGCAAATTTATTGTATGAAGATAGATTGCGCAGACTGGAAGTGTATTCATTAGATTTTGAAAGATTTAAAAAAATTAAATATACATTTTTAATTTAGATATACAGCATTCTGGCCCAGGAGCCCATGCTACCTAATTACACCCATTTGACCTGCAACCCTGGTATATTTTGAAGGGTGGGAGGAAACTGGAGCACCTGGAGGAAACCCATGTAGAATGTACAAACTCTTTACAGACAGCACTGGATTTAAACCACAGTTACTAGCGCTACAACGGCTTTGAGCTAACTGCTAACTATGCCAACCTGAATGCCACCCTAAAAACTTAAAGGATTTTTGAGGAGCTTGACAGACTGCATGCAAGTTGGTAATTTCCCTGACTGCAGAGTCCAGGACCAGGGAGCAGTTCAAGAATGAGAAGTGCACTATTTAGGATAAAAATAAGAAGGAATCTATTTACTAAGACGGCAATGAACCTTTGTAATTTTTTTTACCCTGGAAGAATATGGATGGTCATCGTTTTGTTCATTTAAAATGGAGATTGCTATGTTTCTAGCATTTTGGGTATTGAGGGATATAGTGCTAAATGATGAAGTTGAAAATCAGCCACAACACTGAGGAACGGAGAGGAAGTTTAGAGTGATGGAGGGTGTCCTCCTTATCCTAATTTTTGTGCTAATTCTACTGTTCATCATTTTCCATTTACAAATTTGGCAAATCATCCTCTTCCATTTTTACCCCACTGACAATGTAATCTGAACACGAAATTCATCTTGCCCTTCTGCTCTTTAGAGAGATGGTTTCCAAGTTCACTGCTCCAACTAACTTTCAATGACTGACATTTTTACATCCAACCGAAAGAAGAGCAATGTCTTCCTTCATCATTCCTTTTTCATATATTGGACAGGGCCTGAACTGTCTTTGTCAGGCAATGATAGGTGTCCTTCCTTTCATCTAATGCACAGTGATTGCTACCATGATGTGAAAAATAATATCTTCTTCCAATAAGTGTGATCCCAACCTCTTCATGCCAATTTTCTCTTGCATTTATATATAGGTCCATCGTTATCTGACTGCTTCCAATGCTTCTCAAGAACCACACCACCAATTGGAGGAATCACATTTCCTTTTAAAGCCTAAATCTTTCTGTTTTGAATAATTGATTTAGTGACTTCAGCCACATCTTTTTTTTTTACAGTCTAGAATGCTTCTTTACAATACATGGGTTGGTTTGTCAGGGTCTAAGGGAAAGGCACACATGCTTATCATTTGAATGCTGGAGGTTTTTCAAAATGAGATAAAGATCTCATTCACTGTCATGTACATAAAATACACAAAAAAAACTCCCCTTTGTTTTGCCCTGTAAAGGCACATGATGGAGACAGTGACCTAGGTCAACTCCCTATTTTTTGAACGAGTGGTAGGATTTTGCTATAATTCTGCAGTTTAATTTAAAATTATATTCCTAATGTATTCTTCATTTTCATAAATATTTGTTGTGCTTCCTGCATTAAACTAATCTCTTAATTCCTTTAATACTTAGTAAACTTCTTGATGGAGACTTCCATCATTCCATAAAAACACAAGAACAAGGACTAGAAGTAGGCAGTAGAGCCCCTTTAGCCTTCTTCGATATTCAATATCATCATATAGGTTGTCACAACACACCCACATTCATTGCACGCTGACACCCACAACTGATTCCTGTTTTAAAATCAGCCACCTCAGTGTCTTGCCGAAGAAACTTGCCCCCTCAGGGTTCTCCAGATGATTACCTCTTTCTTTCAAGTCACCACAGAGTGCCTTTTTGTTTCTCTTATTTCAAGTGAAACATTAGACAGCCAGTCCTCTTTGACCAGGCTGAACTAAGCATTCGCAACCCATCTTCCAAATAGGGTTTTCCACAAGCTTGCCAGCTTGTTCTGTTCCAGTTGCTGCTGCTGACTGTAAAACTGTAGAAATTATCTCTCTCTCTCTGTCTCTCACACACAGAGATAAAAACCTGTTTTACTCTCTCTGCTTGCAAAACCACATGACCCTCTTAGAACAGAAAGTTTCACTCCAGACAGAATGCGGCTCCGACAAACTCTTCAATCTGTTGCCTTTTTGTAAGCAACAATCCATTAGTGAAATCTCTTTGGCACTCTCCAATGCTTTTTCAAAGGCTCTGAGGCCCCGACATGTCTAGCATGAGCAGAGCTCCAGTATTTTAAATAAGATCTGTTTTAAAGTGTTTGTATATGACCCACACTAACAAACCCTGCCCCAATTTATCTCCCAAAAACATATCTATATTCTGTCACAATATACATTTCCTTGTGGTTTTAACATTTTTTTTCCTGGTACAATTAAAAAGCTTGTTTCTCTCTTTCTTTTTGTTTCTGGTAAAACATCAACCAAAACATCCTTTTTCAACTAGTGCTAACTGGCTTTCCCTAAATTTCAAGATACAAATTTTTTTATTGACATGTAATAAAGCAGATGCAATATTACTTGAAATTCTATGGCAAAGATTTACCATCAGCCTGGCACTCCTTACAGTCAGAGAAAAAGAAGCAAAAATGTGTCCCTTCAGAGATACTGAGCATTGATGAATTTGCCTCCAGTGCACCCATAGCCTCTCGAGCCACACAGACATTAGTCCAAACCATCGGCAACCCAAGCTCCAGATCCAAACCTCTGACATGATCAGAAAGTCTTCATGCCTGTCAGCCTCGAGATAGTCTCCAACAGTCCGCAACCTGATGTGGGCCCTTTGACCACATTGCCTTGGCCTGTGTGGGTTCCTCGCCTTGAGTCGTCAGCAGCCCAGCGCCTGTGTGTTCCTCAGCCGCAGAACCTCTCACTAGTCCACTGTCATAATTTCTTTTTTGGATTCATTTTTTAGGAATTTGCTTTGTAATCCTCATGATGTCAATTCTCAACTGAACATGGCTGCTTGATAAGAAATTGCTAACTTCAATTTGTTAATTGTTCATCAAGGCATGTCTTATTCCTTGACAAAGCACTGAATGCTTAAAAGGAATACCAGAGCAGAAAGCTTAATGTATTTTACAGCAACTTAATCTAAGAATTGATAGTCCACAAATATTGCCAGACCTAAATTCCTTTATAATTTACGACCAAAGTTCTCCATTGTTGGAAAATTGCTAACCTAATTTTTTTGAGGCACTTTTAGAAGCAAAACCTCTGTTATTTGTATGAAACAGGAAAAAAGCCACAGACATTGGGATCCTATGGAACTTTCTTGGGATTATGTGACTCCTTACGGAAATGAAACCAAGCGCTAACAACTGTTTCTCCTCAGAAAATATGGCAGCAGGGAAGATTCATGGGAATTTCAATATGGACAATTATTATTTGTGATGTATTTTTACTCCAATGTGTGCATTAAACCACGCTGTAAAATTATTGTTAAATATTAACATAAGGAACACAACTGTAACATGTACAAATAAGTTAAATTAATTCAGTACGGCAGGAAATTATACTTCAGAAAATGCAATACCAATCTAAGATCATCCTGTTGCAATGTCTGGACTATACCTAAAAGAAGTCAATCGAGTGGTGGTGAACATCTAAAAGGGTAAGTGCAGTATGCAAATAGTAACACCATCACCTCAAAGTTTATCTTCAAAGTGAAAAAATTTTGGGAAGATCTAAACCAGATATTAAATAAAATCACAAAAAGCAAGATACCAAAAAAACCCAGAGATCATCCTTCTAAGTAATAGAAGAAATAAAGAATTTGGACTTGATTTAGATGGAGCACAAAAAAGATTTATTATGATAGCCTTAGCTGTAGCAAAAAAATGTATAATGTCAACCTGGAAATTAGAAGACAACTTGAGAATACAACAATGGTATATAAAAATGAATAAATGTATTCCATTAGAAAAAATAACATATAATTTAAGAAATAACATCACAATATTCGAACAAATATGGGAACCATACATGAAATACAATAGAGAAATCCTACCTCGGACCTCCACCACCTAAAATGACAGAAGGAGAAGACAATGAAATGAACTGACTCAGTTTATAAAAGTAAAAGACAAAAATTTCTTGTTTATTTTTATTAAGTGATGACATTGTTTAACGCGTTTAATGTATCTTATAGATTGAACTTTAAATAAATGGGAAGGGGGTGAGGGAGGGAGGGAAGGGAGGGGGAAAAGGGGAGAAAATGACTCTATATATTCAAGAGAAAAAATGTCTATGTAGTTTGGTCAGTATGGTTTATAGTGTGAAAAATAAAAAAGTAAAAAAATCTCACAATCTCCTGACCAGTTCCTCCATTGTCATTAGTCCAGAATCTGAGATTTTCTTTTCTAAGAGCTAAATTATAGGAAGTTTTGTGATGGCATTGATAAAGATAATTAAATTAATTGCAAGAACATTTCCATTAACTATTGTTAAAGAATAATGAGAGTTTGGCAACAACTGATTTGTCAGGAATGGCAGAAACCATTAATTAAGATGAAGTTGTAAGAAAAAATTATAATATTATGGTCTAAAGATGTAAAGTGTTGAATTCAAGAAAACCATGTACTCATTGTGGTGTAATAAAGATTGAGTTCATGCATGTCGCTTCTGATAGGATCCATTAAAAAAAAATCTTTGCTCTGTTGTTAGGGCAAAACATAATAGAAAGAGAGTAGAAAGATTGAGAGAGGACTCACCAAAAGCAATGTTATGATCAACTTATAAATGACACAGTTATTTCACTTGTGTTTGAATTTGATGAAAATAACCTATTTCATAATAACTTTATACCTTCTTAAATTTGGTAATTTGATTTTTACAAATGTATTATCATTTTTTTTGAAATCACAGTTGAAAAATATTTCTTGACATTCAATTTTTCTGGTTCAAGAACTTATATTATTAAAAATTCTGTCCATTAGCATTAGCTAATTAAAAACATAAAGAACCCTGTTTGTATGATGTTATTTTTGGCTTTATTATATCCACAGTGTTAAGAATTTCCCTTCACATTCACCCATCAAAGCAATCTCCCTTATGAAAATTAGTTCAGTGATCTTACACCCTGATGAAATTAAGGCCTTGCAGGAATGAGTGGAGAGAGCAGCAATGCAATAGGCTTGCGACCAATTGAATGTGCTAGAGATCTGCCAGCTGCCTGTGGTGCCTTTGACAGGTCATTCTGGATTTTGGCAGCTGTGCTATGCAGCATGGAATGTGATGGGGACCAGGTGAGGGTACAGCTAACCTCTCATCCCATGCTGGATCTCACCTGCAAATCCAGGCATGTTCCATAACTTCAAAGATTTCATATTTGGCTCCTCAGTATTACAAGTGCAAAACCATTCACTTGGATGGGGATGATCTTTGAAAAACGTATTTTGTTATCAAATCAGAGCAATATTTTAATTCATTTACTAAAACTAAATATCTTCAGCCATCTACAGACATTATTGATCACCAGAAATATTAGGAAAGGGCCTATAAAGAGCTTCCTGGCTGTCAGCATCACTGTGGCTGCCGTACAGCATCAGATCGGAGGTCAATCCACAGGACCATATGAGAGACAGAGAGGATATGGAGTCTCCCAACCCACTATCAATGAGATTTACCAGGACTGTTGTCTAAAGAGGGCTCCTAAAATTGTTGAGGACCCCTACCACCACGCACACAGCATCTTCCAGCTACTCCAAATGGGTAAGAAATACAGGAGTATCAGAGTTAGAACCATTAGGCTAAGAAACAGCTTCTTTCCATTGGCAGTGAGACTCCTGAACAACCGTATGAACTGCTCATACAAAACTTTAATGACAACAATTTATTTAACAATCATATTTATTTAATATTTGCATATGCATAATATGTCTGAATGTGCGTTAAGTCTATATTGTAGCCGCGCGCAACTCGAAAGAAGACACACACACATAGTGTAGTCAGGTTAAGCACTGTGTTTTATTGGTGGCTCAGGCCTGACTTTTACACTTGCACCATTTCCATCGTTGCCCCCTTTACTGAATTTGTGACCCCATAACAAAAGTGGGTTTCTCACGTGTGGGTACTTTCCTGCATAACAATTCCCTTCTTCACCTGCCTGTTTACTGTGCAGCAAGGTCAGCCCCATTTTGGGGTCACTGGCCTTTAAACTGCCCTTGCCATTTGCTCGCTAGTTCTCTTCTTGGGTCCAGTGCTGCTGCACGGGCTGCTGGCCTTTGGTTGTGCTCACCGTCCGGAGCACTGGCTTGATGACCCATCCTCCCAGAACCGGCAGTATTGTCCTTGGTGCCCAGAGGCAAAGTCTCTGCAGGCTTCGGTGGTCTGCCTCTCCGGCGTGGTGCTGGTATCTCAACCGGGCATGCCGGGTCCAGGTGTACCGGCTTTAGCCTGTCTATGGTGAAGACCTACCTCTGTCTTCCTCCAAATTCCAGCTCGAACATGGCCCTGTTGTTAAGGAACGGACCCTCATATAGCTTCTGCAGCTGTGAATGATGTCAACCCCTGTGAATGAAAACATACTCACAGTCCTGAAAGTCTACGTTTGTCCTCACGTGTCTGTGTCTGGAAGGTGGAGCCAGGGCCAGGTTGCCGACTCTTTCCCTTAGCCTGCTGAGGAATGCTGCTGAGTCATTTGGCTGTCCACTTGGGGATGGCACAAATTCTCCTGGGACCACCAGTGGAGCTCCTTAAACGAGTTTGGCCGAAGAGGTGTTGAGGTCCTCCTTGGGTGCCATGCGGATACTCAACAGTACCCATGGTAGCTTGTCTACCCAGTTAGGTCCTCTAAGTCTGGTCACCAGTGCAGTTTTAAGGTGCCTGTGTAAGTGCTCCACCAACCTATTGGACTGTGGGTGATAGGCTGTTGTGTGATGCAGTTGGGCACCCCACAGGCTGGTGAGGTTGGACTACAGACTGGAGGTGAACTGGGCCCCTCTGTTGAATGTGATGTGAGTTGGTAAACTGAACTGTGCCACCCAGGACGAGATGAGGGCCCTGGTCCACGAGGTCATGAATGTGTCTGCCAGGATGAGTGCTTCTGGCCACCTGGTGAAGTGGTCGACTAATGTGAACAGCTAGTGGAAACCCTCGGATACTGGCAAAGGTCCAACTATGTCCACGTGGATGTGGTTGAACCTTCGATTTGCGGGCTCAAAGTGCTAAGGTAGGGTTTTCGTATGCTGCTGTACCTTGGTTGTTTGGCATTGCATGCATGCCTTCGCCCACCCTCTGACCTGTTTCTGGAATCCATGCCACACACATTTGCTGGTCACCAGCCAGACTGTGGCTGGCCCTGATGGATGGGTGAGCCAGTCCATGGGTGGAATCAAAAACCTGCCACCTACAAGCTGTCGGGACAATAGGTCTGACCTGACTGGTGGCCACAATGCACAGGAGGGTGGTGTTACCTGTGCTGACTGGGATGTCCTGCAGCTTCAGTCCTGATATGGCAATCCTGTAATGGGGCATCTCTTTGTCCCTCTGTTGCGCCTCCGCCAGTGCCACAAAGTCCATTCCTCTTGATAGTGCGTGGATACTTTGCCTGGATGGTGCCTCGGCCACCATGTTGTCCTTGCCAGAGATGAGCCTTCCATCTGTGGTGTATTCTGAGACAGGTGTCGTTGCTGGTGGGCTGACCAGGGGTCCGAGATCTAAGTCAAGGTGAAAGTCAGGGGCTTGTGACCTGCCATTTAGGAAGTACCTGAAGTGGCGGATGGCTAAGTGCTGAAAGCACTGTACTTCAGTTCTGGAGACCGCAGATGTTTGCTGTAGAAAGCCAGTGGTCGCCAACTTCCTTCAATCTGCTGCTCCAGAACCCTGCCGATCACAGTCCTGAGGCGTCCACCATCAGGACCATTGGAGTGTCTGCCCTGGGATGTGCCAGGATAGTGGCGTCCATTCACGAAGACTTCTGCTAACTCCTCATCTCAGGTGATGTTCTTTGCCTTGCTTGCCATCCAGGTGAACAAGGGCAGCATGATCCTGGCAGCTGAAGGGATGAACCTGTGGTAGAAGTTGATCATCCCCACAGACTCCTGTAGTAACTCGGTCGTGTTGGGCCTAGGAAACTTCCAGATGGCCTCCACTTTAAGGGTAGCAGTGTGGCTTCTTCCCTGGTTATCCTGAGGCCCAGGAAGTTGATGGCCTCCAATCTGAAATGGCATTTGGCTAGGTTGATCATCAGGCCGAACTCACACAGTTGGGCATTGAGGTTGTGGAGATGTGTCATATGTTCCTGTTGGCTCCTGCTCGCCACCAGGATGTTGCCCAGGTACACAAAGGTGCTGTCCAGGTCTAGGCCAACTGCATCCATGAGTTGCTAGATGGTCTGTGCAGCATTCTTTAGCCCAAACGGCATTCAAAAGAATTCAAAGAGGCCGAATGGGGTGATGATGGCCGTCTTGGTGATATCATCGGGGTGTACTGGGATCTGATGATATCCCTGCATGAGGTCCACCATGGAGAAGATCCTTGCCCTGTGCAGGTTAGCCGCAAAGTCCTGAATGTGCAGCATGGGGTACCAATCTGGTGTTGTGGCCTTGTTGAGCCAGCGGTAGTTGCCGCATGGTCTCCAGCCCCCAGTTGCTTTGGGTACCATATGCAGGGGAGAAGCCCATGGGCTGTCCGACCATCGTATGATGCTGAGCTCCTCCAGCTTCCTGAATTCCTTCTTCGCCAGCTGGAGTTTCTTTGGAGGAAGGCAACCTGCCCTCATGGGTCAGGATGTACTCCATGTCGGGGCATTGCCGCGGTGAATTGGGGGGTGAGCTCTGCAGGAAACTCGGCCAATACCCTGGCGTTCTTGTTGTCTGGTCTCTGTTTGGAGTTCAGGTGGAGTGCTGGGAGCCTGCCATCTTTGAGGGGGAAGGTTTGAAGTCTTGGTGTGGACCAATTCCCTTCCCTTGAGGTCCACTAGCAGGCTGTGGGCGTGAAGGAAGTCTATCACGAGGAGCTGCTGCTCCACTGTGGCCAGCAGGAACACCCACGAGAAGAGGCAGCCCTCAGTGTGGGGGCCAATTGCCCGTTCCTGGAGTCCTGACCCAACGGGGGCAGGATGCTGACCTCTGCTTCTGTGTCTATGAGGAAGCATCACCCAGACTGGCAGAACCAAACATACAGAAGGGTATCTTGTTGGCCAACCGTCATGGCCATTAGCAACGGCTGGCTCTGGCGTTTCCCTGAAATGAGCCTGGTGACGGCACTGGCAGGCTCCGGTGCCCCATTTCTGGTGGTAGAAACACCACTTGTCATTGGGATCACCTCCTCTGGGGGGGCTGCTGTTCTCTCGGCAGGTCTGCACAGGTCTGGCTGCAGGGTTTAGTGATGAGCCCCACGGCCGCCAAGCATTCTCTCTTCGGTTTCCACAGAACGTCCGCTCATGCTGCAACTTTCCAGGGGTTGCTGAAGTCTACATCAGCCATGAGCAGTTGGACGTCCTCGGGCAATTGCTCCAAGAATGGCTGCTCAAACACAATGCAGGGCTTGTGTTTGCCCAGGAGGGCTACCATCTTGTTCATGAGGGCTGACGAGGACCTGTTCCCTAGCCCATCTAGGTGGAACAGATGTGCCCTTCTCTCACACTGTGAAAGCCCAAACGTTTTGATCAGCAAGTCCTTGAAAGCGGTGTATGTGCCTTCCGATGGATGAAGTTGGCCACCCGGCCTGCTGTATCCTGGTCCAGGGTGCTCACCATGTTGTAGTATCAGATGGATTCTGCTGTGATCTGCCAGATCTGAAACTGTGCCTCAGCCTGGTCAAACCACACGCATGGTTGATTCAACCAGAAGGTCGGCAGCTTGAGAGCGACCGAGTTGACGCTGCCTGTTTATTCATTGTTGGGTTTAGATGCTGTCTAAACCATTGGGGGTCACTAATTGTAGCTGTGCGCTACTTGAAAGAAGACACACACACACACACACACACACACACACACACACACACACACACACACACACATAGTGTTGTCAGGTTAAGTTCTGTTTTTTATTGGGAGCTCAGGCCTGACTTTTATACTTGCACCATTCCCACTGTTGCCCCCTCCCCTTTACTGATGTCATGATCTGCATAACGAAGGTGGGTTTCCCACGTGCAGGTACTTTCCTGCATAACAATTCCCTTCTTCCCCACACACTGTCCCTGTCTGATGGTTGCGCAGCAAGACTAGCACCATTTTGGGGTCATTGGCCTTTAGGATGCCCTTGCATCTCGCCGGTTCGCTTGTTGGGGCCAGTGTCACTGCGCAGACTGCTGGCCTTTGGTTGTGCTTGCTGCCCAGTCTGCCGGCTTGATCGCCGCAGTGGCAGGCCGCCACAATATGTGCATTTGCAATGTGTTGCACTGAGGTCCAGAGAATGGTATTTCGGCTGGTTGTACTAGTATAATTGGATAATAAATAAACTTGAACTTTAATAGTTAGTCCATCAAGTGTTCTGGTTTCCAATATTTTCAACGAATTCAAAAGACCTTTAGACTTTCACCAGATTGTAGTCTACATTCCTCCCACTGTTCAAATCATACCAGGGTAGTAGGTCAATTGGGCAGCAGACTTGAGCCGAAAGGGTCTGTTACTGCGCTGTACGTCTACATTTAAAATTTAAAAATTTGCTCATAGGTCTGTGCAAGGGCATTTTTATCGCCAAGCTTCTGATTCGAGGTAATGATTTTCCACTGAGTCATGGCTGACACCCATAATGAAATGAAGCAACTTTATTCTGTGAGATTCCAGATTGACAGGAGTAGGCTGATTTATTGGAAGACCTCCAAAACAAATTATAATTAGGACAGAGATCAGGAGAGGGCTAATATAGTTTTGTTCCTTCTCACTACCCAACAACGTCAGTGCATTTCCAATAGAGAATTTATTTTATAACTGTTTTATTAGGAAAAATGTGGACTGATCAACCATTTTGTTCTTGTGACTATTTTTGTGAATGGGGATTCAGAGATTTCCTTTCAGCAATTGCTTTGCTTCAAGTATAATTATTTCATTCCACTTTTCACAATTTATTTCTCCAGTGGATTTATTTCCATCTTGATTCTCCAATGGTCTCCTAATCTCTGAACCTTGAAGTGTGACTATTGATATTATTTCTGTTTCTGATCATCATCTACGAAACTTGCTTGGATTTAATCCATAGATTATCCAGTCACAAAAATGGAAACTTAATTAGCAGCTCCCTGAGGATCTCTGCAACTGAGAAAGATGTAAGATATTCCAAAAATGCTTAGATATTAATGACATCCTTGGGACACTGTCAGCTTAGCTTTGGGAGACAGGGGATTAATTTTAGACAGAGAAAAGCAATCCATGACAGTCAATATCTAAGAAGAGAGGAAATTTGAAGTGTTCAGAGATAAAATATGCAAGAATTCTTAAACCAAAGTTCTCCAAGGAAATCAGTGACCTAGTTATGGTGTAGCTTTTGTGCAAATGCTAGTGATAAGCTTAGAAACTTATTAAATTGATGATGTTTCATGTGTCAGCAGTGGCCTCAGAGCAAGAGAAGTAATACCAACTCAAGGAGTTTACCTATCTCGGCTGCACCATTTCATCGGATGCAAGGATCGACAATGAGATAGACAACAGACTCGCCAAGGCAAATAGCGCCTTTGGAAGACTACACAAAAGAGTCTGGAAGAACAACCAACTGAAAAACCTCACAAAGATTAGCGTATACAGAGCCGTTGTCATACCCACACACCTGTTCGGCTCCGAATCATGGGTCCTCTACTGGCATCACCTACGGCTCCTAGAACGCTTCCACCAGTGTTGTCTCCGCACCATCCTCAACATTCATTGGAGCAACTTCATCAACAACATCGAAGTACTCGAGATTGCAGAAGCCGACAGCATCGAATCCATGCTGCTGAAGATCCAACTGCGCTGGGTAGGTCATGTCTCCAGAATGGAGGACCATCGCCTTCCCAAGATCGTGTTATATGGCGAGCTCTCCACTGGCCACCGAGACAGAGGTGCACCAAAGAAGAGGTACAAGGACTGCCTAAAGAAATCTCTTGGTGCCTGCCACATTGACCTCCGCCAGTGGGCTGATATTGCCTCAAACCATGCATCTTGGCGCCTCACAGTTCGGCGGGCAGCAACCTCCTTTGAAGAAGACCGCAGAGCCCACCTCACTGACAAAAGACAAAGGAGGAAAAACCCAACACCCAACCCCAACCAACCAATTTTCCCTTGCAACCGCTGCAACCGTATCTGCCTGTCCCGCATCGGACTTGTCAGTCACAAACGAGCCTGCAGCTGACGTGGACATTACTCCTCCATAAATCTTCGTCCGCGAAGCCAAGCCAAAGAGAGAAAATAGGAATTTCACCAAACCTTTTAATATGAGAAAAAATTTGACATGCAATGAATTATTTGAAGGTCACCATTCAAAATGTACTCTGGTTGCACATGATTCGTCTCGGTTCACCTCAGAGTGAAGTAGAGCTAATGTCACATTAACTGGCCACCATTCACTGAGGAACTACTATAAAATGATGCTACTGCAATTAACAAGCAAGTCCAATAGGGTGCTGGGGGAGAGAGGGGAAATAGAAATTCAAGAGTCAATGAAGATCAAGAATTATCAACAATCTTTTGATCAACTAAAAGGATAAAGGCTTTGAAGAGGTTAGGAAAGATTAATGAAGCACGACAAGAATCTAGATCAACTGAGGCAGTGACATTGGCTTCTTACTAATGCTTTGAGGTGTCCACGCCTCATACAGGAGGGCAGGTATCATTGTTGCCTGGTAGACCTACTGTTTTGAGTTTGATTTGAGGTCTTGATCTTCACATATACTTTTCCTCAGTTTATCAAAGGCTGTGTTGGTGCACCTAATGTCAATGGTGAAATTCATAATTGAAGAGGAGGTCACTGAGATATGGGAAGGACTTCATGCTTTCCAGGTCTTTTTGTGCTTGTTTATTGTCAGAAGGTGGTATTGGGACAGAGGGGCCAGATTGGTCCAGCATATTTATTTTGCTGATGGTAAGTACAGAGACCATCCTCCACTTGCTTCAGTGAGTGAGTTAATAAATAACGAGCTTAGTCTCCAAACACAAAATTTAAAAACTAAAACATAATCAAAAACATTAAAATGAAGGGAAAGTATTCAGTAATTTCATTGAGCCTGCCTTTGAGAATCAGATGCAAGGGATAAAATATGCTACACTACTCAACTCCAGGTAAGACCGGTGTTGAAGCAGGAGGTAAGATGTGATGGGCCTCTTAACCACTTTCATCTTCAATTTCAGCATTTAGCTGATGCCACAATCAGCTGGCACCTGCCAACCAATAGCTGTTCATCAACATAAATAAATAGTAGAGCAGAATGGCAAAATTGCTAAGTTAGTGATTCCTAAAAGGGTGGTGGAAAGATTCAAGGGGGCGATGAGGAGAAAGGGGGCAGTGAAGAAAAATGGGATGGATCGAACATTTGTTTGTATCTTGGTCACATGGTCTGGGATAGTCATCCCAGAAATTCCCAACCGGGAAATGATGGTTGAACGAATCCGCTGGGAGTTCTAGTTACAATCCTACTCCAGCGGAGTGGACCATCACCATACATTGGTCCACTCTTTCTGACACTAAAACTCCACCATTGCTTCCTGCAGGGCATTGATGAATGCACGCAGGGCCTTGATATGGCCTGGAGGAGGCGCCGATGGGGAATGGCCCAACCCGCGCTCTTTACGGATGGATCCCGTCCAATGCTCCTTCCAGATTCCAGAAAGCGAATATTGCGTTAATCCGGTCGTAAGTTAGCCCTACATTCTTTTCTACCTTCCAGGCCCGAACATACACAGCCCTTTGCAAGTACTCCAGCCTTTCCAGCAGTCTCCCTCACTGTCTTACCAATCACTGGACAGATTAAAGACAGCACAATCCTCTTCAGACACTGAAGGACAGTGGTAACCAGGTGTTCCATCACTGCAGTGGTAATCCGGAGCCTTCAGGGGACTCATCACCGTGGGCACCCTCATATAGTCCAGTAACTAGAGCCCAGTCACTAAGGGCCCTAATCACATCCCAAAGAGATGTGTTACCCTCCATGGTCTCAGACGGCTTTCTGACTGTATAACCTACCCAAATACCTGCTTCCGATGGGGTAAACTCACACTGGTACCAACTGCATCCCAGATCTGGATCAGCCATGTAGCCATAGCTCATACTACCGAACATTGACCAGCCTGTACGCTAGCTGCATGCCTTTATTCTCTCTGGCCCATGTTTCCCCATTGGGAGCAAGGCTGCAGCAGTGTTTACACCTCAAATTTAACTGGGGGATATAGTGTTCCTTTTGTTGCAAGGCTTCAGGTCAGTGCCACAGGAAGATTGTCAGCAGTCAAACGATCCTTCTGTGGCTCCCCTTATATCCTGTGAACTCTGATTACAAATCCACGCTATTTGACCACTCCACCGGCTTGCGATGTCCTCCAGCATCCTGGCCAGTCTGCCAAACCCAGCAGTATCTTTGATCAACCACGATCTGTCCCCTGTACACATGGGACTCTTTATTTTAGTCTTTTGCCAGAACATCGCTCCCACTCAATTGCCCAGTTGTTTTTCCTTGAACCATTCTTGTAGCACCAATCTGTGATAGGATTGTTAAATCGTGTCAATCCTCACTATGTGTCAGAATGAAACACGACACCATTACGTAACAGGAGACACATTTACACCCGCATGCAGACCTGTAATGTTCTGATACAAGTTTGCGAAACAATACCGAAGTTAATTCATGGATTCGTTCAATCAGTACCTACCACCCGCATCACGACAAGCAGGTACGGCACAACAATCAACAAGGCCATGAGTATTTATCTACAAGTTACAAGGGTGAGACAGATAGTTGTTTTAAGTTTGCAGTAGACCCAATACCAAGAAAGAGATGTGTGTTCGTTATATGTGTGGTTTATGTGGGGGCAGGGTGCTAGAGATGTGGCCTGGGAGCCAAGGGCATGGGAGCCAGAAAAAGTTTGGGAACCACTGCTCTAACTTATGGAATAAGGAACTAAGAGGCTGGGGAAGAAATTGAGAAACATGTGATTCTTTAGGAACTAAAAGTAGCGAATGCACCTCAAACCACCACACAAACTCCCCTCCATTAACTCCTTCTACATTTTCTGTTGCTTTGAAAAAGATCCGGTGTATTAATAGACTCGTCTTGACCTGGCCACACATTGTTCACCCTCCTTCTTCTGGGAAAAAGATTCACAAGTGTGAGAATGCATACCACAAGACTCAAGGGAGTTTCTTTTCTGCTTTTATCAGACTCCTAAACAAACCTCACACCACAACAATAATATTGCATTTGCTCTGTTCTACCTGATCTCTCTCCGTAACTCTCCAATCTGTGCTGTGTTTTTACTAATATACTATGCCTGGATTTAGCTAGATTGCTTGCAAAACAAACTTACTAACTGTACTCAGGACATGTGACAATTAAATTGAAGTTAATCTTGACTAAAGTTAAAAAATTACTGAGCTGTAGATTGTAATGAGGTTTTGAAGCTGGCACAATATATGAAAAAAGAATGGTGATTCCTATCTCTAACTTAGATCTCCAATCCTTTATTTCTCTTCATTTTGGAGTACAGTATCCATTTAATTATAAGCGTTTTTCCTCCGAGTCAAACATTTTTATTTTCAGTCCCAATCCACAGACCTGGGCATGAATTTCTGGAAGGATCCCCAGTATTGTGTAGAAGGGATGCTGTACTGTCAGCAGTACCATCTTTTAGATGAGCCACTTTAGATGAGCCCCTAAGCCTTCTCTTTGGATAGAAATGACCCTCTGGCACAATTTCAGGCAGCTGTTGTATTAACCTTGATGCCATGGAAAATATTCATATGTAAAATGAGATTATTTGTATTGATCAGATTATTGTTGAGGGAAATCAATCATTGGGGCAGAACTGGGTGCTGTGCTTCCAGGACCAGGGACCATTCTTCAGAAGATTTTCATTGCCTGTAGATCAGTTTGGGGCCCCCTAAGATCATGACAGGTTCCATATAAATGGAGGATTTTCTTTTTGATAGTTTTGGGATTTATAAAATTGAGTAAACCTAAATCTGTTTTGTTTTCTTCTGGACACCCACAACTTGCATAGATTGCAGTTAAATTCCAGCACAGAAATATGGATAAGTTAAAATAAATCAAGAATAAATAATAAATTTCATGCCTCAAGTGAAAACCTGTGATTTCCAAACTGCAGCTCAGGACTACTAATGTCCCACCAATTCAATCAATAAAATCCAGTATTTACACCCATTTACATTTACCTTTCAAGTATTACATCATTCTGCATCAATTTTTGAACTGAGAAGCATAGGGTAGATAACAGGAAAACCACTACATTGTGTTGTGTAAGGAATAAGAGAGTGAAGTTACAAGACAGTCGTGTTTGGGAGAACTACCGAAATACTGTAATGGCAATGCAAGATCCCAGATGTTCCATTGAGGTCTGTGGAGAAGTGGCATTTGTGACCTGGCAAAGCTCAAGGGTCATGTGCTATTCCTTGGCTGATGGTAGTTACAGGAATGCATTAGGCGACAGATGATCTTTAAGCAAATATGAAGCTGTCAGTTATTGCACACTGTAGGCTCAAAGATCAAATGAATTAGCAGCAGAAAAACTGCAATTAGATTTTCTTTCAATTGAAATTAAACTTCTGGGAATCCTCACATTGGATGAATTACTAAACACATAGATGATTCTCAAGTGCACTGTTAGTCCACAAATCTATCCATAGCCCCGAGCTGTGAACTTTAGTCTCTGATCAGGCATATTTACAGATGGAAAATACCCATGATTACCTTGTAAACAAAGTTAGCAAGAACATAATTATGATTTGTTTATCTTCAAAATAAAAAGAAAACGAACAGTCTTCTGTGCATAAAAGAAATACTATCCATGCACATGTGATCCACTGCTTTATATTTTTTTTATTTATACCAAATAACATATTTTCCATTTTATTCATCCATTTTTGGTTTAGAGAAACAAGAAATACCTCAGAAGACATATTTCAAAAGCTGTAGTTAGGATTAGATGGTACAGATTCCAGCAATTTATTTTAAAAGTTCGATTTCACATTTTTTACTGCAAGGTTTTTTTTTAAAATATGCCTTTAAAGGGTTTAGAATAAAGTCAAATTCCATGATAGACACTGGTATTTTATTATCTGCTTAAATATCATTGACCTTAAAATAAATACTTGGCTTTGAATTCACTTTGCAATGTTGTTTAGGTTCATTTTTATGGAATTGGAAGCTGCTCGACTTATCTGACGTGTTACTCCAGGTCCCTACACTGGGTGGCAGCCACATCCATTGAATGGAGAAGTATTCTATTATCTTGAGACATCAGATAATGCATCTTTTTTCTAAATATAGGCTGAGATGCTGTTGGTTGCTTCTTTCCTGTAAAATTCTGAGACAGATAAACAACTATATAGATGCACTGAAAAGAACTTGCACTTGCAATGGAACAAATAAAAATGTTGCATTTTCCCAAAGTAAAAACTATTATATAAATTGTGGAATGTTTGATGGGTAAAATCTGATTTGCTCTTGACTCTGTAGGGGAGCACCTCAGCTCTCCTCAAACAGTTGGGACTCAAAAGAAACTTGACAGGATATCACTTTTAATAACCCTAATTGTTACTATGTACACAAATCTCATGGTTGCCTCATTTATCAAATATTTTAAAATCATTAATTACTTAATGAATCACACTGACTTTTGTTCTAATTCTTACACTTTTTCATCATTAACTATTTTTGATCATGTTAAATTGTTTCCTGCAGTTAAAAATGCAATTATCCAATTAAATTAAATTAGTTTTAAGAGAATAAACCAGAAATTTATTTATAAAAATTTTAATTGCCTGAAAATGTGAATTTGACAACAACTGGATTGGCAACCTAAATTGCATTTGTTTCACATGAAAAAAGATGAAAAAATATAGTGTCATATATATCTCAGCAAAGATGTAATTATCATGCAATTTAGTTGTTGGCACAAAATAAG
Source organism: Narcine bancroftii (assembly GCF_036971445.1). Taxonomy (NCBI): domain Eukaryota; kingdom Metazoa; phylum Chordata; class Chondrichthyes; order Torpediniformes; family Narcinidae; genus Narcine; species Narcine bancroftii. The sequence continues at coordinate 51,634,113 of NC_091470.1, read as the reverse complement.
CTCATTCTGCACTGACATTACAGCTGTAATATAAATGCAGTTTGAATGTACAGACAGGTCCTTACCAGACACTGAAGTAAAGCAATATGTGACTCCCTGGAAGAAGAATCCTCATTCTTCCTTGTTCTGGAATTAAACAGTGTTCAACTCTGAATTTACAAATTAAAAGTTTTAATTCGGACATTTTCAAAAATCCACACTAGTGATGTCAAAGTGGCTTCTTTGCTGGTCAGTATGCTGATGCCTTTAGTTTTCATTCAACTTTGATCAATGTTTGAAGTTTTGCATCCATGAGTCAAAGATTTTCAAATAATCAAAAACCGCACAAAAATCACTAAAAGGGGCACCAATCTGAAAGCAAATATAAAAGCGTAAACAATTGACACTTTATTTGTATTACAATATATTTATTATTGTTACATTTTAACCAGGAAGATTTTCCCAAGTTAATTGAAGTCCAATCTTCCATTAAGCCCTGTCCATCAACAGTTTCCCATATCAAAGCTCTGTGTCCAACTCAAAATCTATGTCTTGATATTTGGAACATTTGAGGAGTTAAGTTGTTCGAACAGCACTGATATATCCTTCAGTTACTCAGTTGATTTAAATCACTATTTGCATGGTAAAAGGGGATTTTGTATGATGTGTTTTTGAATACTGGATTTCACAAAATGTACAGGTGGGACAAGAGCACTTTTGCTTCAAAGGTTCCTTTAATTGTCAGGTAATAATACATTAAAATGTAATATACATGAAACACTTCAACTTTAGTGTGCATAAGGCAAATAAAGAGTTGCCATGAGTATTGCTTGGTGCCCCTAACAATAAGAGAAACCGAAGCAAAAGAGAGACCCTTCAGAGTTATTGAGTGGCCGTGGATTCACCTTCAGCACCCTCGCAGCCGCACTGACTTCAGTTCAAACCATTGGCAACTCAAGCTGAAGATCCAAAAAAAATCGGACACAATCTTTAGCACCCAGGGCCCTTTGGGAGCCCTTCTTGTCCTCAGTGCCTCCTCGATTCCCGGTTCAGATACCTGTTTCCCATGAGTCAATGTCCAGCACCTCCCTGTGTAGGTCCTTCAACTTTAATCTCAAGCATTGTGGTTCAGATCGCACTCAAAACATGAGTGCAAAATACATGTGATACTGAAAGGCAGCACTGCAGAAACCATTGCATCATTGGAAAGTGCTGTGCTATTCATGAAATATTAATTTGGCATCTTGTTATGTTTATATACACAGGCCATGATATTATTCAGAGTAGATCAGGGAGCATTGCTGGCTAATATGTATACTTCAGCACGGAATCATACATTTTAGTGTCAACAGTTTGGTGAAAAAATAAGACTTTTGTAGCCCTTGGGTCATTTTGGTGTCAACAGTTTGGCGCCGAATATTTTGGAATTGGTGGACATGGCATTTAATTTATTATATTTTTAATTAAATATAAAAAATATAAAATTATTAATTTATTATAATTTTAATTAGGGTTAGGGATAATTCTAACTCCTGTCTCCCCATGGTGACATCTTCACACTCCCCTCACCCTGCATAAAATCCACGCAAATGTTAGCGCCAAAACGTTCAGTGGCGGCAAAAATGTCTTGGACGCACTTCAGCAAACATCTAAAATTTATGGTCTGATCTTTTATATCATTGATTTTTGTGTAAACCTGATTTGTGGAAACTGGCTGGACATGTTCTACATTACAACATAGGCTGCACTCAAGGAGCACTTCATTGAAGTGCATTGGGATGAACCAGGTTTGAGAAAGATGCTATACAAATGCATGGTCTCTAGAACACTTAATATGAAAAGTCAGACAATGCGTGATGCTATAAATCAACATAAATTTTGAAGTGCAAGTAACTGGGAATCAAAATGATTCCTGCTTTTTCTGCACTTGGTTCCCTATGATGTTATTTTTTGCAACACACAACTTAATGCAAGTAGGTAAGAAACGGAATCAGGTCCAATTGGCATCATTTCCCTGCTCCACCATTCATGGTTTATTATGATGATAATGGATTTTTTTTCTCAGTGCCATGTTCCTGTACGATCTCCAAAAACTTGGTTCATCTCATTACTCAATTTTTTTTACATTCAAATGACTAATTCCATAACATCAAGTCATTCCCAACATGTTGGGGCTACTTTAAAAAAAATCTCCAAGAGAAATAAAGAAGATATGACATAATGGTTTCAATCTTATTTGAATCATTAAATCTGTAATCTGTATAGCACAGAAAACAAGCCATTCAGCCCTTCTGTGCCAAAACATCATACCCCTAGTCCCACTGACATGCACTCATTCCATTACCCTCCAGACATCTCCCATCCATGTATCTATCCAATTTATTTTTAAAACTTAAGAGTGAGCCCACATTTACCACACCAGATGGCAGCTTATTCCACACTCCCACCACTCTGAGTGAAGAAATTCCCTTTAATGTTGCCTCTAAACCTTTTCCCTTTCATGCTAAAGCCATGTCCTCCTGTATTTATCTCTCCTAATCTAAGTGGAAAGAGCCTTCGAGCATTTATTCAGTACATACCTCTCATAATTTTTGTAAACTACTATCAAATCTCCCCTTATTCTTCCACACTCCAAGGAATAAAGTCCTAACTTGTAATCTTTCCCTGTAACTCAACTCCTTAGTAAATCTTCTCTGCACTCTTTCAAATCTTGCTTATATCCTTCCTGTTTGTGAACAGAACTCCAAATTTGGCCTCTCCAATGTCATATAACAACCTCATCATAACATCCCAATAACATCCTGTACTCCATACTTGGCTTTATGTAGGCCGAGATGCCAAAAACTTACTTTACAACCCTGTCTACCTGTGATGCCACTTTCAGGGAATTATGTATCTGTATTCCCAGATCCCTTTGTTCCTCTGCACTCCTCAGTGCCCTACCATTGACTGTGTATATCCTACCTTGGTTTGTCCTTCCAAAATGCAACACCTCACACTTGTCCATTTTCTGTTCCATTTTTCCAGTTGGTTAAATTCCTCTGCAAGCTTTGAAAGCCTTCCTCATTGACAACAAAGCCTCCAATTGTAATGTCATCACAAGCTTGCTGATCCAGTTTACCACATTATCATCCAGATCATTGATATAGACAACAAACAACAATGGTCCCAGCACTGATCCTCGAGGCACATCACTAATCTATCAAGAAATTTAATTTTCCTAATCTTTAAACCCACTTACGAAAATCTGATTTGGAGCTCATCTCTATGCACAGTTTGTAAATGTGAACTTTACTCAAATACATAAGAGTACAATTAAATTATGTCTGCAGTAGGCAATAAGACAGAAGTTGCTCCTTTCTTGTTTGGTGTGTACCTTTATATTTTCCATAATGCACATACCTGCATAGCCTTCATGCCAAAAGAACCTAAACCAAGTCAAATAAATTTTCTCTACCAGTATATATAGCTCTCCTATCATATAGCAAATGCAATTAAAAACACCAGACCAAAAGAAAATCATTCTACTCACATATATTCAGACATCAAACCCTTACTATTTTTGCAGGAGTATATTTATAGGAGCCAAGGTTCATTATCTTATAGTTGACTAATTTCAAAGCAAACTATGTAATCAGCTACAGCTTTTTAACCAATTGCCCTCAATGATCCAGTTAAAAGCCATATCAGAGATACTGAATAACTTTTAGAATTTGGTCAGTAGGCAACTTTCAGCACAGCAGCTTATTTATTTTTTTTATCGTGAAAAGAATTAAACATTTACCTGGAAAGAAATGAAGAACTTTTGTCAGCAAGGTAAGGTCACTTCAAAGGCTAATTTTATGAAAAAAAAACCTCAAGATTAAAATAGGATGTCCTTGAAATGGAATGACTGCTTCAGCTCATTGCTCTCTTACCCAGGAGATGGCCCATGGCCCACTTCAGTTGTCCTCCACAGTTGGCAGCACAGGGAAAAAAACACACCACTTTTTCTGTGCTGTGTCAGGTCTAATCCAGGGTTATTGTGCCATAAGATGTGCAGAATGATCAAATAATACTTAAAATGAGGTGAGCACTGTTACATCGTACACAACCTTTTTTCAATCGCTTTGCAATGTCTGAGGTCTCAGATGCTTCCTTATTATGGATCCCAATAAGTTCATTTGAAAATTGAGCCCTCACACAAAGAATACGATCAGTTTACAATAAGAGTGCTTTCAAAATCTTTGCAATAAGTAATTATTCTTATGTATAAATCTTGGGTCTATTTGGTGACTACAGGCTGGAAGCATAAAAGATTAGAGAGACACATAAAAATGAACAGAAATTAATGTGATGCAGTTTTCCTATTTATGCTTTTTGAGCAGATGAACAGTGCCACAATATGCTAAACATTGGCAATACGACTGTGCAAAGGACTCGTCCCTTTAAATTCCGAACCAATGCCTTCTATTGAATCTAATTTATGATACATCTTTCATTTTTGCTTCTCCTGGTTGGTAATACTTGCAGGAAGTAACAAGATATTTAAACAAAAAGATGAAATAAAAATAGATCCTCTATATCTGGCTGTGCTTACAGAACAACTGGTAAAGAGTGAAAATGGGATTATGTCCATTCTTGGATGTGATCTAATTTATTGACTCTGCAAGTTATCCTTCATGGAACAGTTTGAAGGGAATAATACCAACATTATTTTGAATCTGAAGAATATTTTTAAAGCATGTTCTGCTTTCTTGGATGCTTTCAAATTCCCTCTATCATGATGCTATTTATTTTTGTTATGACCAAACTGTTAAATAATTCTCAATATACAAATGGTTAACAATGTGAAGTAGATGTAGTATATTTATTGTATCGCTAAACTGAGCTGAGGTACTTCATAATTTAATCAGCCTGCATTTTTTCTTACTGTTGAAGATGTATTGATGCTGGCATTTGGGGACATTTCTATGCATTCTGTATGAGCATTTGACTATAAAGTGAGTGAATATTCTGGATAAACATTAAGTCTGCTTCGTTAAATATGATCTAGCTATGTAAAAATGCTTGATAAAAAGTTTGTCACATTAGGTGTTCCTAATGTACTAATTCACAGAAATGAATAAATCTTACATGATGCTATTAATAATGACTATAGTTTTCTGACATCAAGCCCCAATTAACAATTAATAAACTCAAGCAAAAGCAGAAATGCTGGAAGAACTCACTTTAACTGGTTTCTCTTTCTAGTCACTGTTTGGTTAGCTGAGTTCTTCCAGCATTTCTGTTTTTGCTTCAGATTCCAGCATCTGCAATTTTATTTGCTTTTAATTAATAAACTTACATCACTAAATGTATACTTCTACCATGGTAAGCATGGGAAAAATTAAAAAAAGAGGACATTTGAACAGGTTACCTGTAACTGTGAAAACAATACTGCAATAGGGAAGTGCCATGGAAAGTATTAATCACCCAGACTGACCATAGTGCCGAAGGAAATATGCTTTTATAAATTGTTCACCTCTGGAAGGAAGTGTGAAAAGAATGCATATGCCACCAATAAGTAAAGTTCAAAAGCTCTAAATTTGTTGTCAGCACTGATGAGCAGCATTTTCAATGAATTTTTGATGTTATATTTTAAATCACATAAGAATTGTTCAGAATCACTTACAGGTTAGACTAGTTAGACATTTCCTTCTCCAAAACACATCAATTAACTAGTTTGGCTTTTGCCAAGATAGCTTTCATGTTTATATATCATCTTATTGCATTCAACTGAACACAACCTTGGATTGTTGGGTCATAACTTCTGCAATACCAAATCTTTGTTCACGATGACAGTGCAAAGGGTCTACTCTAAAGCGGACTTCATAACGCTTCCAAGTTTCAGGTATAAATGACTCACTAGCAAGACTGAGCTTTGATCGGTAGGTACTGTTCTATTTTATACAATTACTGAATTAAGTGAAAAAAAACAACAAAGGTCATTGTGCGCAACCATGTTTAATTTATGCAGTGCTGGGCTTTACATTTCGGACATGAATCTTAAATGACTCAGAAAAATCATCCAGTAGCTAGAAGGTGTCCACGTAGCAGGACAGGGTCACGTTCAGACGCAGGACGAGGCTAAGGAATTCACCTTGGCTGGGATCATGGAAAGTGAGCTTGCATCTCCATTTCCCACAGCTACTTGGCAATATTGGTGAAGCTGGTTTCAGAGTTAAGCACATACTGTCACGGCTCATAGATGAAGAACACTCATAATGATGTGGTGTGTAATATCTCGGAAAATTTACTCCAACTATCTGTGAACATATTATAAGGAAAAGTGAGCAAGGTTGTTGAGAGTTGGGATGTGGGAGTGGTTGCAGTTGGGAAGACTTAACATGAAAATGAGAAAAGAATGAATAATTGCTAGAAAATTAGAACGAGTATTTTTGTCCATCCCAATTTTAAAAGAAAGCAAGAACCAGCTTAGTTTATGCACAGATTCTAAAATCGAATTAATTTTTGCTTGGCTGACTTTATAGATCAAATTCAATAGCAGAGTCATATAATAAACACTTTTCCTCTTTGTGCTTTTATCAGTTGCCAATAAATATAATTGTAAACTTGGCCATGAACACGAAGCCCTCTCTAATTATTTAGACAGTGGTGTTAATCGCAGTGTGATTTGGAGTGTGATTTTGTGTCTTGGAACTGCTACTATAAACACAGGTGGAGATTCTGTAAAGGGAGGAAATGGATTTACAGTAACTGGTTAGTCATCATTCTCCAACCTGTCCTTTGTCCTTAGCTGGTCAGCCAACAAGAAACATGTAGAATTTCGAGACCAGGCAAGTCTGCTGCAGGCACCAAAATCAGCGGCGGAACCCTTGAGCCCAGCAAGTCTTCCAGAGATCTTGCCAAATCTAAAAACGACAATGTTGAAATATTGTTAAATTACTTTTTGGATGTGTTCATGAACTGCTATAAATATTCATGATTTACAATATTATAAAATAGTGAGCACACACAGCTTAAAAAAAAGTGTGCTTCCTGAAAATACTGATACCATTAACTTTTAACAGGGTGAGGAAGAACTTAATTGAAGAAGAAAGCTCTTTGTCTCAGCTGCTTCTATAAAAGAAAATGTATTCAGTCTGGAAAGCTGCACTGCACTTCGTTTGCAGCATATGGCAAGTGGATTTCGCAAACCTCACATCAAACATCTGAAGTATCCAAGGACTATCCCTTGGAGTATAAATTCCATCCGTGGCTTGTGCTGTGAAGAGGGGTTCCAGTGGGGATTGGATTCCTGGTATTAGGGTAAAAAGTGATATCCCTAAAGATGTGCCCTGTGGTCAGTGGAGCACTTAACCCATTGACCAGGCCCTATATGATTATTCAGAAGTTATTGATGTCTCTTGGTCCCTAGCAGATTGTGGAATATTCACATCTCCTAACTGTCAAAGCATATGGCCACTAATTGGATGCATTAGAAAAACAATAGCTTTGGCTTCATTGATGCCAAACTAAAGACCTACGGTGAATGACCCAAGACTGATTGTTTTTAATGCATGGCTTGTCTTCTAGTGAGTGATCATTAATTAGTTCCTACTTTTTCTAAGAATTTTAATTAAAAGCACATAGCTTTAATCCTCTAGAAAAATTGTTTTTGAATACAACAAACATACAACAAACTGCACTTTTCCCAAATCGCGAAATCTAAATAAAGAAAAATAGTTGAGGTTGTTCCATCAACTACCCTGTAAACAGGACTGAGAGATCACAGTTTTAATATTTATTATTTTGTACTTCTGAAACTAACAGACCTTTTATGATATATGAATTAAGTCAACATATTGTATAAATATTTTCTATGGACATTTAAAAAGTATATATATTAAAAGAAATAATCTGACACAAAGAAGGTGACTCTCAGGAAGATTCATTGTAACAATGAAAAATTATGAACACAGTACTTGCAGACTGCCTTCAGAGGGGATTGAAGCATGATAAATATTCAATAGCACAAAACTAATAGTATCAAGTATTTTGCTATAATTCTACACAGCTCAAAATGAAGGGGATTTTAGTGATTTGAACTGATGTGTTCATAATTTACTAAATTTGCTCATGGCATAAAATACTACAGTGTGCATGGTTCAAATACAAACTGGTTTAATGTTAGGTTTTGCAGAAGAAAGCAGTTCCCAGGAAAGAGGCCCTTGCCAAGAGTAATTGAAGATGATCCTTAGTATGAAGCACTGTCCTGTGCAAAAATACCAAGCTAATTGTAGTAAATGCCAGTGGGTAAGGGAAATAAGTAGGCCCAAGATAAGGAATGCGATGTTTGGAAAGTCAATTTTTTTTGCATCCCATCTCCCAGGAACATTTAATGTTATAACGTTACAAAAAATAAAGCTGCAAACTTGATACAGACCCTTTCACAGTTGGAATTATCTGGTGTAGCAGTCTGCCTAACATACTTACACATATATTCTCAACTTATCTTCTCTTGTGCTGTTAGGAACCATGGTGCTCTTTTTAAAAAATATTTACTTGGGAGATGCAAGTTTAGCTTAGTTGATCCAAACCCCAAAAATAGAGCAGGAATTCAGCGGAATAATAATCCCAGGGTGGCAGTAGCTCAAGTAATTGGATGAATCACTTGGTTTTACTCCAAAAAAAAAGCTGCTGCTCTTTCACATTTGGTGATTTGTTCTCTTATTTGGCATTGCACAGCTGGTATCAATATATGTTTGGTAAGAAGATACTGCATGGAAGCCTTTATTTTGTTCATCATGTTACTTCGGGCCAAGAGGCACATTTGGAATGTTGCCTTCTACTGTGGATTTGCAGCTAATTAATTAACTAAAACTAGCAGATTAATACAAATCTTTTGGGGCCTGAATGCTTAAATTATTAAACTTTCAATTATGCATTTGTCTCCATGGGGTATTTAAAAATTATATTATAAATGTCATTAAGTTTTGCTTCTTGGCAGCAATGATTTATGCAGGTTATTTTAAAAGGTCATTTTTTTGTTTTTATTCTGTAATAGCTCACAATTTATTATTGCTATGCCAGTGTTCTGTTGCAACATTGATGGGACCACCCATCTCAGAAACTTTGTATCCAGTAGGTACACAATCAAATCCTGTGGCTGCGTGGATCAAAATGTAGCAAGTGTATTAGACCAGATCAAAATGAGAAATATAAGCAGCACAAACCTAATACGGATAAAATCAACACCACACTGTGATTCCACAGGAGATATAGTCATATCAAAGCAGTAAAAAATAATGCACTGAGGATAGCAATATATGAGTCAAGTGGTCTGTTTAGTTAAAAAGGTTATTCACCTTGGCACTGCAATGAATCAGGGAACACAGATTTATCTCAGTGCAAGGATGAAGATGCCAATTACAGTTAAATAGTTAACTTATTTGGCCACTTCCTTTTGTAAGTTCAGAATCGTTGTAGAAATGAATGTTCTTTCCTCTCAGGTGAACATCACTGTCTTGGTATTAAGCTTATTTCTTTGTGCTTTGTTCCGCCCAGTAATACTGCTTGAGCTCCTGGATCAATATAATCTAATCTCCCCAAAAAAACCCTTTTGATATTCCAGATACCCTAAGTACATAAGACAGATGATGAAAGGCCCAAAATGACTTCATTTGTTCAAGGTAGTAAGGGAAAAATTATCAGCATATATCTGAACTTCACATTTTGAATACAGCTACAGCTTTAATTTAATATGACTGAGTTTAGCATTAAATAATTAAGTTCTACTTTAGAAAATGGAGATGGAAAATATATGGGTATGACTTTTAATTGCCTCATAATGTTTTGTCTTCAAATCTCACTTGAAGCCACAAGTGTACCAAGACATACGAAAGGACATTCAAAGTACATTAAATGGCCTTTTTTTAAAGACATACAGCAAGGACCCATGGGTCTGTGCCGACCAATTTACATCCAATTAAGCTTCACCCCCAGTACGTTTTGAATGGTAGGAGTAAACTGGAGCCCCTGGGGAAAACCCATGCAGCTAGGGGAAGAACATACAAACTCCTTCAGACAGCACAGCATTCGAACCCAATTGCTTGTGCTGTAAAGGTGTGTGCTACCCACTATGCCAATTAATACTTAACTTCATTGTAGATGTTCTCCTTTACCTTCAAATATCTGTGGTTAACTAACAAACTAATAAAGTTAATTTCAGGCATTCTTTAAACTGTTAAGTTTTACAGCTCTTGGAAGACTTTGCAGATTCGTGTATATACTGGAACCAGTCGTAACGGGATAAGTTAATAAAATATATGTTTAAAAAGGGGAAATAAGATTTAGCAGTTTAGGTTAGTTTTCACAAGTAAACATCACATTATAGAAACAGAGACAGGAATTGAAACTGAAACAAAAAATGGGGGTGGGGGGAGATAAAAAGCTGTTGCAGTCAGTGCAAGGCTGCAGAGTGGCAAGACTGCAGAGTGAAAAGCCTGCTAAAGACCCTTTTTCAAGAAGGACTGATCAAAATCTCTGCTGTGGCTGGTTGAAGTGTTTCTCCTGAAATAGGGGGAAAAAAGAACTGTTTGCAGTTACCTGGAAAAAAGCACGTTTCTTCGGAAAGACACTTCGGTTGCTGATTGAAGGAAATCAGTTTGTGTGTCCAACGAACAGTGAAGATCTCTCTACACCCACCAAAGACCTTTCTGTTTGGTAACAACTTAATTTAAGGCACCAGAGCCTGTTGAATGTAATGACTGTTTAATTCTGTGCACAGCACTGAAAATTGCCTGATACCAGTAAACTTGGAGAAGTGAAAAATAAATGACTGGATAGTGAAAAAAGAACCATCTTGCCCAACATACACGCATGTGCGTGCTAAGTTAAACATTGATCTTATTATTCTGTATTAAGAAAATAAAAGAAATTTTGTTTAAGTAGCCATTGTCTTGGTGAATTTCTGATGCTGCTGGTTTTGAGTCCTTTGGGGTTGTAACAGAGCCAATAGCTTAGCATAAATGCTAAAACTCCAGAAATCTGAATTCGCATAACACTTCATCACATTCTAAGACCACTTCAACATCTTGCAATACCACATAATTTTACTGAAATTAGGTTATTGCTATATAGATAAATAAAGCAATCATTTTGTGAATATATTTGGAATATATGCATTTAGATATATTTTGATTTATTATATATTTTTAGTTTCTGTTTATATATTTTTAAGAGAGCTGGCTGATGGGGTGGGAAGGGGGTGGGGATTTTAATTTTTTTTAGTTGTCTTTTTTTATGTATATTCATAAAATTTTCTTTATGGAATGTACTTTGTATTACTATTAATGATTCTTTAAATAAATAAAGTTTAAAAAAAAAAGAAAGTGTACAGTCAAGCATTTTGGTAGAAAAAATAAATGGGCAGACTATTTTTTAAATGGGGAGAAAATTGAAAATACCCAGACGCAAAGGGATCTGGGAGTCCTCATGCAGGATAGCCTGAAGATAAATGTGCATGTTGAGGCAGTGGTGAAGAAGGCAATCATTTCAAGAGGAATAGAATATAAGAGAAGGGATGTGATGTTGAGACTTATAATGCACTGGTGAGACCTCATTTAGAGTATTGTGAACAGTTTTGGCTCCTCATTTGAGAAATAATCTGGAGAGGGTTCAAAGGAGTTCACGAGAATGATTCTGGGAATGAAAGGGTTATCATATGAGGAGTGCTTAATAGCTTTTGGCTCGTATTCATTGGAATTTAGGAGAACGAGGAGGGAACATTGAAACATTTTGGATGTTGAAATATTGTTTTCCATGGTGGGAGAGCCGCGGGCTAGAGGGCACAACCTCAGAATCCACTTAGAACTGAAATCTGTAGGAATTTCTTCAGCCAGAGGGTGGTAAATCTATGGAATTTGTTGCCAAAGGCGGTTGTGGAGGCCAGATCATTGGGTATATTTAAGACTGGGCATCAAAGGTTATGGGGAGAAGGCTAGGCAGTGGGGCTGAGTGAGAAAATGGATCAGCTCATGATTGAATGGCAGGGCAGACATGATGAGCTAAATAAACTATTTCTGCTTCTATGTCTTATGGTCTTCTAATACCTTTGTTGGTACAATGCTCAATTATCAGCTTAGCTGACAATGTACCACAATCGTCTCAAGGTAATAGCAGATAGAAGTTTCTGCCTATGGAATTACAACTTTTAACATTGATTTCAACACATTCTGATCTTCCTATTTCTTTTTTTTTAAGGCAGCAGGTGTCCCCGATGGTTCTGCTGGAGATATGTACAGCTCCTCTAGACCCACATTTTTCCAACTTCTCCATTATCATCTATGGACGATCTTTGTAACTAATCATCTAGGAACACATCACAACCACAAATCTTTCCACTTGCTTTTCATCCTTTGCTCTTCTCATTTCTTTTCTTGAAATAAAAAGGTCCAGAGTGGGCAGTTGGCCAGGATGAGGTGTCCAGGAGGAGAAAGAGGCTTAAAGCAGGAGAAAAGGTCTAGGGTTGGGGGGGTGGGGGGTGGGTGGAAATGAGCCTGGAGGCAGAGGCGATGGAAGAAGAGTTTGGCTTAGCGGCGTGCAAGGAAATCATTAAGGTGTGGATGGAGGGGGATGAAGCTAAGGCCTCTGCTGAGGACTGAATGCTCAGTCTCAGAGAGGGGAAGGTGGGGGTGTGGGGTGTCAAAGGGCGGTCAAGGGGGAGGTGGGGGAGTCCAGAGGGGGAGGAGGAGGGTAGGGGGTAACCAGAGAGAGGGGGGGGGGAGATGGAGGGGTTGAGGAGAAGAGGGGGGCAGAGAGGGGAGATGGAGGTGGAGTAGGGAGAGGTGTAGAGGGATAGGTAAGTAGTAGTTAGGGGGGGATGAGTGCGTGGGATCAAGCAAGATCATGACTACAGTAGGAGTCTATGTTGGGTGCCATATGGTTGAAGTCAGTGTGGGAGTTTGGGAGTTCCAGCCCGAAGGTGGCCAAGGCTCAGGTGGGAGTTGGAGGCATCAGCATTGGGATCTCCTGCAGGTAGGCGAACTGGGTCAACACTGGAGTCGGTGGTCAAAGTGTCAGGAGTTTCGGTGAGTAGGTGGTATGGGCCTTGGTTGGAGTTGGCAGATGGGGTGTTGGGAGCTCCATCAGGTTGGCAGCCAGGGTCAGTGTTCGGGTCAAAGGCTGGGGCTGATGATTAATCCAGTATTCTACACTGGATTACAAGCTAACTTTCTACTCTACTGCTGTGCTACCCAAGGAAAATCTCTGCTAGTGTTACCAAAACTTGGAACAGGCAGTCAAGGTATCACAGAGAGGTACAGCACAGAAGCAGACCTTTTGAGTCTGCATGGACCATCAATCGTTCATTTATACTAATCTTACACAGATCCTATTTTACTCTCCCCACATTCTCATCAAGCTGCCTCCTCCCTTCAAGATTCTACTGAGGAACAATTTTCAGCTGCCAAACAACCTGCATATCTTTGGGATGTGGGAGGAAACTGAAGGCCCCAAGGAGTACATGCAATCTTCACACATTCATTGAGTACTGTCTCAAGTATAATTCTCATATTCACCCATCATTGCTATTAACAAATATCAACACCTCTGGTGTCATCTGTATGGAGTGCTCACGATCTCCCTGTGGTCACATTGGTAACCTTCAGGTGCTCTGCTCTCCTCCCACAGGCTAAAATTGTGCAGGTTGGTAGCTGAATTAGTCACTATGAATTGTATTTACGTATAGGTGCATGGTAAAATATGGGGGAACTTGATGGGAATATGGGAAGGATAAATTGGGTTGGGATAGGATCAGTGGAATAGAACATGTTTGATAGCATGGATTAAGTTGCCCAATGGGTCTACTTCTGTGCTTTTATCTTCAGAGCTCTGCTCTGACTATATCCTTGTTGAACTAGATTAACTCCTGGTCCCAAACTCCCCCTCTGTTTAAGTATTGTTTCAATCCCTTATTGTGTGTATCTGGCCCTTTATATGTAATTTACTTCTTATTTATAACCCACCCACCCTCAAATCTCACAGCATGGACCCCTGCACCTCTACCCTGCAACAGGCATGATGGGTAAGTGTGAACTATAATAATACTGGCTGAGTTTTACATGGACTACACAAAAATAGAATGAAGGCTTGTCTAAAGAAAATTGGTTAGGTTTTTTGACCCATAGTTATTCCCAGAACCCCTTGCAACTTCACTTCTTCCAAGACATTCAATAGTCAATAGACAGTAGGTGCTGGAGTAGGCCAATTGGCCTGTCGAGCCAGCACCACATTTTTCAGATCATGGTTGATCATTCTCTGTCAGTATCCATTCCCTGCCTTATCCCCATAACCCTTAACTCCCCTGCCCACAAGAGCCTTATCTAACACCCTTTTGAACATATCAGTGAATCTGCTCCTACCACCCTCTGCGGCAAAGCATTCCACAGATCCTCATTTCTCTGGGTAAAAAAAATTTCTCCTCATCTCCGTCCTCAAGGGCCTTCCCTGTATTCTTAAACTATACCCTCTAGTCCTAGTCTCTCCCATCATTGGGAACATGTAATCCGAATTCACCCTGTCTAGCCCCTTGATAATCTTATATACCTCAATCAATGTCTCCCCTCGTCCTTCTAAACTCCATCGCATATAAGCCCATTCTTTCTAACCTTTCAGCGTATGTCAATCCTGCCATCCTGGGAACCAACCTTGTAAATCTGCTCTGCACTCCCTCTATAGCGAGTATGTCCTTCCTCAAATTTGGGGACCAGAACTGGACGCAATATTCCTGGGCCAGGGTCCTGTACACACTCTTTTACAAGCAGGGTGGCACAGTTATGTAGCGATTAGAACAATGCTGTTACAGCACCAACGACCAGGTCCGGGGTTCGAATCCTTTGTTGTCTGTAAGGAGTTGGTACATTTTCCCCATATCTGTGTGTGTTTTCCCCAGGGGCTTTGGTTTCATTCCACCATTCGAAACGAATTGGGGGGGTTGTAGGTTAATTGGGCGGCACAGGCTGAAATGGCCTGTTACTGTGCTGGATGTCTGAAGTTTTAAAAAATAGTTTAGTCACACCTCCAAATATTGCATTATTATGACCAATGCCCGATTTTGTTTGCCTACACTTCTGAGAAGCATCATGAAACACTTTTCCATGTTAAAGGCATTGCATATGTGAAAGATGTACAAGTCATCAGATGGTAACATAAGGCAAATATAATATGATACGTTGAGCTGTAACCAATTTACTTGCCAAAAACCAATGGAGAGTAAGCATCAAGATTCTCCAATATTCATAAAAGAACCAGCAAGCAGCTTTATTGAATTGTTCCTTTTCTTTTCAAGTCCATTCGTTTATTATTTTTTCAATTTGATTACAAGTGGGTGTGAGATTTAAGATTCTTTCCTTGTTCAAAAAGAACCTCAAAGCAAATAAAAATCTTACTTTTGTCACATTTGGAATTGCCAGCTGTTCTTTTTCAATTTTTAATCTCAAAGATGCCAACACCTGTGGTTAACTTTATAGGTGATTTCCAGTTAGCATAAAAAGTGGTTTTCTTTGCTCAGTGGATTCAAGCATAGAAGAATGATGAATTTAAATCACAATGTTCAGTAATATCTATATTAATCTTTCAGATTTCTCTCCTCATCTCTAACTAAAAACGTTAAAACTTGGTTTCTGCAAAAAAACAGATGTCTTTGGGCTACAAAGGTAACTTTCAAGGTAAGATTCTTAGAATATTTAATGGGGCAGTTTTATTTATTTATATAAAAGTGATGCCCATTGAAAATAGTAAAAGATGCAAAGCTTCACTCCCAGATGAACTTGATCCCTTCTATGCCTAATTTGACCACTAGGACAAGAAAAGACCACTGTGTACACCCATCTCGCTTGATCATCCTCTACCGTCAGTATCTGAAGATGATGTCCAGGGTGCCTTCAGGAGAGTGAATCCCAAAGAAAGCATCCAGTCCAGACTGAGTAATGAAAACCTGTGCTGACTAAGTGGCCAATGTATTCACGGTTATCTTCAACATTTCACTCCAGCAGTTTCAAACAGGCCTTAATCGTAGCAGTGACCAAGAAGAGTGTTTTAACCTGTCTAAATGACTACTGATCAGTGGCACTCACATCCACAGTTTTTTGAGAGGCTGGCGTTGAAGCATATCAGCTCTTGTCTTAGCGATGTCGTGGATCCATTCCAATTTGCCTACCACACCATCATGCCATTTCACAGTCTATACAAAAAACCCTGGAATGCTTGGACAGCAAAGACGCATATATCAGGATGCTCTTTAGCGACTACAATTCGGCATTCAGCATCATCATCCCTTCAAAATTGATCAGCCACCCCCAAGACATGTGCCTCAATAACTCACTATGTAATTGGATCCTGAATTTTCTCACCTTCATACCTCAATCAGTGTGGATTGGAAAGAACATCTCCTCCACAACCTCCATCAGTTTTGGAGCACCAAAGGGCTGTGTACCTAGCCCCCTGCTCAACTCACTTTACACCTATGACTGTGTGTCTCTGTATAACAGTAGCACAATCTACAAATTTGTTGATGATACCACAGTGGTGTATTGGATAAAAAAGGGCGATGAGTCAGCACGCTGGAGGGAGATTGAAAAATTGGATGAATGGTGTACTAACAATCTTGCACTCAATGTCATGAAAATTGAGGAGCCAATTGTAGACTGTAGGAAGTGAAAACCAGAGATGTACGATCCAGTGATTATTGGGGGATCAGAGGTAGAGAGAGTAAGCAAATTTAAATTGCTAGGAGTCACTTCCTTGGAGGACGCGTTCTGGACCCAACATACTAATGTCATCGTGAAGAAAGCATGTCAGCACCTCTACTTCCTCAGGAATTTACACAGGTTTGGTATGACATCGGAAACCTTGGCAATCATCTACAGATGTAGAGTGGCATGCTGGGCACCAATATCTCTGAGCGGAAAGCCCAGTACATCACAGGCAAAACTCTCCCCACCATTGAGTAAATCCACATGAAATGCTGCCATTGGAGAGCAGCAGCAATCATCAAGTATCTACACCATCCAGGACGTGCTCTGTTCTCACTGCTGCCATCAAGAAAGAGGTAATAGGTGCCACAGGGTTCAGGTACAGCTGCTCCCCCTCCACCATCAGACTCCTAAACATCAAACTCAATCAGAGACTCATTTAAGGACTCTTACTTAGCACATTATTTCTGAATTTTTTTCCTGTATTACACAATTTGTTTACATTTCTATCTTTGTTTACATTTCTCACTTTTGTATACATATCTTTTCTTGAGTAAAATTTATTTGCACTGCCATTAAGTAGAAATTCTGTCTGGCCTGTAGGAAAAAGAATCTCAGGGTGGTATGTGATTTCATGTATTAACTCTGACAATATATCTGAACTGACTAAGTATTTGAAGGAAAGAATGATTGATAACCTATAATGCTGCACCAATTAGATTCAGAGGAATTACAGGTAGGTCAACAGAAAGTGAATGGTGAAAACAGGTGCTGCAGAGGCTTTCTAGTGGTACATAAGGAGCCAGCAGCTGCTTTCTAACATTTATTTGGGCTTCTTCCTTCTCCATAATCTCTTTTCCACAGTCTAACATTGCCACATACCACCCACAGCCAAGCATTCCCTCTTATCTCTTGAGTCTCCCAGCCCAGGACATTAACCCAGTCTAATGCTAACATTTTTCCTTGCACTGAACCCTTCTCAATGCTCCCTGTCTCAGCACCATCCCCAATGCTGATATATCAAATTTCCTAGATATTTAAATCGGCATTATACTGGAGTTCCTTCAAAGCCTTTGACTCAGACAGCAATGTCAAAGGACATTAACCTAAAAGTTATAAAATCAACTTTTAAAAATAGGTGTAAATGTCTTTGGATACAGTCAGGACTTTTTTTTAGGTAAGTTACTGTAGATTCTGCATCCCTAAAAAAAAACCCAGAAAAATCGATTGAAACCTCTATCCTTATCTACCTTATAAACATGAGCCACAACAAGTTCAACTTATGCCAATTGAAAGAGAACCATGCCCAATAATATACCCAATACTGCTTTAATTAATGCCATGGACCTAATCCAAATAATAAATGTAATAAACAAACTCATGTTCAATGGTTTGGTGGACTGTTCAGCGATTCTTGACATGAGATAAACTGCCATCAGATTATCAATTTAATCATGCCAGTTAGAAAGGATAAAACAATCAGTTAAAAATAGGAACAGAGTAAAAAGATTAACATCATTTCAGATAAGCTGCTTCATTTCTGAGAATTTTCCAGCTGTATGAGCTCCCATCAATGCCATTGGATCTGTATTTAGCTGGAGTGGATGGTCTGGTGGCAGCCACTTGACTGGAGTCCACTGAACAGCAAAGGGACCTTCAGGCCAAAACAATATCACATAATGGGGTTTGAACAAAGAACGTTTGACTGGTTCTCAAGTCTGTCAGAACTGTTGAACAATTCAAATGCTAATCAATGCTTCTACTACCCAAAAACATTCAAAATTCATCATACCATTATAAAAGAGACATTAAAAACGATTAACCATAAATACAATTTAGATCAATTTATGCAAGGTGTAAATGGCCTGCAACTTTCTTTTCTTCCTCACAGCTGTCCATCTCCCATGAAATGAATCCAGACAGAGACACTGAATCTGCCCCAGGTCCAAAATGACACTAGTTCAGTGGGCAGATGTTCCAGAGCAGGATATCAATACTCCCTGAGGAGTCAAACATTGTATGATAGTTAAGCTGTTCAAGACTTCAACATTTGCACATTCTTTGGCTTAACTTTTCAACTTTCAAATAGTTAATGTTGCAAGAGGCCAGGGGGATCAATGAAGAACTGCTGACACACCTCAGGATGATCTGTGCCAACATACTTCAAAGATTGAGCTTTGGCATATTCTTTTTCATGTGAAGAAGTTTTTACATTGCTACCATTCATTGTTCAGATTCATAAGCTCCATGGTTATAATCAAGAACATTTCACACAATTGCCAGTTTAATGCTAAGACACCGTAAGAGTGGAACAAACCTAGCAGGAATAACACACAGATTTAAAAATATTACGGTAAACAGACATTGGAACATCACAAATGAAATACATTCAGTGATTAATTTTGACCAGAAGCATCAAAGGTAAGCAAGCACAATAAACACAAAACCACAAAATCAAAAGAAATCTGTGGAAATTCAATATGAACACTTTACATGCATTTCTTTAATTGAAAGAAAACAAACTCAGTATTAGGTCTTTTTTACATTTTGATCACATCAAGTGGTAAACAATTTCCCAGTGTCACGGGTCTAATTTAACCTGCAGTTAACGATTCCTTGGTGGGAAACTCAATGGTGACAGTAAAAGACCAGCTTGTCCCTATTTGATCTGGTAGAAAGCACAATGGAAATGAGAGCACATTACTATGCTTGTAGTGTGACAAGCCCACACGAAATGCTGGGCTCAGTGCTACTTCAATCACCACTACATAAACCTCCAAAGCTCACATGTACAGCTGTGAGAAGGGCTGTGTTTTTCTATTTGTTCCAATTCTCACTGTTCCCTGAAACAACCTCGTTTTTTTTTAACCTCTCTCTTCCTGTTCTAATGAGGGTATGGGACCTGAGGTATTAACTGTTTCTCTTTCCACAGATGCTTCCTGAATTGCTGAGGATTTCCAGCAATTTCTATGATTTAAAATTTAAATTCCAAACTTGAAAATGATTGCTTCCCAGTTGTAATATAGATATCAAAAATTTAATAAACAGAATTAAATTTCTGTGGGGCTTTTAATGGGCAAATGCGGCAACTTCCCAAAAACAACAATACAAAGGACAGCAGAGTCAGTGTTGTGGTTAGTGTCACGCTGTTACAGTGCCAGTGACTGGGATTCAAATCGAGTGCTATTTTTAAGGAATTTGTACGTTCTCCCCTTGTCTGCATGGGTTTCCTCACACCCTTCAAAAATGTACCGGTGTTGTGAGTCAATTGGGTCTAACTGGGCGGCACAGGCTTGTGGGGCGAAAGGGTGACCATGCTGTATGTCTAAATTTTAAATTTAAAATATGTGGCTTAGACAAGTCAAGTTCAAGTATATTGTCATTTGTATCAAGATGCAGTGACAAAATGTGTTTTGCAAGCAATTCAGCTGGACATCTCATACATAGTACAACAATAAGACAGTACAGAGACAAATGAGATGGTATAGAGCAAACATTTTACGATTTTGAGTTTCATGCAGGAATCTGATAATGACAGCAATTAAACTTTCCTTGAATTTGGTAGTGTGTGAATCCTGACGGGAGCAGAGTGATGACACTGTGGCTGGGGTGGGATGAGTCTTTAAAGTTGTTGGCTGCTTTTCCAAAGCAGCAGAATTATAGATGGAGGCGACGCAGGAGATGAGTATTGTTTGTGATTGCCTGAGTTTCTTACGGACTTGGGTGGAGCAGTTCCCGTTCCATGCAGTGATATGCTCTGACAGGATACGTTCAATGGTGCTTCTGTAGAAGTTATTAAGGATGTAAATGACATGTCACATTTCCACAGGCTTCTTAGGAAGCAGAGGTACTGGTGAGTTTCCTTGGTCATGGCTAGTGTATCAATGTGGGTTGACCAGGACAAGTCAGCGGAGATTTTTACACCTTGGGTCTTAAAAGTTGTCTACTATCTTCAACTCATCACTGTTTTTGCGGACCAGGTATTGAGCTCTGCCCCTCTTCTGGAAGTGTATAACCAGTTCCTTGGGTTTGCTAACATTGAGGGAGACATTGTTGTCCTGACACCAAACCTTCTATCTTCCTTCTGTGGCCATGTTTTGATGCATTGTGAAATGGAGTGGGTCAAGGGTGGCTGGTAGGCTGGAGTTAATGTAACCCTTGACCAACCTTTCAAAGTACTTCATGACGGTACATGTTAGAGCCACCAGTCGGTAGACCCATCACAGCATTCTTCTTTTTCACTATTGGGATGACAGTGACCTTCTTGAAGCAGGTGGATACTTCAGCCTGTGGGAGAAGCTCAAAATGTCTGTGAATACTCCTGCCAGCTAGTCTGTGCAGGCACGGAGGACAGGTCTTAGGTCTCCATCTCATCTAGTCACTTTCTGTGGGTTCACTCACTGGAAGGCCGACCTGACATCTATGGCAGTGATTGTGAGTGCAGGTGTGCTCAACATTGAAGAGGTGTGTGCCACTGGCTTGCTGGTCTCATGCTCGAAGCAAGCACAGAAAGCACTGAGTTCATCTGGGAGGAATGAGCTGTTATTCTGCTAAATAGCCTGTGATGGCATTCATGCCCTGCCACAAGTAAGTTCATCTGGGACTTAAGTCTGCCTCTTGACATCCCTGATGGCCTTGCACAGTTCTTGTATAGGGTGGGTCACGCTATGGGAATGTGCGAATTTATAACTCGAAGGAGAACTCTTTGATACAAGTCGTTGATTGACACGCACTTTAATAATGACTCGTTGTATAGATGTTAAGATTTTTATTGTCTGACAGAATTTTCCCCAGTATTTTTAAAACATCAACTGTATTATACAATAACTATCATTACTTTTTTCTGAAAAGGTGTTAAAAGTGTCAAATTCAATCAACTTAATGCAACTTATTTATTTTTCATGACTGTGTTCAAAAATGCAAAGGCTATGCATTTAGGGCAGTAACACAAGGAGGATGCAGAAAAATTAAATACATCAATGTTTTCATTAACTTTTCCACAGGTAGAAAATGCAACACCTGTATTTTAATACACTGTCTGATGAACAATGAACAAAGTCAGATAGTATTCTTTACAAGAAATATTGACAAGGTAAATAATCTTGAACACATTTCATCTGAACCTTGTATGTTCTCCAGATACTAATCAACCAAGCTGTGATCAGTGTCAAATTTGAGGCATTATTGATCCACAAAGTGCATCAAAAACTCAGCAAAAATGGCAGTGTTGGTCACTGTGGATGTTTCCAAATTCCCATCAAAACCTGAAAAACTCCAGGTGAAACACAGCAAAATACCAGGTGCAACATATATAATAAATTTTCCAGGACAAGTTTCAACTTTGGAAGCTTATGTTTGGATGTTAGGGATAGGATTTGAATAATTGCTATAATCTCTACTTCTCACAATCTCGACCATTTATCTGCAGGCTATGATTTCAAAATGGGCATATGATACAAAAATTTGCAACCCAATGAGTTGCAGAATTTTAAATTACCTGTAGGTCCAATTTATAAAGAACATAAAGCAATTTTGATGTCTATAATTTTTTAGAACTGAAAAAAATGCCAAGATAATTGGGAAAAAAAATGAGGAAAAATTCTTCACAGTGAAAATATATTTTAGTTTCACTCAATAGTGTTTTACATAAGGTACAAATCTGATTATCCAAAATACTCAGTTATTCAAAAAATTTTGGATCCAGAAGTGATGTCTGTTCAGCTCCAAACATTTTTTATTCAGATGATTGAGGATTTCAGAAAAATCAGAAATCTTCATTTATCCAAAAAATTTAAAAGTCAAAATGACGTTATTTTGCCTCTGTAAAATTTTGGATAAATGAGGATATCCGAAGCAATCAGAAATTTTTCGAAGCCAAATTGACGTCACAGGTTGAAAAAATGTTGGAATTTTGGAAAAAACCTCTGAGTGTAATTTCGAGTTTTTGGTGTTGGATTTTGTTCAGGTTGTTTTTGGGTGAGAATTAAACATTATTTCATGCTTTAAAAGCCTTCCCTTGTTGTTTGTTGTTGTTTAAACACTTACAAGTGATTTGCTATTGCTACTGGGCAGTTTTCAAAAAATGACCAGTTATCCAAAAATATGGTTTATCTGAAATAGGCCCGGTTTTGACCATTTCGGATAATCAGAGTTATACTGTATATGTTTCTGAGTCAGCATGTTGTGAGCTCCAATCCCACGCTAGGATTAACCACCTAATCTAAATCGACATTTAACTGTTTTGTAATGCAAAAGGCTGCACCATTTCATCAGATGCAAGGATCGACAACGAGATAGACAACAGACTCGCCAAGGCAAATAGCACCTTCGGAAGACTACACAAAAGAGTCTGGAAAAACAACCAACTGAAAAACCTCACAAAGATAAGCGTATACAGAGCCGTTGTCATACCCACACTCCTGTTCGGCTCCAAATCATGGGTCCTCTACTGGCATCACCTACAGCTCCTAGAACGCTTCCACCAGCGTTGTCTCCGCTCCATCCTCAACATTCACTGGAGCGCTTTCATCCCTAACGTCGAAGTACTCGAGATGGCAGAGGTCGACAGCATCGAGTCCACGCTGCTGAAGATCCAGCTGCGCTGGGTGGGTCACGTCTCCAGAATGGAGGACCATCGCCTTCCCAAGATCGTGTTATATGGCGAGCTCTCCACTGGCCACCGTGACAGAGGTGCACCAAAGAAGAGGTACAAGGACTGCCTAAAGAAATCTCTTGGTGCCTGCCCCATTGACCACCGCCAGTGGGCCGATCTCGCCTCAAACCGTGCATCTTGGCACCTCACAGTTCGGCGGGCAGCAACCTCCTTTGAAGAAGACCGAAGAGCCCACCTCACTGACAAAAGGCAAAGGAGGAAAAACCCAACACCCAACCCCAACCCACCAATTTTCCCCTGCAACCGCTGCAACCGTGTCTGCATGTCCCGCATCGGACTTGTCAGCCACAAACGAGCCTACAGCTGACGTGGACTTTTACCCCCTCCATAAATCTTCGTCCGCGAAGCCAAGCCAAAGAAGAATGCAAAAGGAGTAATAGATCACCAGAGTAGTTTCCAGGTTATCAGAGTAAGGTGAATTTTTCCTATTCTGCTGCTACAAGAGATTCCTGAGTGTCCCAAAGCAATATGGAAAAAAGTTTCCCTTGCTCCTGAAACAATTAATCGTCCATTTATTTAATCTGCCATCTGTGGAACCTTTGAGAGTTCAAATTAATCACTGCACTCATCCAGTCTTCGAGGAAATAACAGGAGAGCGCATAAATATAAATTTATTCATTCTTCTAATGGTTATTGCAGGGTCTTCTGCAATATTTAGTGGCAAACATTAAAATTAATAACAAAAGTTAACAGAAGGCACTTTCAGGTGGCTAATTGCCCTGCATGTAAAGCCGCACGTTGAGGCAATATGTAGCTGTTTTGAGGCCACCTGAATGTGCTGGAGGCGCCCTTGAGGCGAGCGACGTAACCCTCTTCCGAGAGGGATAATCGGCTCAGTTCAGTGGCTCCCCCAGCCACCTGAATGCAGCTGGCTGAAAGCGGATGTTCAAGGGTCAGGCTGCTGATCACAGCGGACACTGGGCAGGAGTCGGAGTGGGCTCGGAGCCGCATCCTGTGCAGCTGTGTCCTTCAGGTGGTCAGCGTTGCGCTTTAAATGCTGCCACCTGAAAAGCAATTTAAAGGGCCGCTTCTGCCTCTTCAGGCGCGTTCTTAGCGTAGAATGCACCTGAAAAAGCCTACTGACAATACATTCTATTTTAAATGGATCCATTTAGGGTAAATTACATCATAAAAGTTAGATTTTGAAAACTGAAATAAATATCAGACAAACTACGCAAGCTTGTGGTTTGAGTACGAGATGGAAATTTCTATTAATCCTGCATAAAATTGAAATAAACTTCAAATAAGCACAGTGTTTGCTTTAGAAAAACTGTTGCTCTGTGAACACAAAACAACTCAAATTTTCATTTTTAAAATTTAAGCTATTTTATTTCTTCCAAACCCCAAAGTTCACCTGTTGGATAGAAAGAGATGAGCTACTTTTCTGGAGCTACATGGCCGCACAGAAGGTGCACAAAATAGTGGTAAATGTTCCTGATGCGCTTCATTTCCCTTGAGAAAACACATCTTGACATTGATTCCAGAAATGCCCAACTGAGATAAAGGACAATCTACAGAAGGAACTACAGTAATTTTCCTCTTAAAAGTCTGTGGTATGGTGCATCAACATACGTGTGGGCTGCGCCAAAGGGCCACCCAAATTTTTAAACTTGTTTTTGATGCTGCATATTTGACAGCTGCTTTCCATTTTCCCCTTATTACTTAGTGTACAACTAGATTGTTTTTACTATAGTTTCGACAATTCCCAAGGCTAAAGAATGTAGCATAATGCATGACTAATCCACAGCAGGCAATGCAAATCTTTGCAATATAAAACATATTAATTTATGGCACATATCAGTGCACTCCTAACACAGAGAAATTATAGTAATGAGATACTGTTGAATGTGTTTGTTTTTTATATTTGTATTACTCACTTAGTTACTACGTTGCCTTTGGCTATAAAATTAGTATTCAGTAGAACACCAGGGAAACAGTACATGAGTCCAATGGCCCTTTTGAGTTTTGAGTTGGAGTAAGGAGGCTGCGTGTGAAATCAGATTAGTGTTAGCAGAGGGTAGGCATTTTATTTATTTTTAAACTTCAGGAAAGAGAGGCAAGACTGCGCAGGTGTGTGGCATCTGCCCAGCAGAGTTGAGAGATTTAAAAAGAAATTTTTACCTTGATTTGTTTTGAGTTGGACTAAGGAGGCTGCTTGTGTAATCAGATTAGTGTTCGAGGAGGGTAGACATTTTATTTTTTAAACTTCTGGAAAGAGAGGCAAGACTGCGCAGGTGTGTGGCATCTGCCCAGCAGAGTTGAGAGATTTAAAAAGAAATTTTTACCTTGATTTGTTTTGAGTTGGACTAAGGAGGCTGCTTGTGTAATCAGATTAGTGTTCGAGGAGGGTAGACATTTTATTTTTTAAACTTCTGGAAAGAGAGGCAAGACTGCGCAGGTGTGTGGCATCTGCCCAGCAGAGTTGAGAGATTTAAAAAGAAATTTTTACCTTGATTTGTTTTGAGTTGGACTAAGGAGGCTGCTTGTGTAATCAGATTAGTGTTCGAGGAGGGTAGACATTTTATTTTTTAAACTTCTGGAAAGAGAGGCAAGACTGCGCAGGTGCATGACTTCAGGTGAGTAGAGCGGGAGGTTTAAAAAGGTAAGAAATTTTTACCTTGATTTGTTTTGAGTTGGAGTAAGGAGGCTGCAAATGCTTTGTTGATTGGGAGAGAGAGCAATTGAGATAATTGGCAGGGACAAATAAAAGGAGGGGTAGCTGGAGGAGCACCCATGAGTGAGTGAAGAAGTGGGACTCTGAGGCTTGGGCTTGAGAGGCTTCAGAGAGCAGGGGGTAAGGAGAGGCTTGCTCCTTACACTACCGGGGAGCAGTTATCGTCAAACTAGTCTCAGTCAGAGTGGTTAGGCTTTGGCTGAACAGGTAAGAGGTGAGAATTATAGTAAAAGGGTAAGTTACAGGTACATTTATTTAGTAATATCAGACTGTACTATGCATCTAGGATTAGTGATGTGCTTGGAGTGCCAGATGTGAGGACCCTGGGAGATGACCAGCCTCCCAAAGGACTACATCTGCGCCAAGTGCATTGAAATGCGGCTCCTTAAGAACCATGTTAGGGATATGGAGCTGCAGCTTGATGACCTTCAGTTGATTAGGGAAAATGAGGAGGTGATTGATAATAGCTACAGAGTGATAGTAGTGAGCACCTCTGCGATAGTCCCCCTCAGAAATCACTATATTGGAGAGGATGACCTGAGAGAGGAAAACCACGGCAAACAGGACTCTGGACCTGTGGCCAGTGCTGTGATGAAGAGAGAAAGAGAAATGCAGTGGTTATAGGGGATTCCATAGTGAGGAGAACAGACAAGAGATTCTGCAAGCATGATAGGGAGGCAACACACCAACCAGATAGCGCTTTTACTACAGGTACACGATCCTTTATCCGGAACCCTTGGGGGACAGTGTGTTTCGAATTTCAGATTTTTCTGGATTTTGGAAAGCCCACCCGAATTGTGCTGCCGTATCCACCCCCACCCCCTTCCAGTCGCCTGGCCATCTCCCCCCAACCGCGGTCCCTCGGCCGCCCAACCGCCTCTCGCAACCACAGTCCCTAGGCCACCTGGCCGTTTCCCCCAACCATAGTCCCTCGGCCGCCCGGATGTCTCCCCCGACTGCTGGTCCCTTGGCTGTCTCCCCCAACCACAGTCCCTTGGCCGCCCAGCCACCTCCCCTGACCACAGTCCCTCGGCTGTCCAGATGTCTCCCCCAACCGCTGGTCCTTTGGCTGTTTCCCCTGACCGCGGTCCCTCGGCTGTCCGGGCATCTAACCCGACCGCCGGTCCCTCAGCCACCCAGACGTCTCCCCCAACCGCCGGTCCCTCAGCTGTCTCCCCTGACTGTGGTCCCTAAGCTGCCTGGCCGCCTCCCCCGACTGCAGTCCCTCGGCCACCCAGACGTCTCCCCCGACCGCCAGTCCCTCGGCCGCCCAGACGTCTCCCCCGACCGCCGGTCCCCTGGCTGTCTCCTCCGTCCGCTGTTCCCCACTTGCTGGATTTTGGAGCTTTCCGGATTTTATATGTCCGGATAAAGGATCGTGCACCTGTATAATGAATGGGAAAATGACACAAATGTGGCTAGCAAGAGAGGTTAAGGCTAAAAGCAAAAGGGAGGGCATATTGGAAGCAAATATTAATGGGAAAACAGAGGACTGGGAAACTTTTAAAAACACAGAAAAAAACGAGGAAAAAAAGATGAATTATGAAAGGAAGTTGGGCAAATAACAAACAAAAGGAGACGTAAGAGTCTTTTTAAATATATGAAGAGTAAAAGAGAGATGGATAGATATACGACTGATTGAAAATGATGTTGGAGAAATTATAATGGGTAACAAAGGAACTAAATGAGTATTTTGCATCAGTTTTCACTGTGGAAGACAATATCAATATACCTGATGGTCAGAGGTCTCAGGGAATAGAATTAAGTACAGTCAAGATTACTGGAGAGAAAGTGCTTAGTAAGCTAAATGGACTAAAGATAGATAAGTCTCCTGGACCAGATGAGGTGTACCATGGGTTCTGAAGGAGATAGCTATGAAGATTGTGGAGGCATTGGAAATGATTTACCAGGCATGGTTCTGGAGGACTGGAATGTCACAAATATAGTTCCACTGTTTAAGAAAGGAGGGAGGCAGAAAAAAAGAAAATTGCAGGCCTATTAGTCTGACATCAGTTGTTGGGAAGTTATTGGAGTCGATTCTCAACGACGAGGTTATGAAATATCTTGAGGTGCAAGACATGATAGGTCCAAGTCAGCATGGTTTCATGAAGGGAAGATCCTACCTGACCAACCTATTGGAATTTTTTGAAGTAATCTCAAGTAGGATTGACAAGGGAGGCTGTGGATGTTGTGTATCTGGATTTTCAAAAGGCCTCTGATAAAGTGCAGCATAAGAGGCTGATTAATAAGACGAGAGCCCATGGAGTTACAGGAAAGATATTGGGTGGAGCATTGGCTGATAGGCAGATAGCAAAGGATGGTAATAAAGGGATCCCGTTCTGGTTGGTTGCTGGTTACTAGTGGGGTCAGTGTTGAGGCCGCTTCTGTAGATTGGTTTTGTGGCTAAGTATGCAGATGACACCAAGATAGGTGGTGGAGAAACTGAAAGGTTGCAGAGAGACTTGGTCAGCTTAGGAGAGTGGGCGAAGAAATGGCAGATGAGATGAAATGTTGAGAAATGTATGGTTGTACATTTTGGAAGAAGAAATAAGCAGTCAGATAATTATTTTGATGGGAAGAAAATTCAGAATTCAGAAGTGCAGAGGGATGTGGGGGTCCTCATTCAGGATACCCTAAAGGTTGACCACTGGGTTAGATTGGCAGTAAAGAAAGCAAATGCTATGTTGGCATTCATTTCAAGAGAAATAGTGTAAGAGTAAGGAGGTGTTGATGAGGCTCTATGGGGCAGTTTTAGGCCCTTTATCCTGGAAGAAATATAATGATGTTGGAGAGAGTTCAGAGAAGATTTATGAGGATGATTCCTGAAATGCAAAGGCTAACATATGAGGAGTGTATTCATTGGAGTATAGGAGAATGAGAGGGGCTGTCATAGAAACATTATGAATGCTGAAAGGATTGGACAGAGTAGATGTGAATAACATGTTTCCCTTAGTGGGTGAGTCCAGGACAAGAGGGCATAGTCTTAGAATTAGAGGGTACTCATTTAAAACAGAAATGAGGAGAAATTTCTTAGAGGGTCGTGGATTTGTGGAATACAGCTGTGGAGGCCTAATCATTGGCGGAGTTTAAGGAGATTGATAGGTGTCAGGGATAATTAGTCAGGGTATCAAGGGATATGGGGAAAAGGCCAGAAATTGGAACTAGATGTGAGAATGATTTAGCTCATGGTGGAGAGGACTTGATGAGCCAAATGGCCTACTTCTGTTCCTTTATCTTTTTTTAAATATTTTATCTTTGATTTTTTTCCAAAAATATATATAAAATTTTCAATTTCACAATATATTAAACTTTTTCTTACAAACAACAACAAACAAAAACAAAACAGTCCCTTCCTCCCACCCCTGTCCGTCAGAGCTTACATATCTTTTAAATATATAGAATAAAAACTGGGGAAATCACGTTTAAATA
This sequence comes from Narcine bancroftii, assembly GCF_036971445.1. Taxonomy (NCBI): domain Eukaryota; kingdom Metazoa; phylum Chordata; class Chondrichthyes; order Torpediniformes; family Narcinidae; genus Narcine; species Narcine bancroftii. The sequence goes on along the minus strand of NC_091470.1, from coordinate 51,604,643 downwards.
TATATAATAGTTGCATTTATTGTCCTTTTTCTTCTTTATGACTATATTTGGGCCCCTATATGGTCCAGATATGGCTGTCAGATCTTTACAAAAGTGTCATATTTATTCTTTAAATTATGTGATCATTTTTCCCATAGGTATACGGCTGTTCATTTCCACAGTCCATTATTCTAGAAGTAGAGGGGAGTCAGACTTCCAAGTGATCACAATACATTTCTTTACCTACAGCCAGTGCTATTTTTATAAATGAAATTTGATATTTATTCAATTTATTGCTTATTTCCATAAAATTACCTAGTAGATATATATCTCTGGGTCACCCATGAAGGCCACTCCTGTTATCCTGGTTAATTTTTCTGTGATACCTTGCTAAAATGGCCTCACCTTCACGCATGACCACGTAGCATGTAGAAGGGTTCCTGTCTTAGTCCTACATCTGAAACACATCACTGATATTTCTGCTTTTGATCATTGTAACTTCTATGGGATAAGATATAATTGGTGTAAAAAATTATATTGAATAATTTTATCTTGCATTTATAATTAATGTCATACTGTCCTTATACCAATCTGACCAGCTCCTTTCTGAAATCACCACACCCAAGTCCAAGTCCGACTCCCATTTTTCCCTTGATCTCTGTAATCCTGGTTTTGTACATTCGCTCTGGAGAGCACAGTACATTTTTGTTATAAGTTTGGGTATATTCCCCATCCAGACCATTTGTTCCATTTCATTAATTTCAGATGGGGTCAACGTTGGTCCCCATCTTTCTCTAAGCTGGAGAAAATAGAAGAAGGTCCCATTGGCCACTCCGTATTTGTGTTTTAATTATTCAAAGGACATAAATGTTCCTTCAATGTAGCAGTCTTCAATATATTTCATACCTTTGTCATACCACGAATTTAATATTCTATTGCTTATGTTCATAAGTAATAACTTATTTTTACACAATGGTGCATTTATTGATATCTGTACTTTTTTTTTCCTATACATTCATTAATTTTTTGCCACGTCCTGATCATATGCATTAGTATGGGATTATCTGTCTTTTTTTCTTGTGTTTTGACACTTCATTTATAGATAAAATCCTTTGCTTCCCCCTCCTCCATTGTGTACATTCCCATCTGAATCCAAGGGGGGGGGGGGGGGGAGTTGGTTGCCTTCAATGAAGAAGGCTATGAGAAATCTAGCCTAGTATTTTTTAAAATCTGGAAGTCTAAGTTCTCCCAGCCTGTAGACCCATGTCAGTTTTACCAGTGTGATTCTTGGTACTTTATTATTCCATGGGAACTGTCTAAAAGAAGTTTTTAGGTAATGGAATAGGCAGCGATTGAAAAAGATGCTGCATTCTTGGCATCACTTTCATTTTGACGCAATAAGCCCTTCCCACTAGAGTAATCTGTAAGTCTCTCCATTTATGCAGGTCCCTTTCTATCTTGCCAAGAAGAGGAACATAATTTAGTTTATTCAGATTTTGTAAGTTGTTGTCAGTCGCTATTCCAAGATATTTTATTCCATCCGGCTTCCATTTAAATTTACTTCCTTTTTGGTATCTTTCATATTCAAAATTTGTTAATGGCATTATCTCACCATTGTCAATATTTTTTAATGACCTGATATTCTTCCATATTTCCCTAGTGTTCCTTGTAATTTTTCCAAAGATTTAGCTGGATCTGATAAGTATAGTAGCACATCACCAGCAAATAGACTAATTTTGTGTTCTTCTTGTCCAACTTTGAAGTCCTTTATATTCGATCCCCTTTTATTATCTCTGCCAGCAGTTCAATTACTAAAATAAAAAGCACTGGGGACATGGGGCATCCCTGTCTACTCTATTTACTCAAGGGAAACACCACTGACATCTAATTATTGGTTATAATTTTAGCTTGTAGTTTATGGTATAAAGTTTTTATTCAGTTTTATAAATGTTCTATGCCAAATTTTTCCAGTGTTTTAAATAGAAAGGGCAATTCCAAACGGTCGAATGCTTTTTCCGTGTCCAGGGAGACTGTAAAACTTGGATTCTGTTTGAATTTTGACAAGTGTATTATATTAAATAATCTTCCTAGACTCTTTGAGGAATGTTTTCCTTTAACAAATCCTGCTTGATCTGTATGTATCAATTTTGGTAAATATTGTCCTAACCTGTTAGTCAATGCTTTCGCTAATATTTTGTAATCAGCATTTAACAGGGATATTGGCCAATAAGACGAAATTTTTAATGGGTCCATTTTTTTTTTTGGTAACCTTTTTTTTTGGTAATCGCGGTTGAGAATGATTCCAGGAGGGTCTATGTTTCTACTGCTTGGTCCAGAACATCCATTAACAGGGCCATTAATAGTCTTTAAATTGTCTGTAAAATTCAGGTGGGAGTCCATCCTCCCCAGTGATTTATTAGCATGAAGGGCACCCAGGGCAACAGGAAAAATCTTTTCACGTAATACCGCTGTCCCACTGTATCCTGGCGGCCCACTGCCTGTTCTCTCTTGTCAGCCCGCCACCAGCTCCTACACTGATCCCACTACCCAGCTCCCAGCTGTTCCGAGGTCTCTAGTTACCTTGTGCTGTAAGCAAGCTGATCTGTGGGTTTGTCCTCAGTTTGAACAGTCTGAAGCCCACTTGCCATTCTCGGCCCCCTCTATTTTGTGAAACAGTCATGAAAGTCTCCCAGTGGCTGGGACCATCCAGCTGCAAAATGTTAGTGTTGCTGTGGGCCGCTCGTAGAGAGGGGTGAGGGCAATCACAAAGTGTGTCCGGGTCCAGCACCAACCTGTTAAGGTATCATTCCCAGTACATCACTGATTTGACATTGGGTCTGCCAGATTGAGCTGCAATTGTACAGCAAAGGTAAAAGGCAGAGTCGATTTGGCTGACAGCGAGTAGATCATGAGGTAATACCTGACCAGCAGGCCCTTGGGGTTTAGCCCATCTCGGCTGGAGAAAATATTTATTTTTTATCAGATTTGCTCCTGATAAAAAGGAAGGAAATGAAATGAATATCGTGAAAGGTACACTACGCGAGTGTCGACTTCCACGTGCATTTCATTGGACTGTGGAGTTTTTGATTTTGCCTACCCTGGTGATGGGACAAACAAAAAAACAAATCATCATCAACATCATGATCTATTTCCGTGAATTTTTATTGGATAATTTCTATCAGATATCGGGGTGTCAGCACGTTTGGAAAGGCAGAAGTAAAACCAAGTTGCCAAGAAAACGATTCGAAAATTTCTTTCAAACTTAATGGTGGAGCAGAAAGCAAATCTGCAAGGAAATACTGTACAGAATAGAATGGCATAGTTTCTGAGTTTAAACTCTACACACTGACAAAAGACAAAGGAGGAAAAACCCAACCCCAACCCACCAATTTTCCCCTGCAGCCGCTGCAACCGTGTCTGCCTGTCCCGCATCGGACTTGTCAGCCACCAACGAGCCTGCAGCTGACGTGGACATTTACCCCCTCCATAAATCTTCGTCCGCGAAGCCCAGCCAAAGAAGAAAAAGAGACAGTCAACAGTGCTTCATATATTCATGCAGTACAAGTATCTCCATAGAAAAAGAGCTGCATTTGACACTTGCAGAAGATACATTACTATTAATTATATATGACTTAGATCAAAATTCATCATTTGCATTGATGGTGAATTTTTTTTGCAATATGATGTAATCTAATAGAAATTGGCCTATCTTAAATGACCTTTTAGCAACATTGAGGAAATGGAACTGATGTGCAACAACATGATGAGCCCATATTTACAAACTGTGGGTATTAAAATTTAAATGAATCTTGAACATTCCTTTTCTCTTATAGGCCCCTGTAAATATATATATGTTTAAAAGTATTGGAAAATGAAGTACTCCTGCTGTGGTTTTTTTGTCCCTCTTCTTTTTCTTTTCTATTTTTTAGTTTATAGGGGGTTGGGGGAGGGGAGTGGGGGATTTATAGGAGGTTTATCTTTCTTTTCTTTCTTATAAAATACCATATGTATTCAAACCATAAGTTTGAAATATTGTGATATTTTTGCTGAGTGGTTTTATATTTAATAAAGTGTTTAAAAAAATGAACGATGAGTCAGTGTTTAGAGACAAGGTGCAGTCACTAACCAACTGGTGCAGAGCTAACAACCTGCTTCTGAATGTTAATAAAACAAAAGAGATGGTTGTTGACTTCAGGAAGGCTAGGGTGGTGTGGGGGGGGGGGGGGGGGGAGGTGGTGGATCAGTTTTCAATAACCATTGATGGCTCTACCGTTGAGGTTGTCAAGAGTATCAAGCTTCTTGCTGTGCACTTGGTGGAGAATCTCACCTGGTCCCTCAGCACCAGTTCCATTGCCAAGAAAGCCCAGCAGTGCCTCTACTTCCTGTGAAGGCTGAGGAAAGTTCATCTCCCACCCCCCCATCCTTGCTACATTCGACAGAGGATGTATTGAGAGCATTCTGAGCAATTGCCTCACCACCTGGTTTGAAAGTTGTACCACCTCAGACCATAAGACCCTGCAGAGGATAGTGGAGTCAGTGGAGAAGATCATTAGGCTCTCTCTTCCTACCATGACGGACATTTATAAGGCATCATGCATGTGGAAGGCAAATAACATTGTGAGGGACTTCACACACTCCTCTTGGAAAATTTTCTCCCTTTTGCCACCTGGATGGAGGTACCATAGCATTCGGGCACACATGTAGAGATTGTGCAACAGTTTTTATCTCTAAGCCATCAGGCTCCTCAATTCCTAGAATATATATGTACTAGTATATCATGGTTTTTATTCCTATTTATGTAAATCTGCTCCATGGTCCTGGAGAAACGCAATTCCTCTTTGCTGTGCATTGCATTAGTAGTTATGGTATGAACGACAAATAAAGGTGACTTGACTTTGAGGAAAAAAAACATGACGAGACTCAACATTGCTAATGGTTTGGTGACAGAACCAGCTCAATATTTCTGATCAGAAATAAACTTGAGTTGAAGGTATCAACAGGCTTGTCCTCTGATGAATGCGTGAACGAAGTAAGCAACTCTACTCCAGACAAACCTCTCCCATCCAGTTGCTCCAGTGCATCATGGCGAGCTATATCTACCTCACAATACCGGCATATCCTCATATCCTGGTTATGAAGAGACTGCTCACAAGTTCACAATTTAACAAATGAAAAAACATAATCAGTTGTTTCTCATGGTTGCCTAGTCCAATGCAATCATCCTTCATTACCCCAGGGATGCCACTTCAAAATCATTTCACAGACCCTAAACCTGGTTCTTTCTTCTGTCCATTATTCCTTGGAGTTGATAGTAACAGATCTCACATTGGGATGCATCAGACCTCAAAGTCAGTACTGAGATAATGTGGCATGAGTTGAATACCACTTTGAAAATTTGTGCTTCTGTCTCGGTAGCAGTTATTGGACAAGCTTTTCTGGCGCAAAAGCAACGACACATCTTGCATATCTGATCAGCAGGAGAATGAGATAGTTCACAGCCAGTGTTCCAACTTTGTGCTTGCAGTACAAAAGCAAAGTAGCAAAAGAGTGCATGTTTTGAGTGAATCTTTTAAAGTTTTCCCTCCTGTTCACCAGCAAGCACAACTAAATGGCAAGATGCATTCAATGCTGATGCATCAGCAGTATCCAAAACGTCACCAACCAGTCTCAATTAAAGTTCACATTCACAACTTCTTCCTCAAGGAGTCACAACTGCACAAATTAAACTGCCAAATCAGATTCACTTCAGTCTCCAGCTTCCATTCATGAATTCATATTTCTGATAGCAGTCCTTGTATTTATTAATGCAAATAATTATAGTTCTCAAAGATTTTACATGGTATGCCTTTGCCAACCCTAGTATTTCCAGTAGCTACCACAAATCTTGGCAATTGCAGTCTTTACCCATTCCACCTGTTTGACCTGGTAGACCTTCAGCAGCGCTCGCACTGCCTGACTTCCATTGAAGGCCAGAAAAGACAGACCTGTCCCAGTAAATTGCTGCTGCGTGGTTGGAAAGACATCAACTGGATTAGATGAGAGAAGGTTCTGAACTTAGAATGAGAAAAGCGTCCCAAGATCAGGCCCACAAATGGTTTTACAAAACTACCAATCTAAGACCTTTAAAAACTCATTCTGATTCATGGAACTCCACCTATGTTCACCGGATAGATTCCTGTAATTTATCTCCATCCAGTTACATCCAGGACACGCAAGGAAGCGTGGAATCCTAATTCTGATTAATGGTTTTTGTCAGAAAACATTAATTGTTTCTCTACAAATGCTGACTGACCTGCAAAGTGTTTCCAGCAAGTTTTGGTTTTATTTCAGATTTCCAGTATTTTAATTTTCATTAATAGACTGCCATCCATTTCAGGAAGCTCATTTGACCATCCATTTGCCAAAAGTATATAAATCTAAGTATTCCTTCCTGCCCTTTTGTACTGTATTTGCCATCACTAACTTAGCAAGATTCTTGATACTTTCAGGAACAAAGCTAAAAGTTAGGTCCTTGTCTGAATCCAACGAAAGCATCTGATCTGTACAGCGTACCCAGCCGAATATCAATTATCTGTGCTGATCAACTTGCCACAGATAACTTCACCATCTTACTCTGACAGAGCATGGTACCTACCTGTTTCAAACAGGCGCCAATCATTAATTATTCAGGAATCTGATGGCAGTGGAGAAGAGGCTGTCCTTGTACCGCTGAGTGTTCGTCTTTAGGCTCCTGTACATTTTTCCTGATGGTAGTAGAGTGAAGAGGGCATGGCCTGGGTGGTGGGGTTCTTTGAGGATAGAGGCTGATTTTTAAAAACACCGTCTCATGTAAATGTCCTCGATAGAGTGAAGTCTGGTGCCTGTGATGTTGAAGGCAAAGTTAACAACCCTCTGGAGTTTTTCCTTGTCCGCCATACCAGCCAGAATGTTCTTCATGGTAGAAGTTTTTGAGGGTCTTCGACGACATACCGAATCTCCTCAAACACCTCACAAAGTATAGTCGCTGGTGAGACTTCTTCACGATTGTGTCAATTTGGAGGCTCCAGGACAGATGCTTGGAAATGTTGACACCCAGGAATTTGAAGTTCTTGACTCTCTCCACTACTGAGCCCTCGATGAGGACTGGGTTGTATTTAAGGACTCTTACTTTTGCATTTTATTGATTTTTTCTCCTCTTTGTATTGCACAGTTTGTTTATTTTTTTTGTTTACATATGTACATTGAGTCAGTTTATTTGCACTGCCGATAAGTGGTGATTCTGCCTCGCATGCAGGAAAAAAGAATCTCAGGATTGTATGTGATGTCACGTATATAGTGTGACAATAAATCTGAAATTTCTAAATAACAAAAATGCGATCTTCCAAAATGTCTGCCTTCTTCCACAATTGTGGCTTCCCCTCCACTACCCGCAACTCCTCCGTTCATCTTTCCTGGCCCCATCTGCCCCCAGACGCAACAAATATAGAATCCCCCTTATCCTCAAGTACCAACCCATTAGACTCTGCATCCAACACACTATCCACCAGAATTTATGGAACTTAATACAGGATCCCACCACCAGATATATTTTACCTTTTCCTCCCCTCTCGGCCTTCTGCAGGGACCACTCCCTCTGCGATTCCTTCGTGCACTCATCCCTTCCACCCATCGCATCTTCCCCTGTGTCTGCAGGAGGTGCAATAATTGGGCCCACATCTTCTCCCCAAACAGGCCTTTTAAGTGAAGCAATACTTTATGTACATCCAGAGGACTTATTTACTGCATTCAGTACTCCATTTGTGGGATTCTCTACATTGGAGAGACTGGTCACAGATTGGGAGATCACTTCCCTCAGCACCTTTGCTCCGTTCACAACCACAACGACCCCCCCAGTGACCAACCACTTCAATTCTGAGTCACACTCCCATGCTCACATGTCTGTCCATGGCCTTGTGTACTATCCCATTAACATTGACTTTACTACCTTCCACTAAATCAGCTTGTATTTTCTTCCCACCCACTTTTCCTGTCTCTCTAGGCCCTCATTCCATCCAGCTGTCCCTCCTCCCCCCTCATTGTTGCTGTCCCTCCCTCCTTTCGCCACCTATCATTTCCTGCGTTGCCAACCCCCTCTTCCACCCACTCTTTTGTTTGGACACTTGCCAGCATTTTCTCATATTTTGATGAAGGGCTCAAGCTCGATATGTTGGTTATGTATCTTTACCTTTGCCACATAAAGGACACTATTTGTCCTGCTAAGCTACTCCAGCATTGTGTGTTTTTTACTTAAACCACGGTGTCTACAGAATTTTGTGATTTACTTTTTTTCATTCTCCTATAATTTATTTTATAATTATCTGTATGGCTGGAACATAAACATAAGTATTACTTTTCTCTTTATAACTAAACAGGATCATGTTCATCAAGGAATGATTATTTGAACAAGCTCATGAGATAATCAATTAATGAAAGTATTTGGGAATATGAAGTAAATGATAATAGGCTAACACCATGGCTGAAATCTTTAGTTAAATTTTACTTTATGGAACAGATCTTAAAAATGCAATTTACTTCCACTCAGGGAAGGGAATTGGTTTTGAATGCATCAGATTTTGACAAAGTACAGTTGAGCCAAATCACAAAATATTCTTAAATGAGTTGAAAATGGCATAAAATGGACATTTGACACTGATAGATGACACGCCAGGCTGACGAATTGTGTCATTCACATAGCACAAGCAGATAATGGCAATGTCATACAAATTACTGAAGGAAGATATATAAACAATCTGCTTTTGTGAAAAGCAGCAGATATCAGACTGGCTTTTCTAATAGAACTGTTTGTGAACAGTGCAAAATAAAAAGAATTCAGTCTGATTGTTTAATAAAGCTTTTTGTTCTAATGCTACATTAAAAGGTCAAAAGGATGGACATTTGTAATAAAAAGAGACAACTGAATTCACAGTGGTCCTGTTGAGGCTTGAAAGAGATTTTTATAGTTTTTAAAAACTGCACGTTTTTAAAGAGTATGCTATTGCATACTCTTCTACTTCAAAATCTGGAGAAACCATCAGATCACATTTCACAAAATAAAACAAAGCAGCGTGACGATTAAGCATTAATATAGACTCTAAATACAGCTTCCTTGAGAGGCGTGTTTTACTACTATCTTTCTATTTACAATCAGTAGATTTCAGAAGATTGTTTTGCCCACCACAAACAAGTAATCATTAAGCAAATTTATTAAAAAAAGGGATGTCTCAAGTACTCAAGTACTACTGATATTTTGAATTACACTAAGCAAAGTATTTTCCATTAACTGGATCTTTGCAATCTGAAGTCTAGGTCTATGTGAATAAATTTGACAATCCTATTGAAAAACGTCATTTTAAATCCATAGTTCTCAATCACATTTGTTCAAAATTGTATATATGCACATATAAAACTACTTGCATTGATCAGATTGCAAGTTTTTGCACCTCATATGAAAATGGTTGATATAATCAGAATTCTAACAAAATAGCAACATCAGTCATAATCAAAGTATGACCCAACACTTTTAAGTGACTTCATCACAAGTAAACATGAAAATTTTTAGGAAAATATGTCATTTTCAAGATCTGTCACTGTCACTTTCTTGGTTGACAAAGAAGAATGATAATAATAGAATTCAAGTTATTTATGCAGTGTTTATTTCCACTGAAGAAAGATATGTACAAAGAATTATAATAAATCTAGCAGCCCAATTGTTCTGCATTGAGATTTGCACTCTGTACAAACCTCTCTCACAGTAATCCTCTTTCCATTTTCTAATAAAAGGTCTAAAACGCTTACTCATTTTCTCTCTCCATGGACACTACCTGATCTGCTGAGCGTCTTATATATTTTCTGTTTACGATTTCAGTTTTCCAGCAACCCAGCATTTTTTGCTTTTCAAATGCTCTTTCCATCCAGCCCACATTACGAACTCTAATAAAATCAGGAAATCCCCGTTATCCAGAATTCAAGCAGTTGGCAGGCCCAAGCAACGGGCAAAAAAAAAAAATCGCAGAAAATAAATAGGTAAGAAATACCAATGTTTAAAATTGGCACCCCCTAGCAGTCAGTTCACTAATCATGCACCACGCAATCTCAAGCAACCAGCAAGTACATTTACTCAGCATCTGCCAATCCACATAGGTGCTGGATACTGTGGTTTTTAATTTATAATGTTCCCATAAGTTACATTTGTATAGCTCATTTAATGTAGCAAAATATCCCAAAGAAGCTGCGTGGGTTACTACCAGGAGCTCTGGTTTCCTCCCATATTCCAAAGATGTATGGGGTTAGTAGGTTAATTGATCACATGGGTGTATTTCGGCGGCACAGGCTCGCGGGCTATTACTGTGTTTTAAATCTAAACTCTAAATTAAAATTAAATTAATCTAAAGTTATGGAACAAATGAGATCATATTAATAAGTGACACAGTTATGATTCAGCAATTAATTCAGAACACTAATGACATCATAAACAAAGTAAGTAGAATTGAATCCTGTGGTAAAAAGAGTTACCCGTTATATGCTGATAAACTATAACTAACACATCAGTTTTATAGGATAGATTGAGAACAGATCTGGCAGCTTGAAATAAGGACACTGATGTTGTTCTGTGGATCATCAACAGGCAGCAAATTGTTGCCTCATGGTCTGACAGCTCCGTGACCCTATAACTCTGGTCAAAGCAGGGGATCAACCCTGGTTTAAAGAGAAGAGCAGAAGGGCATGTCAGGAGCAGTACCAGATAAACCAAAATGTGAAGTGAGTTTGTTGAAGCTGTAATGCAGGAGTACCCATGCAAAGCAGTGAATAAAAAAACAGTGTGCAGGACATGGAGTGAAGAGTGGCCACCACCAATAAATCAGAGCAAAGCTCCAATGTCCTGCCACATCTAACTGTGTACCATGTGAAACAATAAGACTGAAAATAGTCATGAAGGCTTCAAAAGCACTGGAACAACGGAAGGGGCCAGCACAGGAGTGTTAAGGATTGAAGTAATTGCAAACATATTCAGCCAAAAGTGCTGAGTGGATGATCCATCTCAGCTTCCTCTTGAGATCTCACCTTAACAAAATCAGCCAATTTGATTCTCTCCATGCTATGGCAAGATTCAGTTGAGAGCACTGGACAGAGAAAAGCTACAGCTCAACATCCCAACTGTGTATACTGAAGACTTCTGTCCTGGATCTAGCCATGCCTCTGGCCAGGGTGTTCTAGAACAATTACAACCCTGGGATCGCCTCGGCAATGCAGAAAGTTGTCTAGCTTTCCCTTGTTCACAATAAGAAGTAACAAATGCAGCTAAGTAGATGGTTGCCCAATCAGCCTCTTCTCAGTCTTCAGTAGTGAGATGGAAGATTTTGTCATCTGAAGTTTCAAGTTGTATTTATCAATAACATGTTAACTGATGACCAGTTTGGGTTTCACCACAAGATCTCAGCTTGGTCCAATTAGAGAAGAAAGGCTGAATGCAGAGGTAAAGTGGGAATAACTATTGTTGACATCAAAGCAGCATTTGACAAAGTATGGTATCTTGTCACCATGGTAAAACTGCTTAATGGGCATTAAGAGGTGAAGGGACTAAATATTTGAACAGCTAAGGAAGGTGGATGTTTCCATTAATGTCCCAGCCCTGGGACATAATTGCAAGAGTTCCTCAGGGCAGTGCCCTACTTCCAATTGTCTTTGGCTCCTTCATCAATGGTCTTCCTCTCATTGTACAATCAAAAATGAAGATGTTTGCTGATAACTGCACAATCTTCGGGTACATTCATAAATCCGCAGCAAATGAGTAGACCAGGCTGACTGAAGCAAAACCAGGACAACAGCACGACATGGGGTGAAAACTGGCAGATTACATTACTTTCATTCAAGCACTAGGCAAAGACCATCTCCAATCACCGATTCCAATGACTTTCCTTGATATTCCAAGGCATAACCATTGTCAAGTTTCCTACCATTAACATCCTGCATGCCACCATAAACCTGAATCACAACTGGACCAACCATGTAAAAATTCTGGCTGAAGAATCTGTAAAAGATTGGGTATCCTGCATAGAGTGACTCAACTCCTAACATCCCAAAGCTTTTTCCTTCCCTCCAAGGAAAAAGTTATCAGTATGATGACATGCTCATCACACAGCTGGATGACAGCAACTCCAAGAACATTCTAGAAACTCCAAATTAAATGAACCTGGCAATGCAGTCTGTTGGTTTGGTACCCTGTCAATCATCATAAGCTTTCATTCATTTACCCCACTTACCCCCCCCCCCCCCCACCAACTCTTCCAATACCAGTGCACAGAAGCTACTAAATGCATGCACTTATCTTGGCTGCTCTGACAGCATATCTGTAATCTCCATCTTCAATATCATGGGCAGCCAGGTGCATGGGGATTCCACCAGCTGCAGGTTCATCTATAAGCAACTTTACTGGAATATATCACAGGTCACAAATGTGCTTGGGAAACTCAGCAGGTCATGGGTTAAGAGATTAAGGAGGTTTACCTGATCTCAGTCAAACCGAGTTTCCTTTCCTTATTTACAATATCATACTTTTCCATAGCACATATAATATTAAAAAAAAAATCCTAATACACTTTGCAGAAATATGACCTAATAAAGGGGCCCACCCTGATATATTGACTAACCATTTCTATCCATAGATATTGCCCGAGTTCCTCCAGCTTCTCATTGTTTGCTGCAGAGGATTTTAGAAGCTTGGTCAAAGTTTGAAGGAATTTCTTAAAGAATGAAAAGATTCCATCCAGGCAGAAGAAATTAAGAGGGAAATTCCACAGCATGAACTAAAGGCAGATGAAAGGAAAGCTACCACTGTTTGACTGTAAGTGATTAGGAGTAGGTAAAATGGAGAGAAGACATAAGAGACCGGAGATAAAGGAAAGCACAGTTTGACAACATAGGTTGTTAGTATTTATAGTAGTCAATGCTTAGGAATTGCTCAGATCAAAATGTCAGGGCAACTCCAAGACTTAAATTCATATCTCTAAGTCAGTGGTTCAACCTCTAGTCATTGGAGTTACATGTTTTCAACTAAACTATAACTGATAGTAAAGTGACACCCTTACCTCTTTGCAATAAGCTTGGATTTACGGTGCCTTCACAGTAGAAAATCTTGAAGCAGAGAGGAAGCACATCCTGAGGGATCTTATCCATTGCTTGCTGGAAAACAACTGCAAATTCTTGAAGTGCAATCTTTAAACTCAATGAATTTACCGATGACATATGAAGACTCAGAGTTAATGAGATAGCGATACTAGACAGCGAGCTTGACATCACCACTTCACAATCAATTTCATAGCATTCCAATTTCTTATTTAGGATGAAGGATTTCCTCTCACAGGCACTGCTGGTAAGGGCAATGATATGCCACTCCACTGCAGCACCTTTTGGCAGATGCGGGACGACGGCAACCACCAATATTCCAGGAACACCTTCCATCATTCCATAACCTTCATCCTGTAACAAAAATTGATGAGGAATATGAGCACAGATCACATAAACCCATGGATCTAGGTTATTACTCTGATTTCTTGCAAGAGATCTGCAGGGTGATATCAAGACTTAAAAGAGTGAAACATGAATTAAGAGTGGGGGAGATTCAAACTAGAGGGCATGGTTTAAGATTGATGGGGGAAAATTATAAGGGGAACATGAGGGGAAATTTCTTTATGCAAAGGGTGGTAGGGATGTGGAATGAGCTTCCGGCAGACGTGGTCGAGGCGGGATCATTGGTTACATTTAAGGAAAGACTGGATAGCTACATGGAGAGGAGAGGACTGGAGGGGTATGGACCGGGTGCTGGTCAGTAGGACTAGGAGGGTGGGGATTTGTTACGGCATGGACTAGTAGGGCCGAACTGGCCTGTTCTGTGCTGTAAGTGGTTATATGGTTATATGAAAGTCTGCAGATGCTGAGATTTTAGTACAAGCACACAGAAATGCTGGAGGAACTCAGCCAGTCTCACAGCGCCCATAGAAGGTAAAGATACATTACTGATGTTTCGGGGCTGAGCTTTTCTTCAAGGTAGAAGCAAAAATCAGGCAGGCGTCTTAATTAAAGTCTAGCAATTAAGGGGGAAGAATGGGAGAGGGAGGAGACCAGACCTAATAACTAAAAGGTGTTAATTGGATATGATAAGAGAAAAGGTGAGAATTGATTTTGGGTCAATGAAAGGAGACGGAGGGAAAAGGGAAGAAAGAGAAAGAGCTAGAGGAAAGGAGACATAGTGACAAAGAAAGATGGGGGTAAGTGGGGGGGGGCGGAAAGTTTAATAGAAACCAGAGAAGTCGATATTACTGCCATCCAAGGCTTCAAAGCTAATGAGTGGGTGCTACTTTCTTGCTGAGGCAGACTGACGAAGCATTAGGGGCAGTGCAGGAATTAAATTTCTCAACAGTTTTCAGCAGGACGATGCTTATCAAAATAATTTCCAATGAGCAAACAAACCTGCGAGCAAAAATTTAAACAGGTCAAAGTGGAAGTGAATTGTTACTGCAAAAGGTCCAAAAACCAGTTTCAGTGTGTAAACAAACAGCCATACCCTTCAAAGATGCAAACTGAAAGTTCATGTGAAGAATTCCCTTTGTGTTTGAAAGTTGAAAATACCTGCAGTGAATCCAATCATTGATCAAAATTGAAATTGTACTCTTTTTGGATTTTTTTTTCATCCTCGTATTACTCCAAAACATTTTCCAATGGATTCAAATCAAGGCAAAAACAAAATCAAGATAAGCAGCAGCAAAATCGAAGACTACGGCTCTGCATTTTGACTGGGATAGGCTTTCTTGGTCAGGCATAAACCCATCAGGCTCGAATTAGTGATTCAAAGGCTCATAATTAAATCCAGTCTTGTGTAAAGATTCTGCCCAGCCTGTCCCTTTCATTTAAGCTTTCAACAATCCTGAACAGATCCCAATATGCTAAATTGTGTTGATAGCATCACATTTCTGATTTTTAAAAAAAACACATATATTGAATGCAGTTCTGAGACAAGACCACTATTCAAGGGTCAACTTCAGCACTATGTCAGCAATGGATTTTTCTGTATAAGACTTTGAAACTAAAGCTCGACCTCATTTGCTTACTAAAGACGTGCATGCCCACTGGAGATCACTGAATAGTATTGGCTAGCTAAGCCCTCGCTCACCCAAGAAAGCAGGAGCAACTGTATTGATCACTGACACTCTGGCTGAGTTCCACTATCTTGGCACTTAGTAGAGAATAAATGTACAGCTTTAGAATTGCTGAAGGTAAAACTATGGCACGCCAATCAAAACTATGGCTTGATAATGGAATCATTTAGAATTAAACACAACGAACTACTGGAACTATTTCTGGATTTATATGAAGCAGACAAATTAGGTACCCAGTCCCAATCACTTCTGTGCTTCTGGTTATTATGGAAATATTTTTATTCTTCATTATGTTGAATGAGTTTAAAATCAAACCGCACCTGCCACATTTGTTTTGAGGCAGAAAGATCAATTTTTAAAAATGACTGAATTTAATATTATGAAACAAGGAAATGCATCTCTGATTCCTGAGGAAAATTAGTCCAGGATTCAGCAGCAGTTATTTCAGGTGAATATCGTCACTTGGTGTTGATAGGAGTAGGTGGTGGGGAACAGGAGGGCAACGTTTAATTTGGGTTTAGTCTTCATTGTTGACTAACTACTGGAATGAGCATGTTTCCTTTGGAGGAAAATCATTTGTTTCAGCACTCAGGAGGGTGATTCCTTATGCATATATCTAAAGGGGCTCCCTTGGAGTGGGCAAGGTGAAGAACTGAGGGTCTTGAGAAGCTCAAACAGCTCTACAGTGTGCAGATTTTGGTGGGGCTCAGAGGGGCACTCTGACTCTTCCTGGTACCTCAAAAGTTTGAAAAACATAATTAAATGCATCTTTCAGACAAGATTCAGATGGCCCCTTAGACGACCATTGATTTGGCTTCTCAAAGCTTTATGAAATGAGCCTGCCATGCTGTATTTGTTCCAAACGACTTAGTTTTAAGAGGAGCATTTTCAAAATTGCAGATTAGTTTTTTTCATTCCCACTTCCACTAAAATTGGTTGATACATTTCTCATTGCTTCATTTATTGTCAATTAATGTCGTAAGAGTATAACCTGTGATTGAATACAGAATAGCTACGATAACAAAATTTTAAGGTTAAGAAACAAATTCAGGAATTAGCCATACGAGACATTCCACTATTGGGCAGAAATTTCAAATTGTGAAATAGAATATTTATAACCAATTATTAAGCACTAATTTTGCTTCACTGCCAGACTTGCATAACATCCAATTCTTTTTGTGTCCAAGCCTTTATTGATCCCAGCCTTGAATATACTCAATGACTGAGCATTCATAGCACTCCAAGGTGGAAAATTCCAGAGATTTACAACCCTCTCCGTGCAAAGAATGTTCTTCTCCTAACACTATTACATGGCCAACCTCTTACTGTAAGACAAAGGTGTTTTAGAACCTGACATGTTCCGCTCACTTTTCTGAATGACGTCTTAGTCTAACCTTAGTCGATATATCTTCAAAGGACAACCTCCTCCCCTACCATTGTACTCTTCTTGGCTTGGCTTCGCGGACGAAGATTTATGGAGGGGTAATGTCCACGTCAGCTGCAGGCTCGTTTGTGGCTGACAAGTCCGATGCGGGACAGGCAGACGCGGTTGCAAGGGAAAATTGGTTGGTTGGGGTTGGGTGTTGGGTTTTTCCTCCTTTGTCTTTTGTCAGTGAGGTGGGCTCTGCGGTCTTCTTCAAAGGAGGTTGCTGCCCGCCGAACTGTGAGGTGCCAAGATGCACGGTTTGAGGCGATATCAGCCCACTGGCGGTGGTCAATGTGGCAGGCACCAAGAGATTTCTTTAGGCAGTCCTTGTACCTCTTCTTTGGTACTAGGAACCAATTAATTATCAAAATACCAAGTTTTAAATGCTAACTATTGTTAGATGTAAAAGATTAAATTAGTACATTTTTAATACAAGGATTAGGACTTCTCAAATCACTATATTAATAGAGAAAAATCATTAGATTGTTCTTTAAATTTAATTTAGCGTGACAATAACCCAAATTTCACTTATAGAAACCGGACATGTTAGGATTCCATGCATTCAGACAGGAATTTCACATCTCACAACAGTAAACCTCATGTAATTTCATGAAATACGGAAATGCACTTTCAATCTTTTTCGGTAAAAGCTATAGTCCAATAGTTGAGCATTTCAAAATATGCTTTTGCCATGGTGACATCACAGTGAGAGAATGAAATGTAACTTTTGATAAAAATTCGACTGCCCTTTAAAAGTTATTTTCCCACTTGCTGTTTGCTTCTTAAAATGGATGAAAAATGAACTCAACAAATTACTCAGTGAAAAAAAAATCTGAATTTGCATCAATAAGGCCAGAGCACTTATCCCTCTTTCAATTTACAAGATCAATTTTCATCCACTTGCACTTTCTGAGTGGTGTATAATAATAGGTTACACATACTCTATTTCACAACTAGGCTACTAAATTACTGCAAGGAATATCCATGGCTTTTTTTTCTACAGGGCAACATATTGCTGCTTGATTGTAGTGTAGAGTTTAAATAAATGTTAGCAGAGACTAATTGTATAGAAACAGCAAACAATCACACAAGTATCCTTGTTGTACAAGGAATGGCAAAAATAGAAATGATTTTACTTCAAATTGCGAGCACTTGAGATACAATAACATTTCAGAGAGCATTTTGCTTTTGGTGTATTAGGTATGGCAGGGAAGCAGTGTAAAGATACCGACAGATAAATGTTGCATTAGCACTTACACAGGCAAGCTATTCACCTTCAGGAGACAAATTCTATCCTTGTCAATACTAATTCTACTCCAAGTGGTAGAAAACTGTTTGAAAAGATGAAAATTAGAGCTCTGTGCTGGAAAAGGCCAAGCTCACTCAAGCTCAAAGGCCATTTGTTGGCCCAAGGTGCTGAGGTGCAGCTTGCAAACATTTCCACAACTTCCAGGTCAACCTATTAATCCAGAGTAAACTTTAATTATTTTTCTGTTCAATCTGTCACAATTTGTAATGTCAATACACTTCCACATAAAACAGACCGATCCTTTAACATTGTGAACATTTTATGTCTATGAATTGTGGAAATTTTATTTTAATACCACAGAGAAATGGAAATTAATTCAATTGTTTGACATGTATAGTGTTATTCTAATAGAAATGTAGACAAATATAGTCAGAAATTTCTTCAAATTATCATAATACATCAACAAAATTCAAAAAGGGTTTCTGATGTTTTCAGTAACTTTAACAATTTTGTAAGCATTTAACTTAATTTTTCTCCTTTGGGCAACTCATCCTTTAGTTAAGATAACAAAACTTATCCAGAAATTGGATTTTATTAATTTTGGTATGCTAAAATATCATTATGTTTTGTGCTCATATCAAAATGGGACATCTGAAATTGGTCAAAAAGGGACGAAATAGTGATAGGGTGGGTTACACCCTCAGAGAAGCACTGAAATGGACCTTGTGCTTTACCCTAGAAGATCAGGCTTGTGAACATAGTTGGCAATGCTAATGATGTACAGAAATTACAGAACGATGTTGGCCTTTAAAGGTATGCTCCCAAAAAACAATAGCAGCTCGGGAGTAAAGAGTCTTGATGTCTCGATGCATAATAAATGTATCAGAACAGATTCTAAACAAGAAATCTGCAGATACTGGAGAACTGGCTCAAAACACAAAGGTGGCGGAGGAACTCAGCAGGTCATGCAATATCCATGAAAAGCAATAGGCAATCAATGTTTGGGCATTTTGTTTTCCATGGATGCTGCATGACCCACTGAGTTCCTCCAGCATTTTTGTATTCTGTTATCAAAACAGATGCATTGTGTACCAAGGGTTAAAGTGGAAAACAGGTGATCCAGTCTGGCAAGAAGGGGCAATGTTGGCTCTTCCAACATTGAGAACACACACACCTTGGAACAATAACTATTGCATGTCTAGTAACAATATTAGCTCCATGCCCAACATGGGTGAAAAGTTAGGTCTACTAAAGTCGACTGTGCATGCAAGCCTCCTTGTCCAATTTTGTAATCGGTGAAATCTTGCCTGAAAATGAACATTAGAGTGGTCTTATCCAGGTGAAATTGAAATCGAGAAAATGGGTGGAACATACAATGCTAGAGTCAAGGCATTTTGACTTGTGTTGTTCAGTGTCTGGCCAGTAGGAGGCAGGATTTAAGCACTGCAAACATGGATGACCTTGCTAACAGAATTACTGAACAATTGCAAAGTTTAAAAAATTTTTTTTTCTTTTGCCCTCCAATAGGAGAAAAAAAATCACAAATTAAACGCTAGATAAAATGAAAATTTTAAAAAAAACTCAAAAAAAAAGAAAAGAAACCCCCCCTCCCCCCAAAAAAAACTACCAAAAGGTAGTAATCCCTAAACAAAATTTGGGTGTGGATCACCCACCAGTGGCTGATGACTAATAGAACTTAGAGCAAATCTCTCCCTCCCCAGCTGAACAAAGAATAACATCAAAATATCATAATAACATAAAAAATAAAATAAGAATAAGAAAATTCTTCTATTCATCCAAGAGATTCCAAACTCTGAGACCCCATTTCAAGAGAAGTTGGACTCTTTCCATTCCTGTTTTTCCCATTTCTGCCATTTCTTCCATTTCCAGAACAACCAGACTTTTCTTTAGGAGACAATGGTGGACTACGTCTTTGTCCTCTTACATCTGGCAATGAATCAGCAAAAATCATTGCTTCATGTTCATTCTCAAAAAACCGAGATTGATAGTGTCCATAAAACACCTTCAACACTGCCGGATAGCGAAAAGTAGACTTATAGCCTTTACGCCACAAAACTTCTTTAACTGGATTAAATCGACGTCAATGTTGAATGACCTCTTGACTCATATCGGGATTAAAAAAAACTCTGCTATTCTGAATCAATAACGGAGTTTGTCGTTGTCTCGCATTTTGCACTGCTAGACGAAGTATTGCTTCTCTGTCCAAATAATTCAAAGATCGAATTATTACAGGTCTCGGTGGTTGACTAGGAAAAGGTGTTCTTCTTAAAGCTCTATGAGCTCTTTCCAATACCAAGCCTCCAGAAGAAAAATCTTGCCCTAGTACTTGTGGGATCCAGTCTTTAAAAAAACGAAGAGCATCTTGTCCTTCCATACCTTCTGACAAACCAACAATTTTCACATTATTCCTTCTGCTTTGATTCTCCAAGTAGTCTATTTTCCTCTCTAACTCATTTTCACGTTCTCGCAATTCCATAACGTATTTTTCAACCTTCAACACTTTTTCTGTATTAGAAGCCACTTGCTGTTTACATTCCAAAAAAGCAGACTGAAATTTTTTAAAATTTTCACAAGATGCTTCCACACGTGCTTTAACTGTATTCAATTCTGAACTTATCCTTTGAGCCATCTCATTCATTATAGGCTGGATGACAGCATTTAACTGTTTACATTGTAGCTCAGAAAAGCTCAGCCCTGCTTTCTCTAACATAGTGGCAGACCAAGGTAACTTCAGCTCCTGCTGCAACTCAACAAAAGGCATTTTAACGGTTTTACTGCGGGTCTGGACTCCCAGCGAAGGAACCCTGACTTCCTCAGGGGGTCGACGCTGGTCTCCCCCCGCAGCTCGCTGTTTATAAAAAAAATCACGGAGGAGATCGAGATCTTCAGGTTGGAATGCTTCCTGAAGCGTTTCAGGCAATGGAGTTGTCTTCCTGCGTGCTCCCTCCGTTAAAATCGGCAGGCTGCCAGAATCAGGATCCACTTCTTGGGAACATGTACCTTCCTCCAGAGAACGGGTAATTCCAGCGCTGTCCTTCACTTGGTAAGTAGTAGACATTTTTTTTTCAGCTCCCACAGGCAATCTTTGTGGTTTAGGCACTAAGGAAGTTAAACCTGAAGCTGTAGTAAGTTGTTTAGGCCCCAAATCTTCAACACTTCGAAAATGTAACTTCTTCTGCACTTGAGGTTTAATCTTTTTACCATTAATGGCCATAACAGTTCCTTAATACTTTAAACTAAAATTTAAAAAGCTTAAACTTGAAAACAAGGGGTTAGAAACGGGTACTTAAAAGTCTGGCCAGAGAGGTTGAGATCCCACGTCTAGACTCTACGCCATCTTGCCACGCCCCCAACAATTGCAAAGTTAAGGCAAATCAGTGATGGGTAGACATACTTCAGATGCAAACTTGGTCAACAGTGGCTGCTGCAAAAATAAAACCTTGCAAAGGAATATTTTTTTCATAGTATGACCACAGGCACCTAAAACTCTGTCAGTTACATGTCTTCATGCACTCAACTCAAGACCAGAACTCGATAAAAATGTGATAGAGTTGTGGGCATTCATTGAACATTTTACAACTTAAAAGCAAAATAATTTATCAAAATCTGTCACCTTGAGTAGTTATTTTGTCAACATTTGCAAATAAATATAATTTCAAACATGTTAAAGCAGAAGAGAAAACTTTATTATGTTGCCATTTGAGCAATTTGAATGTCAAAAAAATACAGATGCTAGAAATCTGACATAAAAACAGAAAACACTATAAACATACAATTTGGAAGGAAAGAGAACTAGCTTTAATATTAAGGAAAGGCTTTTAAGGAACCCATAACCCTATTAACCCTATTAAGGAAAAACCCATAACCCTATTAAGGAAAATATTAAGGAAAGAGAACTAGCTTTAATATCTCAAGTTGAAGAACCTATGTCAGACCTGGCAAAGAAAAACAGCAAGCAAATTAGTTTCAAGGTATAGAGAAGGTGGGAATCAATCCCTGTGAAATATTTCCATTCCATCATGCCAACCAGGAAAATGAACCCATTTACGCATACATAAATGTGCTGCAGAAACTCAGCAGATCACACAGCATCCATAGGAAGTAAAGGGTAACTAAATGTTTCAAGTCTTTCTTGCATCTACAGCCTTTTCTGTGTAACTCCATTTATGTGCACTCTCTATTTTTTGTTAGCATGACAATATTGCCCCATGTGCACTACTATTTATTTATTTTCCACAATATATTTTAATCAATCATCTTAATAAAGGCCATCTGGAAACTCTCTGTGCAACAAATCCATCAGTTCTCCTTTATCCTAAAGTATCTTCAAAGTACTCTAATAAATCACTCAAACATGATTTCCCTGGTCAGTATAGACTTGGTAGGCCAAAGGGCCTATTTCTGTTCTGCTATGATTTGTTCCACAAATACATAGTGAGTTTGCCTGATTAGTAACATCTTTTCTAAATTTTCTGTGGTAAAGTCTTTAATACAGCAGATGTTAAATGAACTGCTCTGCAATGCCCTGTTTTCTCTTTCCCCTTTTGGATAAAGGAATTAAACATGCTCTTTTCCAATCTTAGGGAAGCTTTACTAAATTCAACTGGTATGGTTCTTCAGTGAAATGGATCGGAGGTCAATCCACAGGACCATAAGAGCGGCAGAGAGGATTACTGGAGACTCCCCACCCCCCATTGACATGATCTGCTGGGATCATTATCTGAAGAGGACACACAAAATCACTGAGCTCCCTTCCTCCCTACACATAGCATCTTTCAGTTGTACCTGTTGGGGAAGAGATACAGGAGTACCAGAGCCAGCACTATGAGGCTGAGCAACAGAGTCTTCCTGTGGGCAGTGAGAATGCTGAATAACCAAAGGAACTCTCACACTAACCATCCGAGACTCTCATATATACCAAACAATATTTATTTGTATAGATAAAATACTTGTCCTGCATATGTTTTGTTTGTCTGTATACATGTTGTATCTGGTTGTGTGTCTGCATGTTTTGCACTGAGAACCAGAGAACGCTATTTCGTCAGGTTGGACTTGTACAATCAGATAACAATAAACTTGACAACTCACTTCTTTTATGACCCTAATGTGGAGGTCCAGCAGGACCTGGCAATTTGATGGACTTGAAGATTTTGAATAAGTCAATCGATAACCTAGCAAAGCAATTCCAGATTGTGGCCCATCAAAGAGGCTCCACAACACTTCCCGCAAGATGCAACAGTAATCAATCTCCTTTTAATATCCACAGCAACAAAACTAGATGACAAATTTCGATGTTACTGCTCCAAATTAAGATGTTTTTACAGAAATCACATGATTCTGGTGATCAGCTGCTACAAATGGAACTAAATCTAACAACCGTCAGTTTGTGACATTCAAGGGATGGATTCAAAATTTACAAAAAATATATGTAGATTTCTGCTGAAATTCCACAGGATACATCTTTGTAAAGCTCAAGTTAGAACTTTTCTGACAGCTATTTAAGGATGGAATACTGTCCCAGGGCCATATGGAGAAATTAGACTCTGTTTAATTTCTAGACCAATGGTACAGGTCAGCAGTTTAGTGCCCTACTTTTGGAGCTCTGGAATTTCTCAACTCCTTCCTGTTAGTTGAGCCAAATCTAACTTGCGTTACTTTTTACTCGGCAACTATTTTGAAAGGATTCTAAACAGGCAGTTGGCATAAAAAGACTATTGTTTAATTTGAGTGCATTTTTTGCTTCCCTACCCACATTATTCAAGAGAAATTCCATCCTTCTCTGTCAATAAAAAGGTGCTCTTTTGTATACCTGATGTAATCTGATCTATATTTAGAAAAGTGCAACCTTTTCATGACCTTTAAAGATGAGGCAAGAGCACTTGTCAGGGGACTGATTTAATTATCATGTACAAAAAAATAATGCTGTCTGCAGTTGAGAATTTGTAGAAAGGATAATCTATGCATTTTAAGATGTCTTATACAATTAGTTAGGCAAGACTGAGGCACAGTAACAGACTGGCTTTCTCTGGTTCTTTTTATGAACTTTCAGTTGGAATAATTCATCCCTCATCAAACTCAGGATCAAACATCAATTTATCAATTAAACTTAACTTATCAATTAAAACATTTCAATAGCTGAAGCTGGTGAGATCGCTGGATCTCTGAATTCATAGGGACTTCATAGTTCCAGCAACTCAGGGTTGATCCTCAATTTATGTGCTGTCTGTGTGGAGTTTGCAGGTTCTCCTGTGACCACATGGGCTTCTACTGAGTGCTGCTTTTTTGTACATCACAAAGGCAAGCTAATCAGGTACTATAAGTTTATCCCTTTGTGTAGGTGAGTGGTAAAAAAATCCAAGAGGAGTTGATGGGTTTGTGAGACAGAATAAATTGTAGGAACAAGAGGAATGAGACTGATAGGATTGTTCTGTGGGTAGTATTAACCATAGTTTGTTGGGAAAGTAAAGAACTTACAAATAAAAGAGGCCACCTCCAATTCAAGTCGGAGTTGTTAAAAATGGTAAAACAAATGTTCTTTATTTGAGCGTATCCAGCATTAATATGAAGGCAAATGAATTAATGGCACATATAGAAATAAATGCTGATAATCCAATGGATTGCAAAGTGACCAAGGATGGAAATTATATATTCCAAAGAGAACATTGAAAAGCAATGAGCAGAATCAGATTGGGTGGAGCTAATATTGATGCAAGTTGTCCATAGGCACTCAGATAAGCATGGTAATGTTAAGGATAATATAAGTGATATAAATGAGTAAATTAGAGGTACATATAACAATGGTTCAACACTAATCATGGAGGACTTAACTACATTTGGACTGAGCAAACAAAATTAGCTGTGTGTGGCGGATGAATTCATTGAGTGTGTAAGAAATCATTTTCCAGATCATTGTGTTAAAGAAGTAATGAGAAAATATTAATTAATTCTCTTGTATTTAAGGGACCCAAGGGAAGAATTATCATAACATAATTTAACATTATATAAAACATGAATGTAATTTATTTTTCAATCTTTTTTATTGGTTTTTATAATAAATACAATGCAATGAAGAAATGGGAATGGAACTGAAAATACATATCACATATGTGTATATATCAAGATAAAACAAACAGTATAAACTCAGTCCCCCTCAACTGCACTGGTTGAAGACAGAAAAGACATCAAAAATATTATATATAACCTCCCCCCCCCCCCACTAACCTACTCTATTTAAAAAAGAAAACTAACCGAAAAAAAATGTTATGCTTGAAACCAGACTCTAAGTCTGAAAAAGGAAGTGTAATCTGAGGCAAAAAAAAACCAAACTGCTGAAGGAACTCAGTAGGTCAGGCAGCATCCATAAATCCCGAGGGATGGGTGGCCTTTCAGTCTGAGACTTGTGTAGGGACTTGAACCTAAACATCAATCATCTCTTTGCCTCCGAAGGCATTGCCTGACACAGTGAGTTCCCCCAGCAGCTTGTTTACTGGTACACTTAGAAAGTACACGATCAAGTATGGTAGTAAACATAGCTCACATTTTTTAAAAAATATAGAGTTTTTTTCAAATACATGTCCATGTTCAGGCACAAAAATCACAAACAGAAAAGCTGCCCATAGATGTGACTAACAAGGGAAGTTAAAGACAGTGTTAAATCAAAGCAATCAACTTCTAATGATGGTAAATAAATTGTAAATAAATTGTAAACCCAAGGATTGAAAAAAAACCAGAATTCAATAAAGCAGCACCAAATCCTTGAAAGAGAAGCAAAAATAGAACTTGAGTAAATATGAGCGAAACAGAAAAAGAGATCTTTGGATATTTATAAAGATGAGGAAGGTATACTTTGGGTAACAAAAAGATAGTACAAATTACATTGAGGAAAAGCAAAATCTGACAGAAATTAAACAAATATTTTGTCTCCGTTTTCATGGGACATAAAAAGACTACCAGTAATATTGGAGGGAAGCAGATGTTGAATGAATGAGCTCAAAGAAATTAGCTCAAGAAATAAAAAATACGATTAAGGAAATGAACAGTATTGGAAGCTGATAAATCCCTCAGAACTGATGACATGCATCCCAAGGTTTTCATAGAGATGTGTGGATATAGTGGAATCATGTTATTTTATGTATTTTAGGACAGTTGCAGCAGACTACATGGAAACAAGTGGAACCCCTCTTTTTAAGAAAGAAGGGTCTTATTTGGCTTGGCTTCGCGGACGAAGATTTATGGAGGGGGTAAAAAGTCCACGTCAGCTGCAGGCTCGTTTGTGGCTGACAAGTCCGATGCGGGACAGGCAGACACGGTTGCAGCGGTTGCAGGGTAAAATTGGTTGGTTGGGGTTGGGTGTTGGGTTTTTCCTCCTTTGCCTTTTGTCAGTGAGGTGGGCTCTGCGGTCTTCTTCAAAGGAGGTTGCTGCCCGCCAAACTGTGAGGCGCCAAGATGCACGGTTTGAGGCGTTATCAGCCCACTGGCGGTGGTCAATGTGGCAGGCACCAAGAGATTTCTTTAGGCAGTCCTTGTACCTTTTCTTTGGTGCACCTCTGTCACGGTGGCCAGTGGAGAGCTCGCCATATAACACGATCTTGGGAAGGCGATGGTCCTCCATTCTGGAGACGTGACCCATCCAGCGCAGCTGGATCTTCAGCAGCATGGACTCGATGCTGTCGACCTCTGCCATCTCGAGTACTTCGACGTTAGGGATGAAAGCGCTCCAATGGATGTTGAGGATGGAGCGGAGAAATACACTTTCAGTTAAAGAGAAAAATTTTCAATCTATTACGAAGGAAATGATACCAGGATGTTTATTTTAAAAAAAATAGAATCATGCAAAGTCAACATGGATTTATCAAAAGGGAAATGATGTTAATGAATGATTTTGAACTTTTAGATATTTTAAATAGCACACAAATAAATGGAAATGACGAAGTGATCATCTGGATTTTCATTTGGCCTTAGATATGACGGACATAAAGTTATAGGTCAGAATAAGGGGTAATATATAATCTTGGCCTGAGAATTGGTGAATGGATAGATAATAAATAGTAGGAATAAGTGGGTGACTTTTTGGCAGTGTGGCTGCAGGGGTCGCCACTGATATGTGCAAATTTCTTTGCAGGGATGGTGTCTTTCACATGGGGGAATTTAATAAAAGAGGCTGCAGTCCCATGTTAAAGTCTTGACCATTCACGACTGCCATGAGAAGATTTTTTTTCATCGAGAAGGTGAAAAAGGGATGAGAGCAGTAAAACAACAATTGGCAGCAATTTTATTGAATAGTGAAATAAGTATGTTCTTATAACTGAGGTGGAGAAGGTTGCATATTTCCTGCAAAGAGACAATAACACTGAATGTTACTTCAACCTGCACAGTTTTGATTATTTCAAGTCAAAACACTTTTTAACGAAGAATCTGGACTTTAAACCTTGAGAGTCTCTAGCACCATTTTGAAGTGCAATGTCACATCATTACTCTTTTAATCTCCGTGGGTGATAGTTTTTCATTTTTAAATCATGGCACATGAAAAGCTTTCATGTTCTCTCATGCAAACATGCATCACCTCAGAATGGTAATAGTTGCCTGGTAAATGCAATAATCAGGGAACAAATTAAAGCCTAGTGGTAGGAGGGAGCACATATCGACAAAGTATGCGAGATCCCCTCGCAGTAGGGGATACTAATCACATTGTGAAGTAGTTCCTCTGTACAGTGCAAGAATGTTGTTTAAACAACAGCAAGACTACTTCCTCTGCTTTGATGTTTCACTGCAGAAGTAAGTAAACCACTTACTTTCATACACTTTAGAATGATCTACAAATGCAACAGGAGCATTTGTATGCATTGTGTAAAGAGACAAAAGGATAATCACTTGTGGATGACTCAACAGTATGTAAAAGAAATCCAACATCCAATCTGATAAATGTAGTGATCTTGGTATCGTAAAAATAACAAGATAGTTATGATGGTACCAACTAGATTTTTGTTGTTGTTGAGATATGTATAATTTACTCAGATACAGATCATTAATTTAATTAATTATATTGTTAAACCCATCAAATGCATTCAACCTTTTAATATTTCCACACTTAGAAAAATAAAAGGAGTCTGATGCCTCATCATGTAAGTGCTTAAAATATCTTAATTACAATACTTAAGAATATAAAAAAGACATTGAAGTTAAAGTTAAAGGACATTGACATCAAACTTAAACAATTACCCGATCAGGGCAATTCTTTATGTAAACCATACCTTTTGTTCTTCTGAATTTTAATTTAGCAGTTAAACTAGTTTTGAAGAACTCACTAAACGTGAAAGCAACAAAAATATTATTTGTTTCCTTTCATCGTTTGAAAAATTCTGCAAGAGCTTTTGCAGATAGATGCCATAGATTTAAAAAAATAAAAAGGAAGCATTTCCAAATAATTAGGCCTCACCCAATGCTCAGTGATATATTTTCTATCATGTGGGGATGCAGGCAAATGAATATCCATTCTGGTGTTGGAAGTGAGCAGCACATTTACCACCTGTATTGAATGAATATCCATTCTGGTGTTGGAAGTGAGAAGCACATTTACCACCTGTATTGGTAAAATAATGCCCATTGATCATAAGGACAATATTCAAATGAGAAATATTCATTATTCTGCAAATAAAACTGTATTAACCGTATCAAATGTCTTGCTGCCAACTAGTTGTTTTAGAATGTACATAACAATACATTTGAGTGTTTTCTACATTGGTATTGTAATAGATTGAGAAAAACAGATGGAGTGAAACATGCAAATCTGCAGATGCTACGATTATAGTGAAAACTAGAGTGTTATGAACTAATAAAATCTTATTCGCACTAACAAAGCAACAGCAATGGAAAATTCACCAGCCAATGGTAAATTCAAATTAACAGTTTTTATTAAACTATTAATAACATAACATTTCTTACTTATCTCTAAACTTAACTCGAACTTAATTCCCACTGTGTGCAAATGTAGCTATGTATATGTATGTCAAAAATCCAAAGCATTACAGTTTGAGCTTGAGTCTGATAAGTCCATTTTAAACTTCAGCATTAAACGTCTTGTGTTGCTTCAAGATTTTTAAATCACAGTTCATGAAGCACTTTTAAACATTATGTCTTCAGAGCTCTTTAAACTTACGAGTCTGTTGATGAGTTGTCTTTTAGAGAGATAGTCTTCATACGAGTGTTTTCACAAGCTTCCTCCTGATTTTGATGTAGTTATGGAACTGTGAATTTCATGTTGATTTCTTTCTTAATCAAGAGCAAATGGTCTTATTTACTTTATAGTCACTTATTTTGAGAATCTCAAAATAAAATTGCTGGAAAAAGAATTACCATACAGAACAACATTTCCTTCTCTCTCTAAAGAACACTGTTTTATCCCCGTGTCTTTCGCCGGATGGTCAATTTTGTTCAGTCTGGTTTCAAAATGTCTCTCTCTGCCTTCAGTTATGTTTCTCTGAAATCATGTGACATGACATCACCACTGTTTCCACTTCATTTTCTCCAAAACATAGTCATAGTAGATGATCTTTTGCCTTCCTTCAAATTATCACTTCATAGCCACAAAAAAAAACAGCTGACCTCATCTCTGTCTAAGAGGTTTAAGTGGTTAATGTCTCCATAAGGTCTGAGCAGATGAACTTACTTAATTGAATAGCTGCCAGGAGAAGCTGTGTATATACTCCATTGTCTTAGAATTAATTAAAACCCACTTCAATTTCACTAGGACTCAGCAACTCCAAAATGAACTCTCTCTCTGAGTCTCTGCAAATGTGATGTGACCTATGGGTGACCCTGTATCCATCCAACAATCTAACTTTACTAAGAAATATATATTTTATAGTTGAAAATTAACACAAATTCATTACACCTTCTTCCCACAGAGAAATTTTGAACTTCTAAAAGGTCAAAATTTTAAACTGCAACCTACCATTTTTCTGGTAGATTTTACATTGTTATACAATATAATACAAATAAATATTGCAGAAACAACATACAAATTCAATATCTGGATAGGCAATCAGCAATTTCATTATTTTTGCCTTTAATACGAGTTATTATTAAATCATTCTTGCAAAATTAAACTCCAGTTCAATACCGTCCATTTTCAGTTTTACTCAAAAGCACCAATGGATTATGGTCAGTGTAAACAATAACTGGTCCCATAGCAGTAGAAACATCTTCTTCAAAATGTTTCAGAGCTAATACAAGGGGCAATAATTCTTTCTCAATAGTAGAATAATTCTTTTGATGTTTATTGAATTTCTTTGATAAGTAAGTCACTGGATGTTCAATACCATCATAATCATCTTTTTGTAATAATACAAACCTGCTGTGTCCTTACTGGCATTGAATTGCTAAAGCAAATAGCTTCCCAAAATCAGGTGATTTAAGTACAGGTTTATGGCATAATATATCTTTCAGTTTGTCCAAATAAACTTCTTACTTTGTTTCAAAATATTAGTCAGGGAAGAGCAATGTCAGCAAAATTTTTATAGAACTTCCTATAATACTCTACATACCTAAAAATCTCCTCACAGCTTTCTTACCCATGGGCACAGGAAATTCAGAAATTGTCTGAACATTAACCTGAACAGGCTCCAATTTAAATTGGCTAACAACATGACAAAATTCACTCTTAGCTAAATTAACAGTATGATTGGCTTTCAAAAGTTTATCAAACAATTTCTCTACTGCAATGTTCTTCTCATGTGTCATTCACTGTATCCAAGTCATCAATATAACCATCTGTATATTTTTAATCTTGAGTTACAGAATTCATCATCCTCCTGGAGCATTCTTCATTCTAAATGGTAAAACATTGTATTCATATAAAGGCTGACATTTCCCTTCCTCTTTCTGCTAAGGAAACACACCAGTAACCTTTGAATAAATTCTATCTTTGTAAGTAATTTAGCTTTTCCCACCTTATCCACACAATCATCCACCCTATGGATAGAATAAGCACCTGTTTTTGACACTGCATTAACTTTTCTATAATCAGTGCAAAATCTATGTCCCATCTGATTTAGGAACTAGTACATGCGGTGAACTCCAATCTGAAGTAGAATGTCGAATAATATCATTCTTTAACATGTATTCATTTTCTTGATCTACCAATTTTTTTTTCAACATTCATTCTATATGAGTGCTGCTTGATCGGCCTTGTATTTTCAACATCAACATCATGCCAAGATATGAAAGTCTCTATGGTACATCCAGAAACAAGTCCTTAAATTTTAAAACTAACCGTTACATTTGTTCCCTTTCCTGGGGATGCAAATGAGAAAAATTCTCATCCAAATTTTTCAAAATACTTGAATTAGACAGTCGAGCTGAGACAATGTTCTTTTAAAAAAATGACTCTCATAAGAGTTAGCTTATGATCCATAATCTCCTCAGTTTTCTCCACAACCAATGCTTCTAGTGAAGGCTGCTTCTGGCTAACATCCATATTCTCAAAATAAGGTTTCAATGTGTTAATGTGGCACTATGTCTCCTATCAAGTGCTTTAACTATGTAGTTAATTTCCTGAACAATTTTCCCAAAGAGGATTAGAAATTGTTGGAAAAAGAATTAACACTTTATCCCCTGGTTTAAAAATTCTCTCTTGAGATTTCCTATTGTACAAACCTTCATATTACCTTGAACTGTTTTTAAATTTGGTTGGCACACGTGCAGTTGGTTCGTGGCAGCCTTATCACTTAACTTCAAAACACTGTCTAGCACAAGTGACTGAGCTGCCCCAGTATCCCTGAGTATTTTTATTGTTACCTGTGGTGATCCTTCCACTCATGAAACTTTACCCTCTGACAGAAAACATTCAGATTCCTCCCCAATTTTACCAGCAGATCCTTTTTTTTTACTTCCAGATGCTTGAATTACAAGCATCTGGCACTGTTCTCTCCTTATTTTCAAGGAAAAACTGTTCGCTACCACATGAGCAGGTTTCATACAATAGTTACAAAATGGACCAGGTGTTTCCTTCTTGATTTCTTTCTTCTTTTCTTCTAGTGCTATTTCTCCATTTATTTTCTACCTTAATTGGATACTTCAAATTCCCTTCTCAAAAAGGTTTACCTTCTGAAAAAGATCGATTGGGCACAAATCTCACTTTGTGAATTAAAGCATATTCATCTTCAAATCTAGCAGAATCTTGCCAATTCTCAATTCCATTTTCATCTAAATATGCTTTTATGTCATTAGGAATGAACCTTTTAATTTCCTCAACTAATATCAACTTTTTTAGTCTATTATAGTCACTATTTATTTCTTTTGATGTTCATTCCTCACCTTTCCTCTCCTGACCTATCCATGTTCAATTATCACATTTCATTTGATATGCACCATTGGTCAAACCACACAACTTTCTCAAATGCAAAATCCATATAATCACAGTTTTTCTCAAAGTCCTGAACTTTTGACTAAATGCTTCTGGAACCAATTCATAAGCCTTAAGCACAGCTTTCTTTACAGTATCATAATTAGTTGCTTGTTGGATGGTGAGGGCAGAGTAAGCTTGCTGAGCTTTTTCTCTAATTACACTTTGTAACTGAAGGACCATTGGTTTCTTGGCCATTTCACACTCTCAACAATTTTCTCAAAATGATGAAAATATTTATCAATATCACCCTCATTAAATGGAGGAACTAATTTTACTTCTCTTGAAGTCATAAAGTTCTCACGAGGACAATAAATCTCCCACGAGGACTCCTGCTTCTCTCATCTCTAGTTCAAACCTCTGGGTTTTTTTTTTCTACTTTGTTCGCCTTAAATGTCCTTGGCCATTCTGCTCCTTCTATCTCTTATTTCTTTTTTTGAACTCCATCTCCTTTACACGGAGCTCAATCTCCATTCCTATGTTCCTCTAGCTCAACCTGTTCCAGTAGTAACTGCTGCTTAAGAGATTTATTCTGAGGAAATGGTTTTAATTCCACTTCAAAAATCCTTTCTTTTACATAGTGTTCAGCTATAATACCTTGAATCTCAATTTTTTTCATTGACAATTTTACCCCTCAATTTCCAACTTTAGAGCTATAGTCACTGTATCATTTCTTGTCAGATTCTACAATTCTGAAGAGGTTGGTGATGGCAAAAACCTATTTAAATTAATTGCTGCTGTTTCCACATGCATAAACCTTTTAATCAGCTTTCAAAAAGAGTTTTAAGCAAACCAATCAAATATTAATCAATCAAATAAGCTCTCATTAAGTTCTAAATTTGGTTATACCTTGGAACCATGCCCCCAATTTTGTTACAAACTAATAAAATCTTATTAGTACTAACAAAGGAACAACAATGGAAAATTCACCAGACAATGGTAAATTGAAAATAATAGTTTTTAATTAAACTATTAATAACATAACATTTCTTACCTACCTCTAAACTTAACTCTATCTCAATTTCCATTATGTGCAAATGTAGATATGTGTGCTTGTGTGCGTCCAAAATCCAAACCATTACAGTTTGAGCTTGAGTCTGAAAAGTTAATTGTGTTGCTTGAAGATTTTTAAATCACAGTTCAGAAGTAATTATGAAGCACTTTTAAACATTTTGTCTTCAGAGCTCTTTAAACTCACAAGTCTGTTGATGAGTTGTCTTTCAGAGAGATAGTCTTCTGATGAGGGCTTTCACAAGTTTCCCCCTTATCTTGATTTATGAACTCCTTCTTTTGTAATAATTTATACATCTCTGAAATAAATTTCTTTACATCCCGAGTGCTTAATATTAATTCTACTTTTGTCTGCACTGGTAATACTTAATTTTGACCAAACATTTCACAAAAGAATCTCTTAACTTAACAATAACTAAATTTTGTATTTTCCAATATCTTAAATTTTCCTTCATTCTATTAAAAGTAATAAATGTCATGGCTTCTAAACAGTCTTTAATTTTCATAATACCATAATTTTGGCAGATTTTAAAAAAAATTTTCCATAGTAAATGGAATAAATCTATTTTGAAATAAAGATGTTCTTCCAGACATTAAACCTCTTCCTCCAATCTCTTTATCAATTTTATTTCAAAGTTCAGCATGGGTGTTTCCATAACCTCCCCACATTTATCCCTATTTCTTCTTCTCGGTTGGACTCCCTCTCTTTCCTTTTCTCTCTGTCTCCTTTCCTCCAGATCTGCATTCACAGAGCCACCCCTTCCTCCTATCATTCCTCACCTTTCCTCTCCTGACCTATCCATGTTCAATTATCACATTTCATTTCATTTGTTGGTCTGTGCTCCTCCCTTCTCCCCAGCTTTTAATTCAGGCATCTGCTTGTTTTTTACACATACTTTGAAGAAAGGGTCAGGCCCGAAAAGTCAAATATATACCTTTACCTCCTATGGACGCTGCAAAATCTGCAGAGTTCCTCCAGTATTTCTGTATTTTCATTAAAATAAAAGGTTTTAATATTAAAAAAAATCCCAGATCACTTTTGACAATTATGTACTTCAGATTCCAACAAGCTTTTTGTTATCATTCTTGCCCGTCATGACATCACATTTAAAAAAAAATCTCCTACCTAAATACTTATTTGACTGGAAACTGAAAATTCTTAAAACATCTTCCAGTCACAGTACATGTTCAATTGTTGACTCTTGTTTGTCTCTCCACAGCCAGCACATGGGCTGCTGAGTACCTCCAGTAACTTGTTCTTTTCTGAGTTGATCCATGGTTTGTGTCAATCCAACCTTTTCATAAGGGGTGGATGCATTTCCATGAAGATGGTTTGCAATTCTGATAATATTTTACAGATGTATTAATACTGAAAAACCCCCCACCAGTATCAGGCTTATTATAGAAAGGACATTTCTCTGGCTAACACATTTTTAATGCAAATGGAGGATATTATATTTAGTAAGAAATTATGTCAGGCTTTGAAAACTTCAGATCTGAATGGGGTGAGGGAGTGCACAGACTATTGAAGCTTGTTACACAATGATATAGTCGATAGAGCAAAATAGCCATCAGGATTAATTTCCAAAGACTTAGAGCTGAAAAGAAAAAAAAATCTGTCTTGTATGTTAGCTAGATTGTGTTCCGTTCTGCTGTCATATTTTTAAAGGATACAGGTGCACCAGAGAAGCTCCCAAGTTCTGAATTTAATTGGGCCTGCTGTAAGTATGGTTTTTAAATGTAAATTTAGACACACAGCACAGTAACAGGCCATTTTGGCCTATGAGTCTGTGCTGCCCAATGTACACCACATTAAACTACACCACCCGGTACAGTTTTTTTTTTAAGTACAGTTTTTTTTTAAACAGTGGGAGGAAACCGTAGCCCTTGGAGAAAACCCACACAGACACTGGGAAACGTACAGACAGCATGGGACTCAAACCCCATTCCGGTCCCGATCGCTGGCACTGTAAATCAGATGTTGGAATATCTGTCAGTGAGTTCTATCAGCACATTACAGAAACATTCAATCATACTGACACTCCTGGCATTACATTGGGAAATCTGCCTCTCCAATCCCTTGCCATCCACACCTGGCATAAGATTGGACTCTCCATTTGTTTCAGTGAGGATCCTGAGGCTGGAGATCAGGAAGGAAAAGCTAAATTTCTATTACTTTTACTGAACTACAGTACTTCTCCAATGTTTACATCTTCCTTCTCGTGTTGCTATTTCATCTCTATTGTTTCCATTCATCTTCTATTTACATCTCCTCCATCATCAGCGATGAAAAAAGTTTCCCCACCCTCTCTCAACTGGCATGACCACCACTTTAACACATGGTCTCTCCTGGATTCCACCCTCTCTCCTCTACTCTCCTTTCTCCATGAATTAAAATATGTTTGATTTATAACTTTTCTTCTTCAGCATTTCTTGTTTGCAATTTCAACTTTTTAATCTGGACTCAAATTCTGTTGCACAGAAAAATAATTTAAAATAGTTTATTTGTTGATAAGGTGTTAATTTGGACATTTTCTCAATCACATATTGAACAAATTACTAGCAAATACTTTGGGTCATCTTCTAAGTGATGTGGAGAGGATTTCTGTTAAAATTTAGAAAAAAAATTATAAACCACAACCTGTCAGTCTACATGGAATGTGAGCTACCCTGATCTTCATGGTGGGTCCCTCAATGAAATATTTCATGAAGGTCAAGTCTCTTTAATCTTGCTGTATTTTGCATGGACATGTGTATGGGCCTGTTTCTCATGGTCCAGAATGGCCAGAACAATAAGCAAGTAGCTTTAGAAGCACTGCTCCTATGCAGCAGAGGAGGTGATCTTTCTCCTGATTTTCTAAGTCTATCTATATCCAATGATCGGCTGAGCATACTTCCCAGTATTGGTCAATCACCATATAATCCAATCACATCCACCTGACCCCAGTAATCTGATCCTCAATCTTCTCACTCAAGCTTTTCAAGTCTTCATTCTCTGCAAATCCTATTCTCCCAAATCTCCCCAAAGATCTTACTCCAAAATCCTCTCCTCCCAAGATATTTCTGATCCCCACCATGCGCTGTAACCCTGCAAGCCTTTCAAATCTCTCTCCTCCTAATTCCCTGGCTGATGCCTGATACCGTTGTATTGGGCCAGATTGCTGGGTTGTCTGGCCGATACAGTCAGCCATCACACCATCTCTGTGTGTCCCTCAAACTTGCCCTTGGAAATTTAAGAGGGCTTGCGCCTATTCTGCAGCTGATTCACGAAGAAAACACATTAAAATAAAAAGGTTCATTATTTTCAAATCACAAGAATAGCACCATCCGGCAGTGCGTAAGAACATAAGAAAATCAAGGCAAGAACACACACTCAGTTCCTGAAGCTTATTCTGGATTTAATATCTTCCACAAGATGCATCTTCTCTTCTATGCCAATTCTCCATAACCCTCAAAACTGATAATAATGAACATTTTCTTGAACTTTATTATTGTTTATCATGGTGATTTCAGGATGTAACATTTCATGACATGTTTAGATGCGGTAACTTCATTTGATTCCAGCCTAAATTTTAAAGGTATCAAATACTGTACACTGATGGAAGGAATGTAAGAGTAGTGTATTTAACCTCTACTAAATATTTTCAATGCATCTACTTCAAAAGAATACAAATCTTTGGTTTAATCTGAACCCCAGGGAAATCAAATATACAGCCCAGCAGATAAAAGCCAAGTAGCCTTCGCCTTTTGAATCCATTGTTCACACTTCACATAGATTATGAAAAGACATTTGGTAATGAAAATGACCAGAGAAGCTATGACAGCAAGGGCACAATACAATGATTGATTTCTAACTTTTCCTCTCCAGCTTTCTTGTCTGCAATTTCAACTCCTTAATCTGGACTAGAACTCTGCTGCAGTTTAAAAAAAAAATGAAATCGTATAATTGCTCAAAGAGCTGTAGAGCCAGTCAGGGTCATTATCGTTTGTTGAAAATTCTCTATAAATACACCAAGGGCTAAAGCCCAGCTTAATTAGGTTTATGCTGAAGGTGCATATCTCTTCCTGGTAGTTCTCAGTTTCTGTGGAAAAAATTCATTAGAATTTTTGTGGTTGGTTGAAAATGGAGGACATATTAAACACAGTAAGAACAGGATACACAAAACAATCTGGATGAAATATCCTGTAGAATGTGTCCAGTGGGATCATGATATTAGTGAATACACTAAAGTAACAGATGAAGGCTAATCTCTTTGTTCGGGGGGGGGAAGGTCCCATCGCTCACTCCCTCCCTCCTGTCAATCTCTCCCTCCCTCCCTCCAGTTGCTCGCTCTCTCCCACAGTGCTTTGAGGGGAGCGCTGGGCCTCAACGATCAGGCTTTGTTTGATGAGTCTAATCATTGAGGCCCAGCGCTCTTCTCAAAGCATTGTGGGAGAAAGTGAGCGACAGGAGGGAGCAAGCGACGGGACCCCCGAGCAAATTGAATGAGGCGCAGGGGCGGGTGGCAGTGAGTGAGCATCTCAGGCTGCTCGCTTACTGCCACCCGCCCCCATACCACATTCAATCTGTTCGGGGAGCTGCGCTCGTCAAATAAAGCCTGATCCTTGAGGCCCAGTGCTTCCCTCAAAGCACTGTGGGAAAGAGCGAGCAATGGGAGCGAGAGCGAGCGAGCGGGAAGGAGGTGAGAGCAAGCGTTCTTACTGGGGGAAGTGAGTGGTGGCAGCAATGACTCTGGGAAGCATGTGTGAATAGTTTGAGCACTTTCCTCCTGTTGCCATCTTGCAAAATGGCAGCACCAAAATGTTGCATATAGACCTGAGATTTTTGTTGAGATTTTTTGGGGGGAAAAATGGTCCTATATGCTGTCAAATATGATAGGTTTCCTCATTTGTGTACAAAGATTTCTGCATCTATTTTGTCAATCCTCCTTAGAATACAGAGTTCAAAGAATACAGATTTAACATTTTGGTTAATGTTTTCCAATTTTTTTGATAGTACAACTTTCTCACCCTATGAATGGGCCTAGAGAATCTCTTCTGGACTGCCTTAATGCTTAAATAAAGGGACTAAACCTGTACACACTTCTCCAGGTGTGGTCTCATCAATATTCTGTACAAATGAAAGAGTATTTTTTCTGTTTTTGAACATTAACTCCCCTCTAATTAAAGCCAATATTTCAATATTGCTGCACCTACCTGTGATCTTTTTTGTGTTGCACACACAAGGATATCTTGTACATTATTATTATTATTTGCAAAGTAAAATTATTCACATTGGATAAACATTATCTTCTGAAAAGGAATTATCAATAGTTTTGATAGTTCATAAAATTTAAGCGTTGAATCACAAGATCTATTTAATGTTTTAATAATCTTTATTCCTTAATAAATAAAAGAAAACCTAAGGGCAGAGCCAAAAGGTGCAGTGATATACATTCACAAATCATTAGAAATGTGATATGAGTTGGCAAAACTAAAGGGATTATAAACACAGACATGAGGTTCACTTCTCAAATGACAGAATCAAAAAGCTGTAGAAACCTTGTACAGAATTCGGGGTCCACACATCAGATTTCTTTATAATACAAAGGATATATTCTTTCTTCTTTTCTTTGGCTTGGCTTCGTGGATGAAGATTTATGGAGGGGTATGTCCACATCTGCTGCAGGCTCGTTGGTGACTGACAAGTCCGATGCTGGACAGGCAGGCACGATGCAAGGGAAAATTGGTGGGTTGGGGTTGGGTGTTGGGTTTTTCCTCCTTTGTCTTTTGTCAGTGAGGTGGGCTCTTCGGTCTTCTTCAAAGAAGGTTGCTGCCCGCTGAACTGTGAGGCGCCAAGATGCACAGTTGGAGGCGAGATCAGCCCACTGGCGGTGGTCAATGGGGCAGGCACCAAGAGATTTCTTTAAGCAGTCCTTGTACCTCTTCTTTGGTGCACCTCTGTCTCGGTGGCCAGTGGAGAGCTTGCCATAGAACACGATCTTGGGAAGGTGATGGTCCTCCATTCTGGAGACGTGACCCACCAGCGCAGTTGGATCTTCAGCAGCATAGATTCAATGCTTGCGGACTCTGCCAGCTCGAGTACTTTGATGTTGGTGATGAAGACATTCCAATGAATGTTGAGGATGGAACGGAGACAGCACTGATGGAAGCGTTCTAGGAGCCGTAGGTAATGCCAGTAGAGGACCCATGATTCGGAGCTGAACAGAAGCGTGGGTATGACAACGGCTCTGTACACGCTGATCTTTGTGTGTTTCTTCAGGTGGTTGTTTTTCCAGACTCTTTAACGTAGTCTTCCAAAGGCGCTATTTGCCTTGGCGAGTCTGTTGTCTATCTCTTTGTCGATCCTTGCATCGGATGAAATGGTGCAGCCGAGGTAGGTAAACTGGTTGACCGTTTTGAGTTCAGTGTGCCCGATGGAGATGTGGGGGGACTGGTGGTCATGGTGGGGAGCTGGCTGATGGAGGACCTCAGTTTTCTTCAGGCTGACTTCCAGGCCAAACATTTTGGCAGTTTCCGCAAAACAGGACGTCATGCGCTGGAGAGCTGGCTCTGAATGGGCAACTAAAGCGGCATCGTCTGCAAAGAGTAGTTCACAGACAAGTTGCTCTTGTGTCTTGGTGTGTGCTTGCAGGCGCCTCAGATTGAAGAGGCTGCCATCCGTACGGTACCAGATGTAAACACCGTCTTCATTGTTGAGGTCTTTATTGGCTTGCTTCAGCATCATGCTGAAGAAGATAGTAAAGAGGGTTGGTGCGAGGACGCAGCCTTGCTTCACGCCATTGTCAATGGAGATGGGTTTGGAGAGCTCATTGCTGTATCTGACCCAACCTTGTTGGTTTTAATTCTCATAAGGAATTTGATAAAATTTTGCATGAAATGTTTTATCTAATAAACTCATCACTGTGTGGCTCAGTATTTGATAAATTTTGCACAAAATGTTTCAACTAATACACCTATGACTTTGTGGCTTTGCTGATGAGACCACAGTCATGGAATGTATAGAAACGAGCAATAAGTCACCATACAGGAGAGAGAATGGTGTACTAATAACAACCTCTCACTCACTCAAAGGAGCCGACTTTAGGAAGGGAAAGCCAGAGGAACACAATCCAGTAATCATTGGGGGATCAGAGGTAGAGATGTTGAGCAAATTTAAATTCCTGGGAAGACTTTCGTGGACCCAAGATACAAATGTTATTGTGAACAAAACATGTTAGGGCTTCTATTTTGTCAGGTATTTGCAGAAGTTTGTTATGACATCGAAAACCTTGGCAAATATCTACAGATGTGTAGTGGAAAGTGTACTGACTGGCTGTATCACGGACTGATATGGGGGCACCAATACTTCTGAGCAGAAAGCCTTGCAAAAAGTAATTATACTGACCAGTACATCACAGGCAAAACTCCCCTCGCCATCAAGAAAATCTACGTGAAATGCCGCCATTGGAGAGCAGCAGCAATCATCAAGAATCCACACCACCCAGGACATGCTCTGTTCTCACTGCTGCTATCAGTAAAGAGGTGTAAGTGCCACAAGACTCTATGACCAAGTTCAAGAACAGTGGCTGCCCCTCCCCAACAAACTCCTAAACAACAGACTTAACAGAGACTCTTACTTTACACATAATTTATTACAATTTTTTTTTTCTGTATTTGCACAGTTTCCTTACATTTCTCTCTTTTGTATACGTATCTTTTTCCTTTAGTACAGTTTACATTACTGATAAGTAGAAATTCTGGCTGGCCCACAGTAAAAAGACTCTCAGGGTTGCATACGAATGTCATGTATGTACTATAGAACATTACAGCACAGTACAAGCACTTAGCCCTTGATGTTGTGCTAATTTACTCAACAATCTAAACCTTCCCTACTATACACCCATAACCCTCTATTTTTTTTGCAATAACTTTGACCTTGAACTAATAAAGGCTCTCAGGTCTTGCTAACATTTTGGCATGGGTAGAGACATGGTTCAATGTTTTACAAAAACATGGATTTGGAATACAAGTTCCATTCAGGTTGGTAGACAAATAGAATAGTTGCATTAAGACATAGTCTTTGGACCATGATCTTTAAGACATGATCTTCAGTCCCAAATGCTGACATGATCAATAATATTTTAAAAGTGAATCGTTATCAAGTAATTAAAAACATTTTGCAGGTTCAATCAACCTTTGAAGTGATTGAACTTTTGCATAAACACACAGAAGACGCTTTTAATTTCTGTGGGAGATTTTCATTTTCTCTAACTTAATTATTGAAAGCTAACACACTAAATTACAAAATACGGAGAGATAATATTTCAACAATACAGCAGGGATGCACAATCGGCTATTTTATCTGGTCCACTGCAATTTTAATTTTCCACAGAGCAATGCTGCCTGTAAAAATCCTAAAGTATGAAATGATAAAGGTAGTAAACCATAAACTATTCTTTGTCTATTTGATGACTGCAAAATTTTTAAAAAAGTTTTATTATCAGATCACATCTATGGCTTTGGAGAAATTGCATTGCGCTTCTGGTGAAATGTAAATGTATTTAGGTTCCCAGTTGTGTGTTGTTGCATTTCAGTTTCCAAGCAACTTTCTGGGAGTGATGACAATGGCATTAATCACAAAGATGTGCATTGCAGAAGGATTAGAATTGATTACATTAGTCTGAGATTTATTGATTTTGAAAATATTGTTAATTGGGTAATAATGATTGAGTTTTTAAAGTGCAAGTGTATCCTAATTAGCTGAAAGGTCAATTCTCACTGAAGTAACCACATGTTTTTTGTGCAATTGGAAAATGCATGATCAACTCTGTTTTTAGTAATTATAAAATGTCATAAAACATTCTTCTTTATAAGATTAATTTACATGTTAACTCTTGCATTGCAATAAAGTAAGTAGCTTTCAGCTTGCTACATTGGCCCAGCTGATCTACAAACAAGGAATTGTCTAACTGTTGCAATGTAATAGTGAAGATTAAATTTTTCAACAGCTGTGAATTTCACATGCAGACTAATTAGAGTTCAAAAACAAACCCCTTTTCCATGGGCACACTGTCCCAGAAATTAATGGGGAATTAACTGGGACAGGGTCCAGTGAAAAAAGAAAACAGTCAGCAAGCTGGCATCAAAAGACGTCATTTCACGCCAGGGACTGACGGCCTCTACCCCTACTCATATCCCTGGCGTCAGCTTACGCTGACGTGCTGATTAAACCAGTGGAAAAAGGACAGCAGAAAGTCACTCGTTTCCAGTTGAAAGTAGATTCTCTGATCCCTGGGAATGAGTTGTGTCCAGTGGAAAAGCAATCATTGTCCCAGTTAAAGGCGGTCCAGTGGAAACACCACAAATGGCTTCCTATCCTGGGCTACTGCATGGCCAATTAACTGGGATGCTAGTGGAAAAAGGGCTATAGATTCTCATCATTCAGATAGATTAGAGGTGCAGAGTTGCAGGTGAGATTCCTGCATGGCATCAGAAAACGAATTCACAAATTCGGAAGATGAAAAATTAACTATATTGTTTGCATTATTTGTCAGTTTTGATAGTTAAGTAAAAACAACCATCTGCTAATAACTGTTCAAGTGTATGAATTGCATGATGTAAATGAATAGAATTGATTGTTGAATGCTAATGGCACTTCTTAGTGCAAATAATGCAAAATATATCACACGCTTACTTATGTGTGATATGACTGCACAAGAAAGTCGCTGAGATGACATCAATCACTGTGCTGTGCAGACTTGGCATTGTAGATGTAATAAGAGAGCTTGCAATTGTGATGAAGAAACAGTA
Organism: Narcine bancroftii; assembly: GCF_036971445.1. Classification (NCBI taxonomy): domain Eukaryota; kingdom Metazoa; phylum Chordata; class Chondrichthyes; order Torpediniformes; family Narcinidae; genus Narcine; species Narcine bancroftii. Next base: position 51,561,594 of record NC_091470.1, on the reverse strand, counting down.
TGTGTAACAACCAAGAACAAAAATGAAGGTCAACTTAGATGTTGATTAAAGGATTGTCCCTTCCATGGCCACTGTGGAAACGATCATGACAGATAACAACTTCCAATTCCCAGTGAAGTGAGGAGACAAGGGAAATATCAGATAGGAATCCCTTACCCATCCTGATATTTCCCTTGTCACACAGTGTGCAATAAGTTCTCCATTGAGAATGGTTGCTTTTAGAACTCTCCCTTGGTAGATTATGCAGCTGAGTTTACACAGGTAAATGATTCCATCAATTATATATGGTTATCATGTGAATGTGTACCAAAGGACCACTATGTGTGTCATTCATGAACACAGATTTTTGTATACTGTATGCATAGCACAGTCCCTTTGCAACACTGGAAGAAAGTGGAAAGGCTATCTGTTGAGCATAAATTTACTACAGGTTTCTATATCTCTTTCAATCCCTAATCTCCATTTCTGGACATGCAATATTACATTTATTTAAATGGATTGAAACAGTTAGTGTAACTTAACCTCCACAAATATACAGTAAATTATATCCATGTATAAATGCACTAAAAGAGTTTTGGCTGGAAAATAGTTTAAAATGCTTATTAATTTCTTCATTCATTTTTGGGAAATATAGCATCTGCAATCTTCTGGTTCGTTGCCTGACCCTTTGTGGCCAATAGACTCTTGTTTTATTACAAATCGCAGGTGTCTGTCTTGCAATCATTCTGTGTCTGCCAACAAAATCTGAAGTGAATAAAGCATTGGGTGGAAAACCTTCCAAGGGAGCCCTTGCATAGCAGTTGAGGGCATGAATAAGTCAACAAGTAAAATACAAATATGAGACACAAAATTTGCAACTAACAGAGTGTGAAAATTAATAGAACAATATTTATGTTCTGCTGTTGCTGAGGGTAGAATTGTGGCTGGTGCTGAAAGGAAGAGGGTGTAAACTGAAAGCAGTTTTGAAGGGACATCTTTGCTGACTGATTACTGAGAGGTCACATACATTTTGTATGAGTTTAAAGAACACAAACTATTGATTCAAAATTCAAGATTCCTTTATTATCACGTATCAGTACAGAAATGTAATATCACACAAAATTGCCTTCTGTCTGCCATAAGGCAGATAAAGAGTCGCCATTAGTGTTGTTGGCACCCCTTACAGTAAAAGAGAAAGAGAAGCAAATAAGAGCCTTTTCAGAGTCACTGAGCATCCTTGAATTTGCCTCCAGTGCTCCCGCAGCCTCTGCAACTGCACAGACCCCTGTTCGATCCATGGGGAATCCAAGCTCCAGGTCCAAACTGCTGACACCATCAGGACGAATTCAGTGCCTGACACCCCATCTTGCCCTCAGCACCCTCTCAAATCCTGGTTATGATACCTGGTTCCCATGAGCCAGTCTCCAGCAGCCTGCAGCTTAACCAATGAGCCCCTTGCTGATCTGCCATCACGGTCACTGTCCTGTAGCGTTGTCTCCTCTGCTTTTCCTTCATAGTGGAGTATGTTCTTTCCATTTCTGGTGTGCTGTGCTAGTCCCCTGCTCCTTGGAGTCTGCAAACCCTGGAGTCTCCCGCCGAACATAGGCATCGTCACCTTGGGTGGTTTCAGGATTTTAAATAAAAAAAACTACCAGCTCCTTTAACAGGTCATTAAAAACCTGTTCAGAGCCATCAGTATTATGTGGCTGAAGCCTTCAGAGCAGTTCTGCCTGTTCCTCGTTCTCCTAGGTCTGCACCAGTGACAGTGCTGTTGTTACAGCAGCTCGGGCATCTTTCCTGTAGATGCCATGTAGTATGCATATTTATCATCTGTCGACATTAACAAACATTAAAAATCTTTTTTTGTGAATTAAGACAAAGCTTTTTTTTAGATTTCTTCATTCTAGTTTAGGGTACTTGAACTACAGAATTTATTTGATCTTTAAATACTTCCTTAAATTTGTTTGAGAATGAAAACTTAATTTAAAAATAATCTGTCTCAAAATTTTTTTAAAAAGGCAGCAGAGGTCCAAATAGAAGTAAAAAACACAATGGTTGGCACAAAACAACAGGTGACATGGAGGTGATCCATGACATGTATCACAAGCAAACCCAGATTCAATCTTCACCTCCGATTCTGTGTGGAGTCCACACATTTTTCCTGTGAGAGTCTGCATTATCTTGGGTGTTTTGTTTTTCGCCCATATTCAAATGAAGTGGTGCTTGGTTGGTTAATCGGCAAGTCCAGGAGTGTAATAAAAGAATTAGGGAAGAGTTAAGGGGCATGTGCGAAATAAATTTCAAGGAAGTAAATGGGAATTTATGGGATTGCTTTGAAAACTCAATATGTAAATAGTCTCTTTCTATGACATAAAGAAAATGTTCATGAAAGAACTTTAAACAGGTCCTGAAACCAGCAACACCACAATTGGGTACAAACAAAACAACTATAATGAGAAATGGTTTCTCAATTTATCCTATATTATACACTGAAGATTTTTTTGAACAGATTCTATGCTTGTTCCTAAATTAAGATGTAAAAATTAACTTTTTTTCTCGTTTCATTTCCAGTATCAAACATACCATGTCTAAATGTTATACCCTGAGGTACTTGTCTCACACTAAAACCTGAGCAAATGTGGTGTTGATAATTTTCAATGGTCTGCTGCCGTAGATCAATATTAGAACTTAACTTCCACTTTAGCAGATGAGATGTGACTTGGAGTCACAGCTTAAAATGAAAGAAACCTTTAAAATTGCCCCAAGGCATCACATTAGTTGTAGAACATTAGGCTTTAGTGCTCAGGATTTAAGATAGATTCTCAGCTTTGAATGTATTTTAAACTCAGTCAGTATCAGACAAGAAAATTCATAAGTCATGGAGTTAGCTACATATTTACATGGAGTGAAAGTATTACATTTTATATTGGGGAGGGGGAAGACAAATCAAATCCCACTAATTAGTCATTAAAAACCTGCAATTATGGAAAATGTTGGCATCTTTAGGTCAAAAGCAATAACGAACAAGAAAAACACACAAATTAAAAGATGAGATCAAGAAACGATTTCATAGGAGCATCTAAAACAAAGTTTTAATATTCATGATTCATGTGATTTCAAAATCAGTCCACATTTTTTTCATTTTTAAACAATCATATGGACCCAGGACAATGCAGTTCCACAGGATGTCAGAAACCTTTAGGAATACAATTAAAGGTGTCAAATCACAGTGATTTGCTGCACAAATCCAAGTGACAATTTAAATGCTATTTTAAAGAGCTTCAGTGGACTACTGCGTTAGTGGAAGCAACACTGTTCTTACCTCCTCTATGTGTCCCTTGATTCCCTTTTGCCAGACATTTTGAACAATGGAGACGTATTTCTTGTCTGTGACATAACAGTTTGCCAGCAAGATATTGCTTAATTTTGTTCCACTTTTCATTGCCTCAAGAATTTTCTGGACATGGCTTAGAGAAAGTACAGCTTCAGGCTTGGCACCTCCTTTGATAAGCTGCATGGTGCATGGAACCAAACCAATCTGACCTGCACAAAATATCTCATCTCCAATCTAAGAGGATAAATAAAACTAATTAATTATATGCAAAATCCTATCATGAAGAACAAGACACTTTAAAATACAGAGGTAAATACATCACAAAGATTTATATTAAAAATTGTAGGGTAGATATTAGTTTTCTAATGTATACAATATACACATAATATTTAATCATTCTATTCAATTTATGAAATTTGGTTCCAGAGACAAAATTTCAGAAAAAAAGTTTAATATATATTAATATATATTAATACATTCCCAATTTGGAACATACATTCCACAATGAAACTCTGTTCCTGTATTTATATACACATTGCATGAATGCCATTTAATATATCACTCTTGTCCACGTGGTGGAAAAGTTAAGGCAAAGAAGCCATATCCATGGTGCAGATATTTACTTTCAACAGTCTAAGTGAAGCTTCATATGGATCTGCATCTAAATATTTTAGCAATGAAAATGTAATATTTATTAAACATAATCTATTCTGACCTCTTAAGAATACAACTTTTATTATTAAAAAATACACAGAAAGAAACATTAATTATGACAGATAAAATATTTTTTGCACATTAAAGTGCTAAGTTATGTTCATTCAAATGTGACCCTAATTAAACAAGAGACAGATATCTATTTTTTAATGTTCTGTCATTTAGTTTTCTTGCTAAATAAATGTGCAAGTCATTTTCTTGAGGCTAATTTTTCCAACATTAAAACTAGATTAAGATAAGGATAGTTTTAAACCAACATTGTACATTATATAGTTAAGAAATGTAGTCACCTTTTCACAATTGCCTCATCCCAAGCAAAATGGCCCTTACTGGAGGACCATGCTATTTCCAGATAGACATTAGTAACAGATTGCCAAATATTGTACTTTAAATGTAAGGAGTGTGTGAGTGTGTGCGTCCAATTACATTGCTTGCCATTCACAACTAATGCCCTCATATCTACTGGGTCTCTTTAGGCCAATCATGTCCTTCAGTCATTCAGCTCAAGATTGACCTAGGGGTCAATCCTCGGTAGCCCATGGCCAGGAAAATCATAATGAAAAGTGGCATCCTGTCTTGATATTGTATAGAGCAATTCCATTTTCATCTAAATGTGGGTCATCCTTTTATATGGGGTATCAGGCAAACCTCTTCTTCGTCCCAACCCCTTCTCCCCACAAATTAATATTACACAGAATGAATTTAATGCAATCAAATTGGAAGAGAGAGCAATTGATATAAATTCTAAAATTGATGGGCAAATTGGAGGAAGGTAAAGCTGTTTGAATTAATTCCAAGAAAAGCAATTAAAAAAAGATGAAGGTCATTCAGATGAGTGTGCCTAACCCAACATTCATAGAGAATGTGGCTGATCTACTCCAGCAAGATTTTCTTTGACCCCGAGATCCAGGATGGTGGCAAGGATCTTGTGGGGTGACCCAGGAGCTCCCCGAGGAAAGGAGAATAAAGTATAGATACAAGAAGATCACCTAAATTAAAAAGACTTCAAAAAGAAGGAAGACAACCAAGAATATGAATAGAATAAAGAGTGAGAAGAGAAAGAAAAAAGATGGGAGAAAGAACAAAGAGACAGGGCAGGGGCAATCAAAGAAAGGCTGGAAAACCTGACAAAAGGGGTATCTGAAATGAAAGAGAGAATTGATAAAGAGGAAGAAAGATTGGATAAGTGAGAGTGAAATGGATTCATGGGAAAGGGATAGGGTAAAGATGTGGGAGAATCTAGATACCTTAGAAAACATCAACAGGACAAATACAGTTAAAATTGTGGGATGAAGGAGGGTAAGGAGGAAAGAGACATGGTGGAGTTCCTGAAAAAGTGGATCTCAGATACACTGGGGATGGAACAAATTAAAAAGAATCAAAGAATAGAATGTGCCCACTGGTCTCTTCCGCCCGCCCCCCCCCCACCCCCCTCCACCACCCAGGGCCAAACCAACAGCCATGCTCTATCTTGGTAAGACTCCTTCGCTACCAGGATAGAAAAAGGATCTTATGGGTGGCAGCAGTGGGTGCGAATGCTATGTGGGGGTTCCGGTGGAATATGAGGGGGAGAAGGTTTTATTCCACCCAGACATAAGCGTGGCACTATTGAAACACAGGAGGGAATTTGACCTGGTTAAAAAGAGCCTTAAACAAAAAGGAATCGAGTTTACCCTCCTTCACCCAGCAATGCTGAAGATAGTGAGGGCGGGAGGGGAAAGAAAGTTTTTTAAGAATCCAAGAGAGGCAATGGATTTTGTAAGAACCCTGTCACCGCTTCAGGATTAAATGTAAATAAGATGGAAAGAGGAAATCAGGGAAAGATGGTCTGTAAATATTGTATTTGAGAGGAATACGAGGGGGACATGTGAGCTTTTTTCATGTTGTTTAGAGATGAATATATATTAGAAGTAAGAATGAATACGGGGAGCTCAAGGAAAGGGAGATAAGTGGCAGATGAGTACATTAGGCACATCTCAAAATGACAGGGGGATTGTCACCAATAGCTTGGTTATTGGTGCCCAGGGGGGAGGTAAAGATAAACTGGGAGGGAGAAAAAGATGGGGGGGGGAATATATGGGTTGTTTTTTGTTTTGGTATCAGGGTAATTTAATTGACGGTATTTTCAGTTGTACGATGGTGGGGTGGGGGTAGCAGATAAATACAGACTCTATGTTACAGGAATGATAAAAAAAAGATTATAATGTTTGTTTGACAAGTCTATGAAAATTAAAATATAAAAAAACATTTCCTTTGACCCCAACACTGCAATATCTAAAAATCTACTATTTGACTTTTAAATATATCAGCAACAGTTTCTGTTGCCAAAGTGAGCAGAGAAAGTCAAAGATTTACCACCCACTAGGAAAAAAATTAATTAAATACAAAAGCGTTGACTTAAATCTGTGATTTAAGAAATGTTAATGCAATGTCAGGAGACAAACATAAGAAATTCACGAATAAGTGTGTGATGAAACTAAGGAGAAACATTTTGAGCCTGATGTTAGAATGTGGAGCCCATCATGACAAGGTGTGGTGAGGTAAAGAAGCTTTCAAAAGAGATTCATATAAGAAAGGAACAGAGGATATTTTGATGCCTTAATTGGAGGAGTAGAAGATGGTCATGTGGAGCACCAATATTACACGGAATTGCTGGGCCACACACTATGTTTCAATGTTGTAAATACTTGCAATAATATATGTAAAAGATGGGCTGACTCACACAGGGAAACTCTGACACTTCACTTAAGCTTTATGTTGTTGGCTATGGTTCACTGGTGATTTCCTGTCCAGGAACTGATGGCAGAAGTAGAGTTTGAACTGAAAGCAATTCTCCAGCATTTTAAGTTTGGGAGACTAAGATCAGATCTGATACAGAAAAAAAAACCTCTCTCTTCATTTGAATATAGGCAGGGTTAGTGAGCTGGGTAATAGGTAATTCACATATTTTCAATTAAGTTTTGTTCAGTTTCATTTTTTTAATTCTTTAATATCACTTTTTTGGAAAAGTAACAGTTTTAAAATGGTTCTGCAAGTCAGAGACATTAGAAACTATTTGATATAGTTCAGCATTCTACAATTTGTCAGGCAGTTAAGGCAGGAATCAGCTATATTATTTTCATTGGGAGGGTTCTATCTGCAAACTGTGTAAGGTCTTGCTGCCCCTTGGGCTTCTTTTCATAGAAAGGTTGATTGGGAGAGATGGCTTGCAGGTGAAGGGACATAACTCTGGCAAGTGAGATCAGGAGAATTTAGAGACCATGTTGCTGTCACAGTGAAGGGCAAATTCTGGCAGGACAAGGGGATCTTAGTTGACAAGAGATTTGTGTGTTTGGTTAGAAAGAAGATGTATGTCAAGTATAGGCAACCAAGATCAAACAAGCATCTTGATTTGATTAAAGGATGTATGAGGACAGTTAAGAAGAAAATTGAATGACAAAAAAAGGGGCACGAGTGCATCTGGTGTGTAGATTAAGCAAAATCCTAAAAGATTTAAATTAATGGCATTGCCAGGTAGAGAGTAAATCCCCAAAGGATCAGTGTGGTAACCAATGGGTGATGCCATGGGAAATAGGCAAGCTCTTAAATGAATGATTCTAGTCTATATTTGGAAAAGGACATGGAACCTCGCGTTCAAGGAAGAGAATGATATCCTGGAACATATCAACATGAAGAAAGAAAAGATGTGCAGGTCGTGAAATGCATAAAGGTGGATGGTTCCCTGGGGCCTTTGTAGAAATTTTTGTGTCTTCATTCATCACTATCAACAAGGTCATTCCTTTATTTAAGGGCAGCTGGAATAGGCCAGTGAGCATTACATCAAAATGGGGAAAGTTATTAGAAGAAATTCTGAGATGGAATTTATTTGTGCTGGGAAAGACAAAGACTGATTAGGAACAGTCAGCTTGACTTTCTGGGCAGGAACTTGTGTCTCACAAATTTGACTGAGGTTTTTGAAGAGGTGACCAAGTGGATTGACAAGGTCAAGGCAATACAGGTTATCTAAGTGGACTTTAGCAAGACCTTTAGCAAGATTTCACACAGTCGGCTGGTCTGGAAGGTTACAATATATGGAGATTCAGGGCAACAGAGCAAGTTGGAGACATAATTGGTTTGGTGGTAGGAGGCAGAGGGAGGTAGTGAAGAAATGTTTTTCAGATTAGAGATCTGTGGCCAGTGATGTGCTGCAGATATTCGAACTTTCCCTCTGTTGTCATCTATATTAATGCTTAGGATAAGAATATAGGAGCATGATTACTAAATTTGTAGAATACACCAAAATTGCTAGTATAGTGGATGAGAAGAAGTTTGCCTAAGGCTATAGCAGGATTTTGATCCAGAGAAAATTGGCAAGGCAATACCAGATGGAATTTAATCAGACAAGTCCAAAGTAATTCATTTTGAGAAATTAAACTAGGGCTGGGCATGTACAGTAAATAGCAGCCTCTGAGGCACATTATTGAACAGAGACCAAGGAGTATAATTACATAGATGGACAAGGTGATGCGGAAGGCACATGGAATGCTTGCCTTCATCATCTGAGGCACTGAGTATACGGTTTGTAACATTATGTTCGTTACTCAAAATGTTGGTTGGGCCACACATGGGGTATTGCATCCAGTTTTGGTCACCATACTACAGAAAAGATGTGTGTAAACTGGAGATGATGTCTGGAATGGAGGGCTTGAGTAACAAGATAATATTGAATACACTGGGTCTGTTTTCCTTGGAGTGAAGGAAGTAGCAAAGTGACATAATAGAGGTACATAAAATTAATTATATCAAAGAAAGAGTAGTTGGCATCTGGAATGAGGTGGTGGAGAAGGGAACTGTAATGTAACATAAGAAGCATACTGACAGGAACTTGAATGAGCAGGAGAGGGATGATTATGGAATTAATGCAGGCAAATAAGATTGATATAGATGAGCAAGATGGAACGGGCCAAAGCGCCTGCTTCTATTCTGCACAACTATAATTCTATGGCACAAATGGACGGCGGTAAATTCACAGAAGCAAAATGTGTCCTTATCACTCTCTCAGGTGCAGAGCAATGTTCTCTCTAATTTTTATAGTGAATGTGCGCAAAAATCTTATGTTGTGCAAATATTTTTTCCTGTGACAAAAGTATGTGCATAATGAATGCTTGTGCAAATGAAAATTTGAAATTGTTTCAAGATCATTTTGGCACATCCTCCCTCTCATGGCTAACAAAACTGTATTGGCATGTTTTAATACAAGAATGATTACAATTCTATGAAGTAACGTATTTAGTTAAGATTTTATTTAACTAACCTTTTATGCACACATTTACTCTCTTTGTGCACTGGTTGCAAACAGCTTGGAGGGAACAGCAGTGCAGAGAGCACCATTAAAAGCAAGCTCTGGCTTGACAGATCTGAAGTGCAGACAGGTTCTTTACTCACATAACCTGGACTCAGATCTGGTGCTCAATTACCTGATGACTATCTTGCTTGTCTGATAGATTTTGGCAAGCAACATAATTTCTAGTTTGCTTGACCCCACAGCGTGAAAATGACAATCTCAATTATAAGAGCTATATGGTAGTGATCCAGCAAATTGACATGCCCTTCAAAGACTGATCTACATTATTGTGAAGTAGATGGCACTTCATAATGGATCGAACTTTTGCGTGAGAAACATGGGAATTAAACATGTTTATCTTGGATGATTTTCTGCTTGACTTATTATTTATATATATATCATATATATGAAAATATTTTCAGTCAGCACATCAGACAACATTCAATGAGAAAGTTTGAGATAAAAGTAAGTGCTGGAGGAACCTCAGCAGGTCAAACAGTATCTATGGGGTGGAGAGGAAGAATAGTTCGCTCATGTGTCCTTGGAACTTTCTCATTAAATGGCAGTGATAACAGTGGAAGCAAAGAGAGCTCTTTAGTACACTAATCATAAACTACTCTGGCACCACAAAAATCATGCCTGCACTATTGTAACACCAGTTTTTTTGTATGCACTACGGTGACTGAATATTTATTTCTATCTATCTTTTGTATTTTATTATCTTTATTAACTTAAAGTGGACTATTGGAGTTTGCCTGCAGCAAGAATGAATTTCTGTACATACGTACATCAACATATTTTTAAGGCAGGGTTAGATGGGCTTGAGATACGCAAGGAACTAAAAGGTTACCAGGGCTGGTGGAAATGTTGAGTTACAACCAGATCAGCCATGGTCTTGTTGAATAGTAGAGATGGCTCAAGGAGTAGGCAAGTTCCCAACTTATTTCTACTTCTGTTCCTACATTTAAATTACATGTTTGCACATATTTCAGCTGCAGTCAACACGTGGAAGAATATTTTCTTCCTGTTCCCTTCTTCTATCTAACTTTATTCTCCATTACAGGCTCCCTTCTCCAACATTCACAATATAAACCACATATGTGTTGAAGTACATGAAGACTCTCAGATTTCAGTGATTTGCTCTGAGCACGGAAATATTACTTTAATTTCAAATAGCTTGCCAATTCCAAAACATAACTTTGAACTAGAAAAACATATTCAGTATTTGGTGATCGGTTCCCATCTTGATATTTGAAATATTGCTGCATTAAAAAAAATGTCCTCTCCTAGAATTAGATGTTTTAAACACCTGTTTTTCAAGGGTAAAGCTTCAATCAGTAACAAATTAAAATGTATCTTATTAATGCTGCAAGCTGTTTGAGTTATCCCCCCGCTATCCCAATAGGTCACAGGTTCAGATAAGACCCATTGACCTGTTGACCTGTCAGTCAAATACTTGCTTACAAGATGCTGCCAATATAAATAACCACAAGTGACAATGTGCTAATTGCTGGCCTCTGCAAAGCCATGTAACCTTCCGACCTTAGGGTAGACCTCAATGGCTGGATCAATTAGAACCGCAGGCAAAGGACCCATGCTGATATACAGATAGAAAGTCTTATTATAACAAGATTAGGGATGCTAAATTTGTATCTTCATTGGTAAATAATCCTAGCTTTTCAGGTTCAATTAGTATGTTATTGGCTGCAAATACGATCATTTATTTTAATTTTTCTCATTACATTAAGGAAATCTGAAACAGAATAAACAGTGATCAAGATTACAGTTCACAATCACACGGAATGCCCGTGAGCCATAAACTCAATGTGTGTTGTGAATGACTACTCCATTCAAAAGACTAAATTTAGTAAATGAAATGCAAACTAAAATGATCTTAATTCAATAGCTTCAGATCCTAAAATTAATAATTAGTATAATTATACAACCAGTTTCTAAAGCTCTTGGGTAATATGTTTTTAATGAGGCTACTGTGGTTGGAGCTTGTGAAAATCAAATTATGTTTTTCATTAAAAAGCCTCAATTTTTAAATGCTGCCATCCATTTAGCATTCAGAGACTTTTTTTCATTAACTCAGAGGTTTACCTGCAAAGCAAAAATAACTTCTAATTTTATGTTAATCAAGGTAAACCCTCATCTATTTTGACCAAACATTTATTAAAGTAAATAATCTGATACCATCTTACTTTATAATGCATTTGTAAATAAATGGATGAAAAGTTTATTTGTGCAGGATTCTTGAGCTGCACTCTATAGAATTGGACTATAGAACTAGAAACCCAGTGTTTATATGTTGATTGTTATTGACAATACAATTTCACTTTGCCAGAAGTGAAATGATGTGAATGCAAGGTCAATAGGCCAGCGGGAACCTTGATGTGTAACAAGACCAATGCCTATCTTCTTAATCAATGAGTGTCAAGGATGTGAGCAAAGAAATGGGGGAAGGAGGAAGGAAGGGAGAGAAAGAAAGAAAGGATGAAGGAAGATAGAAATAGAGGAGGCAGAACAGAAAGGGAAATGAAGGACAAAAAATAAAAATACCTATAAACTACAAGAACATTTTCTGCCTACAGAAATGTGATGCTCTTTGGGTAAGGGAAGTAAATCTAGAAGGGATGGGATAGTAAGGGTGGCTTCATATTCACATTTTCATCACCTATCAATGAAAAATAGTGACGAGAACCTGGAAAAAATAACACATTCAAAGGAAGCCAGTGACAAATTTTGGAGTAAAAATATACATATAAAAGCAAAAATCCAGAAATGATCATCAGTAATGGCTCTACAGAAATCACGTGAAGTAGCCAATAAGCCTATGTTCCCAACCCATGAATAAGTGGTGACTTTGAAAGTAATTGAAGGATGTAAAGTGTTAATTGCTTTAATAAGTTATGGCAAATTAAAAGTAATCGTTGAAAATTGCTATCTCAGCAATTTTTCTATATCAAATAATTTCTTCTCCTCGAACATGTTTTTTTTGTGGATATTGCCTTTGAGTCTGGGTCCAGAAAAAATATGCTTTAATTTAGTATGTTATCTGGATTGCCATTATTCACATCTGGGCTTGGGTTTAAGCCATCAGATAATCTTCCAGTTTCTTATGGTTAAATCCAGAGCAGAGGACTGCCCACCATCATATTTAAAATTAGACTGCATAGGTTCCATCACAAAACCTGAAAATAGATGGGCAAAGAAAAGGAGGATGGTTTAAAGGCAATTCGAAGCTGTGGGCCAATACTGAAAAATAAGGGAAACATGAAAAACAATAAAAATCAAGTTTTTACAGCATTTCACTACATCAATGTTATTCCAAACAGCTAACAGTGAATGGGATGAATACAACTATTAATTTTTAAAAATATAACAAAGTTACACATCTTTTCAAGATGCAACACAAATAGCTTGCAATCAATAAAACTGTTTGTGTAATGTTACAGAATTCTGGAAAGAAGATTTAGAAGGAATCATTACACAAAAGAAACTTAGCGAGTTACGCATAATCTATAGGAAGCTAAAGGTTACCAACGTTTCAGGCCTGAGCCCTTCGTCAAAGTATGAAGGAATCCAATGTTTTAAAGACAATAAAAACTGTATTAACAAGTCTTTGGGGTTAGCTTTTAACAGCCTTTTCTTTAAAAGGCTATTTGTTATTATTATAACCTAATGCTTTTCTAAAGTTCAAAAGAAACATTGTGACTTTGATTTTGGAACTTCTGTCCAGCCGTCCGTCCCTCGCATATTGGTTGAAAGTCCATTTATTGCTGACACCTGTGCTCATTGATGTTCCACTATGTCCCAATTCTAATGCATTTATTTGTCATTTTTCTGAACAGTATGAATTTGTGGTGGTCTGAAATGACTGGCTGGGTGAGGACATGTCATTTATTGCATACATTCAAATGCAACCAAATTTCGTACGAGTTAAACAGTTGGAATTATACGATTCACCTTCTCCAAGTATAAATGATAAGCAACCTGAAACTCCATGTTGGTACATTGGGATCCATGCTTGGCCATGATGTGGTAAGTAAAATGGCATATTGTGATTTTACAATGAACTAGCAGGTACACCATGACTATCAGCACCCCCCCACATCTCCATCGGGCACACAAAACTCAAAATGGTCAACCAGTTTACCTATCTCGGCTGCACCATATCATCAGATGCAAGGATCGACAACGAGATAGACAACAGACTCGCCAAGGCAAATAGCGCCTTTGGAAGACTACTCAAAAGAGTCTGGAAAAACAAACAACTGAAAAACCTCACAAAGATTAGCGTATACAGAGCCGTTGTCATACCCACACTCCTGTTCGGCTCCGAATCATGGGTCCTTTACCGGCATCACCTACGGCTCCTAGAACGATTCCACCAGCATTGTCTCCGCTCCATCCTCAACATTCATTGGAGCGACTTCATCTCCAAACATCGAAGTACTCGAGATGGCAGAGGCCGACAGCATCGAATCCACGCTGCTGAAGATCCGACTGCGCTGGGTAGGTCACGTCTCCAGAATGGAGGACCATCGCCTTCCCAAGATCGTGTTCTATGGCGAGCTCTCCACTGGCCACCGAGTCAGAGGTGCACCAAAGATTAGGTACAAGGACTGCCTAAAGAAATCTCTTGGTGCCTGCCACATTGACCACTGCCAGTGGGCTGATATCACCTCAAACCGTGCATCTTGGCGCCTCTCAGTTCAGAGGGCAGCAACCTCCTTTGAAGAAGACCACAGAGCCCACCTCACTGACAAAAGACAAAGGAGGAAAAACTCAACACCCAACCCCAACCAACCAATTTTCCCTTGCAACCGCTGCAACCGTGTCTGCCTGTCCCGCATCGGACTTGTCAGCCACAAACGAGCCTGCAGCTGACGTGGACTTTACCCCTCGATAAATCTTTGTACACGAAGCCAAGCCAAAGAAGAAGAAGAGCAGGTACACTGCTTAGATCCAAAGTCAAAGAGATATTATTGATTTTGATTTGAGAATTCTTACAAATTCAGCAATAAGATTATTCAAACTTAAATCTGGAGGCTGAGGAACTTGTACCAGCTGGGGCTATGCAAAACTTCCCTCTACAGAGACCATCTTTACAAATAAACTTCACTGTATGGCTGAACTGTGCATTAAGACAGATAGCTGAGATTCATTTATCAAAATAACCTGGAGATATCTGCAAAGAAATGAGGGGTGGCTCCCAGCAAACAGAAATTTAGCAAAGGATTAATAAACTTCAGAGAAGGATGGGAAGAAGATTATTGTCAAGAAAAGAATGACTCAAAGAAAATCAAAAATGGGGAACTGCTTGTAAAAGTCATCATCCACTAAAGATTATAGTTGATTATGAAGGTCCATGAAGCATTAAAAAAAGAGACTGCAATTAGCAATAATCCTTCAGCCTATTTTAGAAATCAAATACTGTCTGATTTGCAAATATGGAAAAAACATGAATGATGAAATTTAACACTGTTTCATTTGCAAAGTTATTGAAGGATCCAGACAAACTGGAAATAAAAATGCAGCCAATGTATTGTTTGAGTTTCTCTTCATTCACAGATTATTCTGCATACCAAACACCAATATGATTGATGCTGGAGCTGCTCCAATTTCTAATGTGAAACATAAAATTACATAGGATTCTACAGAAGTTTCTTATGAATGATCAATTACGAGTTCCCTAATTAACAAAATAATTAGCATTTCAATGGTGCCTTTCACAAACTCTTTACATCACAGTGTGTTTTAAAACTCGAAATCAATTTGCAACATTGCCATTTTATTCATATCTCCCTTGTTCGAACTGGAAGAAACTGAAATTGGTCTGTTATGTCTGAATAACTGAATTTTCCCCGTAAGTTTCCAGTGATATGGTTGGTTAATTGGATACCGTAAATAACCCTTGAAATAAGTAAAGCAGTGAAATAATCAAAAATGGAATTGATGGACAAGTGAAAGAAAGAGCAAGTTGAAAAGTGATCTGGATATAAGGAAAATGGGAATGCTCTGTCAGCACAGACGTGATGGACAATTGACCTCCTTCTGGATCATACTAAGTAACAACTATGAAAAAGAAATATGAAATGTAAAAGAAACTGATATATTAAAATGTACTCTCTCTTACCCAGTTAGCTTAAATGTATAAAGCTGAAAACCCAGTCTTCATGTAAAACTCGTGTTAACCATGTACCAGAATGCTGAAGAAAATAAGTCATATTTTATTTTGCTGGTCAATAGGAGCTCTGCAAATGTTATTTCATGCAGCATTTGTTATTGCAAATCATCTTGCCAACAAAAGTTGCATCTTAATTAAAAATATTATTGAGCCTAATGGTTACTTCACTAAAACTGAAATGCTTGAAAATAAACTTACAATCCCAAATTTATTTTAACAAAGAAAATATTGTCTCTTACATATAACAAATATAATTTCAGAATAACAGCGCATGATTTCCACTCATTTTTAAAAAATACAAATCAAAACTGGACATGAAACATCAACAACAGATTTTTTTTTCAAATAAAGAAGTCCATTTCAAAGTACTGTCATGTAGAATTGTGCTTTCAGATTGAAGAAGCCACATTATAACATGAGTATTATAAACTTGCACTTTCTCACAAAAATAAAGGCCATGATTCTCTGTATTTTCAATAGCAGTTTCTTTTATTAAAGGCAATTATTCAGGATTTCCTTGCATTTTCAGTAGTGCAGTACAATGTCCTTTTTTAAGTGGATGTAGAAGAAACCTGTTTCCCATGATACTGTGCCTGTGCGTCAAGTTCGGCTGTCAACTTTGATGCATTTTTCAGAGCACAGTACACGCTTAAATTACTATGACTGTAAACCATAAATGAGAACCCAGTGCTTTGAAACCATCGGATCAATCAGAAGATCATTTACTTGGAAGGGTTATTTGGTAAAGTGAGAGCTGTACATCAACTATCTGCAACTGAGGGCTGAGGCAGCAAAACGACAACAACAAATTGTCATTGGCATTCCATTTATGAACCTTCAGACACCATCAGAGTTCTGTTCGGCGGGAAACCAGATAAGGTCAGACTTTCCCTGAATATTTCTTATCAAGCTACCATCAAAAGAAGTTATGATTTGAATAAAAAGGCTATCACTCCTTAATTTCAATATCAAAGCGATCCACTGTGAACTCCCATTGCAGAAAAAAATCTCCCCAAGCTGCATCAGGCTTAATAATCTATTATTTAGGATTTATTTTAGGTTGATTGGAATAAAAAAAAGCTGTGCTACTGAAAAACCACAAATGAAATAGCATGAAGAAAAGAATGACATTAACATACTATTAACAGTTCAAAAGAATGGTATGACACACCAATCAAATTTGTTAATTGACTGTCAGTGATCTGTCCTTAAAAATGCAACATGACTGCATAATGCAGCTCTAAATCTGACAGGAAGACAGTTACATTTGCATTAGTCTCATAAACTAATCAACAATCAGAATATAATGCACATTTAAAAAATGTTAGATATTTATTTAAGTATACATTGTTTATGCCCCATCTATAAATAAATTTCTTCTAAACTATCATTGATATTAAGTTAATATCAGTTTAAAAGTTCCATAATTAATATTCATTGCATTATACCAAGTACTATATTTTCATATTTTTTGAAGAAATTGTTTTGTGAAAAAGTCAATCTGATCTTTAACTTTATGTCAATGGCTTGCGCTATGTTTGCATATAAATTTGTTGGAAGTTTTCGAGAAACTTTATAAAAGAAACACAGCAGGATAATAACTGACAAATATTAAAATTGCTGTGGGGATTGGGGGAGGGAGGGAATTTTTTCTGGAGATTTTCACCGACTTTGAAACTGCATCTGTCCTTCAAATGAAACAAATTAACCCTATCGGTGCTCGATATTCTCTGCAGCTGCACAAATTTGGTCTCAATCAGAGTATGTATATCATTAAAACAAAGGAATAAATAGAAAGATTCAGGGAAGTTACCACCAATATTGTTTAGAATCCTGATTGCTTTTAGTTAAAAAGAACCCTTCCTTATGTGGAAAGATAGATAATAAATCTCAAGATTATTCCCTCAGTGACAGTCAAGAAGCTACAAACTCTGGGCCTCTGTATCCCCCCTCTGCAACTGGATCTTTGACTTCTTTGGAAGACTGCAGTCAGTATATGTTGGAAACAACCCCCATGCTTGGCCCACTGCTTTACTCATATTTTGCTTGAGAAAAATTGTCATTGGCCCATTTCCTATGGCCAGGCACAATTCCAATGTTATCTATAAATTTGCCGATGACACCACAGTTGCTGGGAGAATCACAAATAAGAATGAGGAAGCATACAGGAGGGAGAAAGATCAGCTCGTTGAGTAGCTTCATGCCAACAATCTTGAGCTCAATGTTAGCCAAACCAAGGAGATAATTGTGGACTTCAGGAGGAAGTCAGAAGAACACGACCCAGTCTTCAATGAGAGCTCAGTAGTGGAGGGGGTCACCAACTTCAAATTCCTGAGTGTCATTATCTCTGAGAATCTGTCCTGGTGCCTCCATATTGATGCAATCATGAAGAAGGCTCACCAGTGGCTATGCTTTGTGAGGTGTTTAAGGAGATTTGGTATTTCACTGAAGACTCTTGAAAACTTCTACAGGTGTACCATGGAGATTATTCTGGCTGGTGGCATCACTGTCTGGTATGGACAGGACAAGAAAAAACTCCAGAGAGTTGTTAACTCGGCCTGCGACATCACAGGCACCAGCCTTCACTCCATCGAGTATAAGAGACGGTATCTTATTAAAGCAGCATCTATTCTCAAAGACTCCCACCACCCAGGCCATGCCCTCTTCATTCTGCTACCATTGGGAAAAAGGTACAGGAGCCTAAAGACGAACACTCAGCGGCACAAGGACAGCTTCTTCCCCACTGCCATCAGATTCCTGAATGATCAATGAACCAAAGACAATGCCTTTATTTTTCAAAAAAAATATTGTTGTAAAAGTGGTTTATTTTTATTGATTTTTTAATACAGAACTTATGCACAATACAATTCAATAAAATGATATGGATAATTATACAAAATTGATAAAACCTTCAGTATAAAAAAAACATACATAAGTTGTAAATCAGTGGTTTTCAAACTCCCCTACTGAACTCACATTCCACCACAAGCAATCCCTATGCAACAGGTGTTCTGTGATTAGTAAAGGATTGCTTAAGGTGGTATGTAGGTGGAAAGGAAAAGTTTGACAAAGAAAATATTGTCTCTTACATATAACAAATATAATTTCAGAATAACAGCGCATGATTTCCACTCATTTTTTAAAAATACAAATCAAAACGTTGAGGTCAAGATTGTTGGCATGAAGCTACTCAACGAGCTGAACTTTCTCCCTCCTGTACGCTTCTCATTCTTATTTGTGATTCTGCCAGCAACTGTGGTGTCATCAGCAAATTTATAGATAACATTGGAATTGTGCCTGGCCATAGGAAATGGGCCAATGACAATTTTTCTCAAGCAAAATATTTCAGTTACAATTGGGTCCGAGCAGTGATTCTCAACCTTCCCTTCCCACTTGTATACCACCTTAAGCAATCCCTTACTCATCACAGAGCACATAGCAAAGGGAAGACTTAAGGAGGAATATGAATTTGGGGATAGTTTGAAAATCACTGTTGTAAATTATATCCATGATTTGTATTTGAAATGCTCTCTCTCATATATATAAATAAAAGAGCTAATAACAAAAAAGAGAGAAAAAAAAGAACAAAATGAGAAAAGAAAATAGAAAAAGAAAGAGAACTCAAAACCCCTGCCTAACAACATTACCAGATGCTCTATGTGACTAATATTAAAAGAAAAAGAAACGAAGGTAGAAAAAAATATGGAAAAAAACATAAAGATACGAGTTAGACAATTTAATTACATTGAGATGAAATTATAAAGTAAGAAAAGAAGTCATGAATGACCCCCAAAACATCTGAGTAAAAGTTGGCTTCTATGGATGTTTGCCACAAAACACCAAATTTCGTGACTTGTTCATAACAATAAATTCAGGTTCTGAAGATGATAGAACCTGACACACCTACTCTTACAAGATCTATATATTCTCAACTCTCAATACCCCAAACTACAACCCATCCCCTACAGCTAAGATTTCCTAACTACTCCTGCTTGTGATTTCTCTATGAGGTTCTACCCCTACGGGGAGCCATGTCTGTCTATCAGATTGGTCTCCTGTGAAGATCCTTCTGGGGGACCATAAGAAACACACTGTGATGTTTTGTTTGTTTGGTGTGCAGTGAGACCCAGTGTTCTAAATTTCCTAAGCAAATCCTGTGTCCCTGCTCCCAACCAGTCACAAAACTACAACTCCCACCAGCATAATCCTGTATGTCATCTGCAAAGCC
Organism: Narcine bancroftii; assembly: GCF_036971445.1. NCBI lineage: Eukaryota > Metazoa > Chordata > Chondrichthyes > Torpediniformes > Narcinidae > Narcine > Narcine bancroftii. Next base: position 51,541,823 of record NC_091470.1, on the reverse strand, counting down.
CACTTTGGTCAAGACATGCTGTCAACTATTTTTTACCTCCCACAGATGTTGCCTGATTTGGTGAACATTGCCAAAATTTACAATTAAAGAAACATTTTTTTGTTCCACCCCTGTCATACAATGTTAAAGAGACTGTTAACTTAAGGATAGAAGGATTTATTTCCACTCAGAATAAAGCAGAAGGTCTTAGTTACTCAACACTGTTATATATGATTGAAAAAAGTATTCATAGAGACTTAGTTTGGTGCAAAACATTACAATGATCTTGAAGCTAATTTAAACCTGTTATATAATTTTTTTTAAAGCATTAGTTCATTTTTGATTTTATAATATTTTATAGGTACATTTCCAGAATAGCTTCAAATATATCTAAATGACTACACGTACATCAATGACACACAATTCATTTCAAATAGGGATTTTAAGTCATTTATGTCTACTCTTGCATTCTAACGCTCTCACATAAAACACAATTATCTAATGCAGTTGATGTATGGATCTTTTAACATACATTTTACTGTAACTGAAATGATTGGATATTATTTTACACCAGATTAGTGCAATTTGACCTGATTGCTGATCTATGAAGCCTATATTAACCATCGGTTTTTATATAGCTTTACTCCAAGTCAAAATAGGAGATTAAATAAAGGAATGCTTCAGTCATAAACTTCCATAATGTTTGATCAGGAGGAGCTTGCAAAGTGTCTTGTATCAACATTATTAAATAATTAACATTTGTAAATTTTTATATTCGTCTTTCTTTACCTTTTTCAGAAATATAAATTGTTTTGATGGCTTTTTTTTACTTCTTTTTATTTCGACCACTTATGTACATTAAACTATTCTGTGCGACATACAAGTAACAAATTTGTCTCCACCAAAGAATGATAAATACTTAATCATTTCCAGCAAGTTGTCCAAATTACTTCAGTACTCAAGAAGATCCAACGTTGCAATATGATGCACTCCATGACTGTAGCCATCCCTAACTGTTTGGCAGGCTTTTTCCAAGTTACAGCTCACTAGTCACATTGTGATATGCATTATGAAAAAAAAAGTTACTGCCGTGTCACTTTTGTCACATCTTGACAAAGCCAATTTTCCAGAATACCTGCCTCTTCAATGTGTGTTACCACATTATTTCCAGGATCCTTCCGGAAGCTTTGTACTGAAAAATCTACTGCTTATAAACTGAACTCTAAATATCAACAGCATACAATTTTTTATACCATAAATAGTTCAGTGTGACAATCAGTTCAGTGGTCACCAGCAAAAATTTAGAGATGCTTCAAAACTAAAATACTTGTATTCTGCTTTCTCTTCACTGCCAATTCTGTCTGTTCTGGTTGCATAATTGTATACAAGTGCCTAAAATTAAATCTGTATGATTTAATTTTGTTATTAATGAATGGAAATTGTTACACCCTCGTCAACAAGAGAAACAAACACAATTATCAATGAAATAACACCATAAAATTATATTAAAGAAACAAATAAGCTAGAAACAAACATGATTACGAGATACAATACAAAAATTACAGAATAATTCAAAGTTTGTTATTTGACCCATCATTTTTGTGCAAGCCCTTTGAAAGATCTTTTAAATGAACCCCACTCTCATTCTTTCCCCAGAGCCCTGTAAATCCAAAAATGTTCTTTTCAACCATATATTCAGTTCCCAAAAAGAATACATAAAGTATGCTTCTTCCTAAGTTGATGGTTATAGCATTCATAAATATCCATGAACTGCCATTCATAAGACAATAGATACTGAAAGTAATAATTAAATGAAATATTAATTTGGACATTAAACAATGATATTCCAGTTCAATTTTTATTCTTTTATATCACAATAATTATCTAAATGAAACATTCAGTTTGTTAAAGTTGTCCTATGAGAGTTTACTCCCTTTTCTGCATTTTAATTGTTTTTCCAATTTAGTTTTAGCATTAATTGAGATCCACTGAAGTTAATTTCAGTATATATTTCTTTGATGTGGTGTGTTACAACAAAATTGTATGCCAGTATGCAAGAAGATAAAATAGGTGGGATCCATGAGAATTGTGAATTTACATGTGAAATTCAAAACACCTCATTGAAATATCATTCTTCCTGTTATTTCAGAAATAGTGCAAATTCCTTCAGTTTGAACTTTTGTTATTTTTGTAGTATAATTACAAATGGACAGATTCTTCATTAAATTTTATATGTCATTTATTTCCAGACAAATTCAATTGCTCTACCTCATTTGGTTCTCACCATTTTACATTTTTTGCCATACTGGCTATATTTTTATTTGCTTTCAGTGAGTTCTCTTCTATCAGTAAACTTCCCTTCAGCTAAAAGAATATCTTCAGAGCAGAAAATACATAAAAGAGCTGGAGAAACTCAGTACTTATAACTTGTAAGTTATACCTTGACGAAGGGCACAAGCTGAAATGTCGGTAATATATCTTTGCCTCCTATGGATGCAACCGACTGGCTGAATTTTTTCAGCTCCTTTGTGCTTTTACCTACAATCACAGCAGACTTCCTCGTTTCACCCTACAGAGCAGAAATGGATTTTCTGACCCACACCAAGTGATTTTACATTTAACATTTCATTGTTCAAAAGAATTGATCAAGATCATACTCCAATTTAAGAATGCACAGTTGATGGATCAAATCCAACTTTCTCAGGTTGGTTTAACGACCAAGGTGGATAATTTCTCACTTTACTTATTTGAACTACTCACTTCAAATTTCTTTTGTTTTTATTGTCCACTTTCTTCAGCCTTAAATAGTAGTGAATAATAACAATAAAGTTCTTCATCTATCAATGCTACCATTTCATCTGTACAAATAATATTTACTTCTTGCGCATCATTGGAAAGTGTCGTGGCAGGGCTCCAAGGTATAAAGTGTGCATCCTTGCAGTATATTGCTCTCCAATATTCTCTGCAAAGACAGCATTTTAAACTTGATAGGGGAGAACATAAGCACAAAAACCAATGCATTTTCCCTCTAGCTAAAAAACTTGAAGACCATGCAAATTACTGAATGCACAATGCAGTTTGGTATTTTCCAATTCACAACTTAGGGACAATTAAATCAATAGGTACAAATCAACCTGCACATCACTACTCACAAGAAAACAGCACATTAGGCGTTCCAAAGGTAGCTTGAGCATGAGTTCCCCTCCCTTTTTTAAAAATACCATCCTTTTTTGTAATATCCATTTCTAACAAAAGTATACATGCAAAGGCATTAATGAATGTATTTTTCCTATGAGAGGTCCACTGTCTTCTTATATGATAGTAGGCAGTGATTTTCCTTTCATGGTTCCATCTGTACAAGAGATTTATTTTAACAAATATCTCTTTTCTCGAGTTCAATCTCATTCTATCCACTTACTCAGATAGTTAACATTGCAGAATTTTTTTTGAGGTGCAATATTTCAATGGTATTCTTCCCACAGCTGCTTATCCTGAGATTTTTTTTATTCACTTAGGATATTCTTTTTCTAATACTTGGGCTTTTTATACATGCATCACTTCAGCTGGAAGATCATTCCATACTCCCATCATTCTCTTGAGTGAAGAAGTTCCCCCTCATGTTCCCCCTAAACTCTTTCCCTTTCAACCTTAACCCATGTCCTCGTGTTTGAATCTCATCCTCCTTCAATGGAAAAAGCCTATCCACATCTACTCTGTCTATTCCCCTCATAATTTAAAAAAACCTCTATCAAATCACCCCTCATTCCTCTGCACTCTGGGGAGTGTTTAACCTTTCCCTGTAACTTTGTCTCTGAAGTTCAGGTATACATCCTAGTTAATCCTCTCTGCACTCTCTCTATCTTATTGATGTCCTTCCTGTATTTAGGTGACCAAAACTGCACACAATACTCCAAAATTGGCCTCACCAATGTCTTATACAACTTTAATATAACATTCAACTCCTGTACTCAGATATGAAGGTTTATGAAGAATTTATAAAGAATGAAGCTTTCTTTACAACCCTACACACGTGATGCAACTTTCAGGGAATTATCTATCTGCACTCCCAGATCCTTCTGTTGTACCTCAGTCCTTAATGCCTTACCATTTACTATGTATGACCTTTCCTGGTTTGTCCTTCCAAAAAGCAACAAGCCACACTTGTTTGCAATAAATTACATCTTCCATTTTACAGCCCGCTTTACCAGCTTGTCCGATCCCTCTGCAAGCTTTGAAAACCTTCTTCGCTGTCCACAACACCTCTGACCTTAGTGTCATCAGCAAACTTGATGATCCAGTTTTCCACATTATCATCTAGATCATTGATATAGATGACAAACAACAATGGTCCCAGTACTGATCCCTAAATTACACCACTAGACACAGGCCTCCAATCTGATAAGCAATCATCCACCATTACTCTCTGGCTTCTCCCATCCAGCCAATTTCGAATCCAGTTCACTACTTCACCATGAATACCTAGTGCCTGAATCTTCCTGACTGATCTCCCGCGTGTGACCTTGTCAAAGGTCTCACTCAAGTCCATGTAGACAACATCCACATCCTTTCCTTCATCAACTTTCCTGGTAACCTCCTTGAAAAACTGTGTGGATAAAATTGGTTAAACATGATCTATCATGCAAAAAGCCATGTTGACTTTCCCTAATCAATCCCTGGCTATCCAAATAATTGCACATCTGATCTCTTAGAATACCTTCCAATATTTTACCTATTATTGATGTCAGGTTCACTGGCCTATAATTTCCAGTTACTTTTGGAGCCTTTTTTAAACAATGGAACAATTTAAGCTACCCTCCAATCTTCCAGCACCTCATCTGTGGCTAAGGATATTTTAAATATTTCTGTCAGAGCTCCTGTAATTTATACACTTGCCTCCCTCAACGTCTGAGGGCATATCTTGTCAGGCCCTGTAGATTTATCCATCATTATTCATTTTAAGGCAGCAAGCACTTCCTCCTCTTTAATCTGTATAGGTTCCATGACCTCATTGCTTGTTTTCCTTACTTCCCATAACTTTATGGCTGTTTCCTGAGTGAATACTGAAGGGAAAAAAAAACATTTTAAATATCTCCCCCATCTCTTTTGGCTCCATACAAAGCTGACCACTTTGATCTTCAGGGGGATCAATTTTGACCCTTACTATCCTTTTGCTCTTAATATATCTGTAGAAACCCATAGAATTTTCCTTCACATTGTCTGCCAAAACAACCTTATGTCTTCTTTTTGCCTTTCTGATTTCTTTCTTGAAATTTTTCTTGCATTTTTTTACACTCCACAAGAATCTAATTTTCTCCATGCTGTCTATACCTATTATACACCTCTCTCTTCTTCCAAACCAGATGCCCAATATCCCTTGAAAACCAATGTTCCCTATACCTTCTAACCTTGCTTTTGATCCTGACTGGAACATACAGACTCTGTACTCTCAAAATTTCACCACTTACCTCGCACATCCTTGCCTGAAAACAACATCCCAATCCACACATTCTGAATTCTTTCTCATTTCCTCATATTTAGCCTTTCTCCAATTTAGAATCTTAATCCAAGGGCCAGACCTATCCTTCTCCATAATTAACTTGAAACTAATGACATTATGGACATTGGACCTCTGTCACTTGTTCTGTTTCATTCCCTAATAGGAAATCCAGGATTGCACCTTCTCCAGTTGGTACCTCTATATATTGGTTTAGAAAATTTTCCTGAACACATTTGACAAACTTCAAGTCATCCAGCCTTTTTACAGTATGCGAGTCCCAGTCAATATGTGGAAAGTTAAAATCTCCAACTATCACAACTTTATGTTCTCTCTCTACAAATTTGCTCCTCCCTGACTATTGGATGGTCTATAATACAACTCCATGAGTGTTGTCATACCTTTCCCATTCCTCAGCTCCACACATATAGCCTTAGTAGGAGTGCCCTTTAGTTTGTCCTGCCTGAGCACCCCTGCGATATTTTCTCTGATGAACAAAACCGCTCCTCCCCCATTTATCCCCCCATTCTATCACCTCTAAAGCCACAGAATGCAGAAACATTCCCTCCTGTTGTGTCCCTCCTGTAACCAAGTTTCACTACTGGCCACAATGTCATATCTCCACGTGCCAATCCATGCTCTAAGTTCATCTGCCTTTCCTACAATACTCCTTTCATTGAAATAGATGCACCTAAGATCAGTTCCACCACGTTCAACCCGTTGACTTCTTACAGAGCATACAATTTTAACATTATCTTTTCCCTCCTCCACTTCTCCATCTGTTCTGGCACTCTGGTTCCCCTTCTCATGCAAATCTAGTTTAAATTCACTAGAGCAGCACTAGCAACCTGTCAACAACTGTCCCATCAGAACAGGTCCCAACTTCCCTGGATGAGAGCCCATGATCTAGAAACCTGAAGCCCTTCCTCCTACACCATGTCTTTAGCCACATTAAGCTCCTATTTCTAACCTCACTAGTACATGGCATGAGGTCACTACCTTGGGGGTCTTTTCCTTCAGCCTAGAGCCTAACTCCATGAACTCTCCTTGCAGGACCTCCTTGCCTTTCTACCCACATCATTTGTTCCTACATGGATCAGGACATCTGGCTGCTCACCCTCCCAGCTGAGAATGCCGTGATCTCGATCTGAGATATCTCAGACCCTGGCACCAAGGAGGCAAAAAACTATCCTCCACAGAACCTCTTACCGTCCCCCTTTCACCACAGCTCACCTACTTTTCTCCCTTCTCTTATTATCCTCAAGATGAGACCACGTGCCAGAGACCTGATCGCAGTGGCTTGTGCATGGAATGTCGTCCCCCTCAACAATATCCAAAATGGTATGCTAGTTACTCAGGGGAATGCTCACATGGGTGCCCTGCAATGCCTGCCTACTCCCTTTCCCTCTCCTGTCTGTCATCCATCTACCCTCCTCCTGCCTCCTGGGTGTGAGAGTGTATACCGTAATTCCTGAAAATCACATCCTCTTCCTTCCAAATGATGATCCGGAGTTCATCCAATGCCAGCTCCAATTCCTTAACTCAATTTTTCAGGAGCTGCAGCTGGATGCACTTCTCACAGATGAAATCATCAGGGATACTGCTGGTTTCCCTGACAATCCAAATCCTGCAAGAGGAGCAATCCCTTGCCTTGGCTGCCATATTCTCTCTCTCTCTCTCTCTCTCTCTCTCTCTCTCTCTCTCTCTCTCTCTCTCTCTCCCCTCTCTCAGCATTAAAATTTGTATTTGGACTGTGAACTTTGGCTACTTTACTTCAAGACATTTCAAATAAGTACACTAATAGGCCAAATGTTCATCTGTACACTTTCATTCAAGTGATCTAAAATGGAGGATAAATTATTTTGATACAGGTTCCTTTTAAAATCAAGCTATTGTTGAATAAAATTGAATTGCATGAAATTCTTTGTCAAGTAATCATAAATTATAACTTTTTCTCTCTTTAACTGTAATGTTGTATAGAAGTGGTTGCGCAATACACATTCACAAATTTTATATATTTTTTGGTACTTCTAAAATCCCCAACCCCTGAATGCTCAACTGTCACATAAGATAAGTGTTACTTAGCTGGCCCTATAAACATTGTTATTTCAAGAGATGTAGTAAGTGAAAAGGCAAGAATGCCCTGTAAAATATCACCAAATCTTGATTAATATTTATATGGTATATTGCGTTACCCATGCATGCATTAAGTTTAGTGGAGGAAAAATATAAAATGCCAAAAGAGCGGCATCATACTCAGTTCGTCCATAAATAGATTGTGGTCCTTTCATGACATTGGACCTTTTCTTCTTGCTATGCTCCTGTAAATAAGCGTGTTCCCCTGCCTGTCTGCTTTCCTCATGCCCATTTCCAGAAATGCCGCAGCAGATAAGTAACACTGTCATGTCCGTTTTGTCAACTACATGCTGATTATCCTTTCTATTGGCAGTTTGTGAACATTATCAAGGTCAGAAGCAATCACTCAGAAGACACCTCCTGATGCTGTTACAGTTAATGATGATTTCAGTGAGAAGACTCCTTCGAGCAAAGGCTGTTATTAAAACAATGGGAAGTGGAAATTAAAGGACTCCATACTTTTCCAGCTGTTTACTTGGGGGAAAAAAAAACTAAGCAAAATATGTAACAAATGCACAAAATTTAGCAAGGATCATGACAAATAGTCTATATATTTAAATTATGACAAGATTACTTTGCAATGAATTTGTTGTTTGGCATTATACGCCGACTTCATTTCTCCTTGTATTAGGGCAAATGCCCACAGTTTTTAACTGTCTGGACCTCAGCTTTTGACAAATTGGTTGTGAGGCATTTACGACTGATGCACATATCGGAAAATCATTTCTGCCAAGTTTCCTTCGTGACCTGCCCGTGGGACATGACATGCTCCAAGTTGCATCGCTCTATCAAACCGCATCTTTCCAGAACAATGCAAATTATGACAAATTCCATCATCCTGCATTATGCGCTTCATGCTAATCTCCCTAATTCGAGAGAATCAGGAGGCTCGCTATTCTGCTGAAGGGCATGTTGTCTGATTGAATGATAGTGAAAAAACATCCACAATCTCTTTTGCTTCCTAATCCCAGCTGTGCCCAACTCTGCCCTCAAAGCACCATTTCTTTAACTTCCAGACAAAATTAACTTCTCATTTACTTTGCATTATATGCTTAATATTAGTACAAATGAATAATGCTTTAATTTTATACAACATATGTTTTATATATTTTAAATGGTAAATGTTAATGAACTCAGCTCTTCCTCTTCCTGCTGACTTGCATTCTGTCATGACTGTCACATTGGTAATGCAAGCACACTGAGAAACTGAGACTTCTCCCATACTGGCTTTTGAACCAACCATTTCAGATTCAGGCTATTCTGAAACTTGGCAAGTTGACTTTGTAAGGTTATGATGGTTGCTTTTAGCAACTGGACAACTTGCAGAAAACATTAAGAAGTATCCAGGCCAAACAACTGCATTTAGATGATAATACGTTTCCATTTCAGAAGGTGGCAGCATTACTACATGGAATAGAACATCAGCCAATGCAATATGGCAAACAAATTCAATATCCTCCAATAAATATGCAAATCCTGTACTCAATTAGGATTCCAAGTTATTAAACTGTTGGACTTAATGCTACAGAAATATCAAGATGTTTAAGTTTTTTTCAGAAAAAAATGCACCCTCCCCCCACCACCACCATGTAATGGTACATGTAGGAAAGTAGGAAAATCATTTTGTGAATGTACAAACCATTGAATATTAATGCAAAAGAGAAGGAAATCCTTTCTCTTTCCATGAAATTGTCCAGTTCTAAAATTCACAACAAAACATAACCACCAGGTTTGAAAGAGGAGTATATTGGTACATTGAAATTTCTATTGAACTTCTGCTATTTTGATATGCTCACTTGCCATTTACAGCACCTTCAATTAAAAAAAAAATGAAGTGAATCTGGACATGATGAAAATAATTACCAAGCTACATAATGAATGTGTTCTGAGGCCTTCATTGAGATGAAACATTATACTTTTATTCTGAATCACTGACAGAAAAAAATTAGATATTAACTTGCTCAGACAGAAGATATTTTTAGTTTGGTTTGAACAGACTCGCCACTATAATACCCTGAGTCTTTCTATGTAGGTGTCTGACTGTGAGAATTATCATGGATTCCAGCCAATGTGAATTGATACACAGATTAAAACAAACAAAAATAGTAACATTTGATTGAACAGCAAAAGCACATATACATTGATAGGCTAGGTGAATGTTAAATTAAGTTTGAGTACCTTTAACCTGCAGAACTGGTTACCAAGTCTTAGTTTAAGCTGCCTTCCAATAAAATGACCCATTCAGATTGCTGAGAGTTCATTTTTGCTTGCAGAAAATAAGATACATTTACAGATGTTACAGTACAGTTCTGACTCTATTGTCATCTGGAGTAAGTCAGCATATTCAATACAATCAAATCTGAGTAATATTCAATATTTATAAACTGACTGTCTAACCCCTTAAAAGCTGTCATGGATTTATACATACTCTGCATTACACAGATAAGAATACATCCTGCTACACTTTATGCCAGAATGCTGAGACTGCATTTTTAAATAAGAGTTATTACAAATGGAAACCCCTTCTTGAAGCTTTCATGAAAGTTGTACACCAAGTCAGCATTTTAGATTTAAAACTGCTTAAGGTCAGTGTCTGAATCCCAGTCTTTGTCTGAGAGATACTCCACTGAATATTTTGAACAGCAGAGGGTGCAGGGAATCTTAACTTATGTGCTGTCACGTTGAGTTATGCCTCGGGGTCTTAGCCTGCCTTGAACTTGGGAAAGGTGCATAAAGACAGCTCCAATCAGAAGCCAACAACATTATTATCCTCTTTTGAAAATATGGTCTTATGACAAAATAAGAAAAAAAAATCAAGATACAAGGCTTCATTTTTTATAAAGCAAGGCCTGTTTCAGAGCAAAGTTGAAATTCAATCTTAAGTTTAAAAGAGATGCTCTAACATTAGTTAAGTCTAAAATGATCAAAAATTTGCAGATGTTGGAAGACTAAAATGAAAACAGAAAATGCTGGAAATATTCAGTAGGTCAGGCTGAATATGAAGGAAAAGGATCAGAGCTAATGATTTAGGTTGAAGCCCTTTGTTAGAACCCTCATGAAAGGCTTTTGAGTTAGACTGGGTTCTCTTCCCTCAGATGCTGCCCAACCTGCTGAATATTTCAGGTATTTTCAGTTTCTAGTTTAAGTTCACGATTGAATCCAGCTTCAGCATAAAAATCACTGAACTAGCAACTGAGACATTTAAAAAAAAATTAATGTTGCATTTCAAGTTAGTGATATATGTCTTTTCATTATCACTCTTAAGCCATAATGAGTATGAAAAATTAATTCACATTGATCTGAACCTCATGCAATAATTCTAAAGATAACATTATATCAACAGAGAATGGTCAAACCAAATTAAGTTTTAAGAAAGGCTAAAGGATCTCACAAAACAATGCAAGTGGTTTGTCTGATTCCTTCTGAGAATGGCTTCACAAAAACATCAGCAAGGTGACCATTTACCCAGTTTGGACAACTTCTTATATTTCATCCTTTTAAGGCATGATGACAGTTTTGGAGCATGGGATGAAATTATACTAGCAGTTTGAGTCTTAAACAAATGAAAGGGAAATATTTGTATTATTCTATTCAATCAAATTGTGTTTCCCTTTGCTTCCATGTTGCCCTTCCATAGAGGAAGGCAATTACAGGTACATAATTTTTAAAGAAACCCAATGAATGGTTGCAATGGAGATAGATTACAAAGCTGGAGTTACATTCCACTTTATTAGCCCTTTTCAAATGCCTCCACATTCTCACTCCTCATCAGAATTATTCTTTTGAAAAAGATATAAAAAACAATTATTTCAAATCACTGATTTCATTATCAGCAGCCAGATATTACCCGCCACCCCCACCCCCACCCCACCTTCTCCCAATAATCACCTCTATACATGTTAAGAAATCAAGAAGTTCAATCCACCCAATGGTATAATCATTATTAGACTGGACAGTAAAATTAATATCTCGTTGAGGCTATTGTCTTCTGCTCTTATTTGTAATAAGTAATATTCATTATCAGATTTCTTTAGTGGGTAATTTTAGAAGGGAACAATGAAAAGTGTAACTGTCAAAGTAAAGGAAATTTCTGCCCTCAAAGGAATTTACCACATGAAAGATATTCATAACTAAGCACTTTAAAACACTCTTCATAATGTTCCCTCTATTCATGTTTTATAGCCTTTATGCAGGCCCATTTTTACAACTTATACAGATATACATTCAATATTTATTGCTTTGGGATGAAGGGATCTTGGGTTTCTCACTTTGCTTCCAGCAAGTTCAGCACCTTAAGAAGTAAGTGACTATTTTAGTATCATTGCAGGAAATGGCAGTAGGCACACCCTACACTTGCTGTGGCTTGTTGACATGAACCAGGGCAGGCAGAAACCAATAATACATGAAGTGCTGTTCAGAGGCAATTAGGATCAGTTGTCAAGGCTCGACCATTAATGAAGGAACATGTCAGCAGAGCCACAGACCTCAGCATTTGAGGGCAAGAAGCCGATTTAGTGTGACAGATCGAGTCCTTCCAATGTCCTCAGCACTACATGCTAATACCAGTCTTAACAACACAGTGTGGCAGTGTATAATGCAACTAACATGGACTTTGATTCAGCAAAATGATTGCTGCCACTGCTAGTCCATCTCACTTCAGCTGCAGATAAGGTTACCCAGCTAATAATTACCAGTTTGCCGGTTCTTCAACCAGCTCCGTTCACCTGTTCATCATCTTGTTTAAAGGTTGCACACACACACACACACACACACACACACACTAGAATAATAATAACAATAAAAATAATCAACAATAATCAAATTTGTGAGCATCCATTGCTAATTCTGTGTAAAACCAAGAGTCAATTCTGATATTACACATGTATTATTAAATGTGGAAATTCAGATGCTGCTTTTACTGGTACCTAGCTCCTCCACTGTTGCAGTCTTGGAAAATACAAACAAAATCAGGAATCTGACATGAACACAATTGTGTACATACTTATTCCTATTGTGGAACTCATGAAAAAATGTAAAGCCCTATTAATTGAGGTACAGCTGAATCTTCATTACTGACATTTGTAGGAAACATCTGTCCCCCCCAAAAATTCTTTTGATACAGGTGGAATGCTATTTTTTGATATTCAAGATAAAAATGTCATTTTTTTTAAAAATTACAAGATAGGCCTTATCATAGGTTATAATACTTCACCTTCTTAATCTAATGTGTAAACACCACCTTTATTTTTTTGAGTAAACAAGTTGAAAATGAATTAAGATCTATTATTTTTTACTTCCTAATTTGCTTTCATAGTTCTTCAGTTTGATTGGTTTTCCAGCCTTCTGATGGCATGGAATTAAAGTCAAGATGGAATAAGAGAAATTGGTTTTCCAGCCTTCTGATGGCATGGAATTAAAGTCAAGATGGAATAAGAGAAATTGGTGCCACAAAGACTGATAAATCTTACTGTGCAGCTTTCGTTGAGGTCAGAAACAAGCACTGACCTTTCACTGCTGACAACAAAATCCAGGTCAATAACATTTGCAAATATTCTGCCATCAGCTGTCCTGTCAATAAACCATGATATAGCACCAGATATAGCCGTTATTGCACAAGATTTTCTTCGGGTGAACATTACTTATAGTTAAATTGCA